>NW_008795923.1:2343678-2353675 GCF_000699145.1 Aptenodytes forsteri | reverse complement strand
TTCATATACTGAGCATGACGTCACATGGAATGGAATGTCCCTCTGGGCAGTTTGGGTCAGCTGTCCTGGCTGTGCCCCCTCCCAGCTTCTCGCTGACAGGGCATGGGAAACTGAGAAATCCTTGACTAGTGTAAGCACTACTTAGCAACAGCTAAGACGTCGGTGTGTTATCAACATTGTTCTCATCCTAAATCCAAAACACAGCACTGTACCAGCTACTAGGAAGAGAATTAACTCTACCCCAGCCAAAACCAGGACAAATATTAATCACCTTTTTTATTTTCCTCTCTGTGCCAACATCCTGTGGGTTCATTATTTAGTAGGTACAGTGCTACATGTACACAAGACACTTTTTGGAAATATTTCATCACTAAATTGTGCATCCTGTGAGGTTGTTCATAGTGGCGCATCCACCTTTTTGCTTTTTATAAGACCATTTTGTACTCAGTTTTACATTATTTTTCCTTTTGATTGCTAGATAATATCTGCCCACTCATAATAGTCAGAGTGCACAGCATGCTTCAATTCTCTGGTGGGAGGAGAAGGAATCTGAGTCTGAGTTCCTCATTGTCTAATTTAGCTAATAAGCTGCTTTGGATTTGAACCTTTGTTTCTGTAATTAAAGGGACAATCTCAGGATGAAATCTTTCCTTAATACAAGTGAGGAAAACCAGAATGTTGGATTTAGACTACAAGTTGTGAAAAATTCAGCAGATGCTGAGCCATGCAGCCTTCTCAGATTTTCAGAAATGGTAGATTTCAGTCTTGCCGTTTTGCGTGTTTGTTTTTAAAGACTGTACTTTCAGGTAGCTTTCTTCTACTGCTTATTGATTTGAAAGCCACTGCTACATTGAGACTATTCTGCATGGCATTGTTTCATACTGATAGCATTTGCAGGGCTCTCTTACTGCATGTGACACTGGTACCCATGCTATATGGGGCATTTTTCTTCCACTCTTAGAGCTGAAGATGAAAATGAAAAAAAGACAAAAAAGGAGTTTGCAGTTCAAGGGCGCTGTTCCTTTAGGCCTCAGCATACCGGAAAGCTAGAAATGTGAAATCTGAGTGTATTAATCCTTCCAAACTTTATTAAGTATCAAATTGGTCTTTTATTGCACTATTGTGTGTGATACCAAAGTGTTTCATGTTTTTCTGTTTCAAAACACATAAAATAAGCCAAATACTACACAGAGAGGAATTGAAACTTTACCTTTTTAGTAGAACTTTAAGCTTTTAGAACATAAACCTGATATCCCCATATGCAGCTGACAGATGACATGGTATAGATTAGCGTGGGGTTTCATCTGTCTTGTGGCATAGAACATTGCCTCTTGAGTTTTCTAGCTCATGTCCACAGTAAGACCTGACTCAGTCATTTGGTTGCTTCCTAAAGTTCATATCCTGCTAATACAAAATGATGATAACATTGCTTGAAATAGATATTGAACAGTGTGAGCTACTTCCAAAAATGCATTCTGACTTGGAAAAAAGTTTTTATTAAAACAGAAGGAGGTAATTAAAATAAATAATTCTTAAAGTATTTGCATATTAGAAGAGTATTACAAGAGCTTTGACCGGTTTGCAGTAGAGACAAAATCTAGGTTGTACCTTATTTGTGCTTTCAGAGCCCAAGTGAACTGATGGATATATATTTTTACATGTGTTTGTCATTTGTCTATGCAAATATATTTGCATGAGAGTCATGTTAGCTAGAAGAAACTAGCTTTTCTTAGTTCCCATTTGAGCCTCTGCCCTCACCTTTCTTCAAATTTCAGGTACTATATATGCAGAAAAAACATTGTCATTTTTGTAAAGTTTTTTGATAGGGCCTTTTTGAATTTGCAACCAAAGCATGGCTTTTTTATTTATAAGAAGCCAGGCAATATGATCCTATGAAAACACCATGAAAAACTGTGCTTACACCAACTTCCTAAGTATTTTTTCATAAAACAGGAGGTCTCCTGTTTCATTTTTGCATCTCTATGCTCATAAGCATGCAAGGTATCCAATAAATATGGGAAAATATCATAACTTAGATTAGTTGGAGACTTTGTTAACCTTAGTTTTCTATATACTAGTAGCTTTCTACAACAGCTCCTGAGCTCACTGTACAAATAAAAAGTGACCCCACAGAAACCAGTTACTCAAGATGTAGGTAAGCCAAGTATATTTAATCCAAAAGGTCTTCACTTATTTTTGCTCTGGTATGGAACCTCTACTTCTGTGATACATATGTTGAGCCTGATTCAAAGAATTACTTAGCCCAATTTGGAAAAGAAATCTCTACCAAGAACCAAGAGAGTTACATCTGTCAGTGGTTTGGGAGCTGTGTTTCACACAAAATGTCATTCATATTTCCATATTTGACTACTGCCAAGTACCTCACCATCTTCAATGTTCCGGCCCCTGCTCCGCGGCAAAGATGTCAAACAAATTCTACCACATTTTATGTGATAATAAATAGGGGACAGAGAGGGATGGGAGAGGTCCTATCTCCATAGACCGGTTATCAGCTGACACAGCAGACATTGCAGAATTCACAGCGGATACAGCTGCGACCAAGAAGTACCCTGGCTTCAGAATTAGCAAATACAGTACTGTGCATATAAAGGCTAATGTGATTTACCTAGGCCAGATGTGTGGCAACAGACACATGCTTGTATCTTGGTAGTGATCATGAACATGATATGGCAGTCTGGCTTACTAATTGTAAGAAAACATGACAAAAATTGAATTAAAACCTAAGCAACTGGATTTCATCCAAAAATGTATGACAAATGTAATTCTATTACTACAAATAAATCTTTTGTAGACTATTCTACATGTTATAATTGCATAATTAATTTGTCCCTGAAAAGCACATCTGTATGTAGTCTGAAATATTTGAAGAATGACATGTTTTATTTCCTTTTTTGCCCTTACAGCACTTAGGTAAGTTTGTCAGTCCTTAACAACCTAGCACTAGCTAGAATTCTACATATGTTTGCAATTAAGTATCAGATGCCAAACTATCCTTAATGTTCGTTATGACCCCAAAACAAGATGCATACCAAAGCACATCAGTGGCCATTATCACCAGTCACTTTGAAAGAACCATCTAGATGTCATCAGTCAAACTGAGTAGAAAAATCTTATTTTTATTTTACTTTATGTAGAATTCAGTTGACGCACATCACAGAATATGCAATTTAATTAACACTGCAATCATAGAGGACAGAATCATTTTACGGGTGGTTACTCTTCTTTTTGCTCATAAAGCTCCACTGTACTTTCCATCCCTTTTTCTAAATGGACTTGAAGTTGATGGCAGAGGATGAAGGTTTAATGAAATATTTGAAGCTCTACCTCTCATGGCCCAGCCGTTTGAATGGCATCTCACTGACGCTGCATTCTCTTCTGGGAAAGGTCGTCTTAATATATTTATGTTGGTGAAGCACTTTGAAGGTACAAGGCTTTATGTAAGCATTTGTTATGACTGTGAGAGGGCTTTGGGAATGTATGAGTCTGTACAATGACTGCTAAATATTGGGGAGGCCACTACTAATGAGCTGCATACCTTGAATCCGTTTTCCCTGGCTGCTTTTAGCTCTGCTGTCCTTGTGAATATATGGAGGTGATTTATCTAGCAGTCCTTCAGTTTCATGTGACTGAGAGCATGGGAGGGAAGAGTGGTAGATACTGAAAGATTATTCACTTTTACCAAGTCTGACATACAATGGTTTGGGCACAGAGTATTAAAAAACAGATGATAGGAGTTTACTCCTCTGTGTCATCTACCAGACGTCACTGCCATTAACTTTATCTGAGTACACACTGCATCCAATATCTGTTATCACTCCAGTACAGAAGGCCAGACAGACCTGTTCTTTGCTCACAGCAGTGTGAATCATACTGAGAGTCATCTTCTGCATACTTCAACTGATTTCCCTCCAGACATTTTGTTATATTGGCACTCAAACTGAAAACTTGTTCTAGCAAACATTGCAAGAAATTTTAGGGAGTATAAGGAAGAGCAGAAACAATTCTTTCCCTTGAAAGCAGTGGAGAAGCAGAGCCTTCATCCATGAGGAGAAGGATCTTCGACCTGCCAGTATCCACCACCAAGAGTTCTGCAGAACTCTTACAACTGCCATCAGATAAGTCTTCATGCATTATCTGATCAGGCATCCACCATGGATAGGTTACATGATGGATGCATGCTCGTATCACAGTGGGTTGTGATAGGTATATTTTGGATGGAAATCTGCTGGAAAACACCAACAAGATGGACAACAGCTTCTCTCCTACATGATGCACAATCCCAAGCAGGAGAGATGCTACGGTACTGCCTTGCAGATGAGTGAGATGCAAGCGGTCTGCAGCTGGGGAGTGAAAGACCAGTTTTGTGAAGCTTGACATGTGCGCTATTCATACAGATTGTCCTTTCCTTCTTCTTTGAAAATTAGAAGTTGAAGGAAGGACATGGAAAAGTGGGCCTGAAATGAGTGTATTTAATATCTCAGTATGCTTCATAGAAGTTGGAGAGTGACAAAGTTAGTAAGCTGTCTAGCTTATTGAATCCTCAGCACTGAAACTTGCAGAGAGTTAAGAGGAAAGGACATTTTTACAAATGTCACTGTCAAATCACAGCAGCAAATCAGTGACATTTTCTGTTATATCAGAGATGGACAGGTGATCTAACAGAGCTTTCCCATCTCTAATAGTAACACTTAGTTCTTATACAGCTTTGCAGATAGCACAGTGCTTTGCAAAAGAAAGTATCATTATCCCTATGGAGATTTTGTCAGAGTGTCAGACAAATTTTAAAATGTGAGGTCTCCTTTATTTAGCTGCATATTATATTGGATCACTATGTTTTCTGCATGGTGTTCAGGTTTTCTCAAGTTCACTTCATCTTACACCCAATTAAAACTTTAAAATGTTACATCTAAGGGGTTTTTAATTTTCAGATTTTGTGGCAGAGTTACATACAGTAAATGCACAGTGTTGAACATATGTTCACTTAAGTGCACAATGTTGAACGTAAGTGCAACAGCTGTCCTGCAGAGGAACTGAATTTGATAGTGAGACAGGGAACAAAACAGAGGTCCTTAATATGACGGAGATGGCTTAGGAATGAGAATAAGCAAGCCTGATTTGAAATTCTTCAGCAGTTAATTAGTTGTTTTTCAGCTTGAAATGGAAGATGTTGAAATATTGTGATTTTAAAGGTAAAACCATATGAGTCAAGTAGAGCAGTTACAGTACTGTTTCAGGCTATTAGAATTATGCATTTCTTTTTTCGCCTTTCCTACTCAAACTGCTGACAATCCCACTATATACCTTTGTTGAGTATTCTCCTTCTTAACTCCCTCTCTGGAAAAGACATCTACCTTAGGAGGTCAGAGGCATTCTTGTGTTATAACAAAAAGAATGTAATTGGCTTACTTGAAGTCAAAAGGGAACTTGTCTTGATTCATCTCAGATTGTCTGGCTTTACAGATATTAAATTCAAATACAGAGGACAGTAGGCAAGAAGGAGAAGTTCAGTGATAAATTCAGGCTCTGCTGGGGCCCTTCTATTTCTGGATAGTATTCATTCTGAGATCAGAAAAACTTGTATTGCTTATTTGTCAAAAACATACTGAATTACTGTTTGACTTTCAAGTGTGGAGGGGCATCTTGAGGTTAAACTGTGCCGACAAAGTAGATCCTACACTTGGTGCTAAGCATCTAATGATCCATGCACAAATAATAATAATTATACTAAAGTTGATTCTAGACGAGGCATATTCCTAAAGACCTTGTAGAAAGTTACAAGGAAGGCATAGTGGACAATTCCCCATCTCTGCCTCTTAAAGTTATTGTGTGGGTTTTTTATTGCTCAAGTATAGCCTATTTTATAATGCTTAATAGAGGAGAGAGACCAGACCAGCCAAGGAGTTCAAAAGCACTGGACTTGGTTGTTAAACATACAGTGGCATTTGGAAAGCAATGGTCTGAATCACATTTTCATACGCTTTTGAGAAAGATGCCGAGAGGGATCGAAATCATCTTAGAGTTCTTCTTTAAAAGGCTTAAGCAGAATTTATATCACTTAGATGGTATTCTCCACGTACCTGCAAGTGATTCATTCAGATAGCTGATGTATCAGTCATTAGCATGGGTTGAAGTATATTCCAAGGGGAAGGTGCTAAAGCTACGCTACAAAGAGATCTCTTGGATGGAAGCTGCAGAAGTAATTCCAGGGAATTCAGCCATAATCGCAGAGTACTCCCAGTTATAAAGCTCTGTAATCTGGGAGGGATTGCAAATGCATCTGCAGAATCAGCTGGTTGGTATGAAAGGACCACAGAACATGCTATATATGAAATTTTCCTGCATTGTTCTCCACCTGGACTTTTATGTACTTACTTATTTTTCTGACTACCAGCATCAGTGAATGCATTATCCAGAGGCAGAAACTGCATTTCTCTCTGGAATTCTAGGCAGAAGCTTTGCAGTAGTCCAGGGTGATACCTTATTTCCCTTTCTCCCCTCTCTTTGCAAACCGACAGTGACAAAAATCGTTATCTGATTGCTGTTACAAACCAGGATCGGGAGCTAAGGGATGCTGTAAGTTGGCTGGATCAAAATACTCCATCATAAGTGTCATTAGAAGGACCTTTGGAACAGAGACCAGCATCTTAACAGTCAGAAGGAAAGAGCAGCTCTCACGAAGAAGACAACAGCTTTTTCATTAAAAGGTTGAGGCGTAGTATGCCACTGCAGTCTCCTCACTTTGTTGCACCCACTCCACGTAGAAGTGAACGATCTTGGTTTCCAGAAGCATCAGGGAAAGACGTGTTTTTGAAAAGGTTAAAGACAAAGATTTAGGAATAGTGGTCTGAGAAAGAAACAGATTAGTCGTTTTCTTCATTTTTTTCCTCTGTCAGCTCTTAAACACCGATTTAGACCATGTCAGGGATTACCATAGTAACCATTTAACCTCTTTTCAGAGCCTGTTGTGTTTCAGTTTAGTTCAACAATGAGCTTAACTGGCATTTGAAGCACTTTGCATTGTACCTGTGACAGGAATTAGCACCAAATGCCCTTATTTTAGAGAGATCACGGTTAGAATCTAGAACATAATACTGTATTTTCAGTTTTGTGGTATTAGGTTGTTACTGCTTTTATGCTAAAATTTTTCAGAGATAGAGTACATGAATTTAGGATGTATTACCAGGTCTTATTTCTAGGCTGAATAGATGACAGACAGCGATAACTCATTCCTACAGTTACCTGTTCGATTGTGTCATAAAACTCAGCCTTCCACCAAAGGCCAAAGGAATTCCTCACATTGGCTGAGGTGCTGTTGGTGTGTTACAGGTGATGCAGCTGGGTGGTTTTAGTGCAATCAGCCCTGTACTTCTTTCCTCTTTCTTTCCCATGGCCTTCTGCAGCTTACTCTGTGATTGTTATAATCATAACTAGAGAAACACTCAGGACATGATGATTTAAATTAGATTCTGAAAACCTTTGGAATAGCCTAGCCTTTTTCTCTTGTTCATGTCTAATTCAGTCTGGGCAGGATACCGTTGCACAAAATAATAACTTGCAGAAAAAGCCCTTTTCATAGAATATCTCTGTTTCTGCATTTTATGCATTCTTCCCTTGTAGGTTAATGGAGAACTGTCATTTCCAGTTTTTAAGATCTTGCGGTCTACGACATACACACAATTCTTTGTGAAGGACTGATTATGGCTAGTCTTTCACTTTCAATCACACAGATCAAAGCAAATATTATTCTTGGGTATTCATAGGTAACTACATCGTACATAAGATCTAAAGAGATTAACAAGATAGGTGTAAATGCTTTTCTGTACCTTATCTGAGCACGAACATTTATAATGTTGGTGCTATACAATTAAAATTTTTTTAACCTCTGTCATATAGAATTCTAACAGTGAGGAATTTTACTCCAAGAATGGTGCCACTGTCTAAAGATCAAACCATTTCTCCTCTCTCTCCAGACTTTCAAAGCACTTTCACCACACAAAGGGAGAAAATCATAAAATGCTGACTGATCTCTCAGTTTCTTATTCTTTTAAGGTGTTTTTCTTTTTTTAACTTCTACCATCATTACATACACCTGAGTGAGTCAGTTAATAATTCAGCTGCACTTTTTAGCCTCACAGTCCAAAGTTGCTATTGCTTTTTAGTATCTATGTTGACCAGGGATCAAACTTATCTGTGAGTCACTCCACCTCCTCACTTCTGAACATATTCTCACTCTCTGTGTATGTGTGCATGTAAGATATAGACCTGAGTATGGAGCAGAAATACATCTTTCTTTTATGATGCATCTTCTGTGATGGAAGCTTTTGTGCAGACTTTAATAGTTTTGTGAGCGGTGTTTAATTGCATTATCTGGGACTTTTTGTTTCAGATGGCTGCCTGCCTGGCTCACTCACTAGATGGATGGAGCAGTACTGTAGTTGTTCTGTCCTTTCCACTGACAGAGTTTCCAGAGTAGGATTTTTTTTCTGTGGAGGGCTTGAGTGTGGTCACTGCCACAGAATTACTACTCCTGCTGTCTGCTTAGAGCAGAACACAACTCACTTGGAGCTACAGTCGTCAGTGCGCAGATGAAATTCATTTCTCATCTCCTTTGTGAACCCAGATATTGTCTGTATGTGCTTCTTGCTGGCCAAGCACTAGATGAAGAGAAATACCTGAAACTGAATCCAGTGACATGGAGGCCAAGACATTTTCCTTGAGCATTTTGTCTGCAATTACAGTTATAGAAATAGTGCCAGAGGCAGGAGTTTCCAAACTAGCAGTGAGAAAGAGAGTTCAAAGTGGTATGTTATTGCTGCTTGATTGGCTGGATGCATTCGCCTACAACAGAACAGAATTAGGAGTTACTGCTACTTCCACTGTCGTTGATAATGGCAACTAAATTTGGGAACCCTTCTCTAGTGCCTTTTTCCACTTGTGGTTGACCTTGAGTTCAAATCTCTTCTTCTTAGATAGAGACCCTGCCATAAAATTCTAACCTAAGTCATTCCCTAGATGATTATCATTATGTGGGGTTTATAACTTGCTTTTGATGCCACCGGCATAGGACATGGCACTGCAGCTTCTCAGTGGCATGGATGGCAGTGAGCAGACAGCGCCTGAGCTTCCCATTAGATCCTTAACCAATTTTAGGTGCTATTTAAATTGCTTCTGGTAATCTTCAGAGCTACTGGGTTGTCTGGAACCCTGTTATTTTACCTTTGTTTTTACATATCTTCTTCAGTAACTGAAAATTGACAGGGGGATCTCTGTTGGTGAGTGGAGCTCAGGCTTCAAAACTGGCAGCGGCTCATTTTCATGTGAGTGCCCTGAGGTCCGCAGCTGATATCCCCCGTCCGTTAATGCCCAGCCCAGAATTAGATAGCAGCGGATTATGCTGAAAGTGTTTTTATTCATTCAGACTTTCACAGTAATGTCAGGCCAAACATTAATTTTCTGTGATGTTTTAGAGCAGGCACGTTTTCCAGGAGATGTGGGTCATTTGAATTAATTTTGATTACTCTCATTTTTTTGCTTGTACTTATTGTACAGAAAATAGGTACAACTATTACAATTCTGTGACACAAAGTAAGAGCTGAGGTTCTTCCATAGCACAAGAGGGCAAACCGCATCCTGGGATGCATCAAATAAATACAGCATAACCAGCTGGTCAAAAGAGGTGATTATCCCGCTGTATTCAGCACTGGTGCAGCCTCAGCTTGAGTACTGTGTGCAGTTCTGGGCCCCACAATTTAAGAAAGATGTGAAGGTCCTTGAATGCGTCCAGAGGAGGGCAACAAAGCTGGTGAAAGGGCTGGAAGGAATGTCCTATGAGGAGCAGCTAAGGACTGTGGGTTTGTCTAGTTTGGAGAAGAGGAGGCTGAGGGGTGACCTCGTTGCTCTCAACAGCTTCCTGAGGAGGGGAAGCAGAGAGGGAGGTGCTGATCTCTTCTCCCTGGGATCCAGTGACAGGACACGT
>NW_008795923.1:2303081-2343286 GCF_000699145.1 Aptenodytes forsteri | reverse complement strand
AGGTGGTCGATGCCCCAAGCCTGTCAGTGTTTAAGAGGCATTTGGACAATGCTCTTAATAACATGCTTTAACTTTTGGTCAGCCCCGAATTGGTCAGGCAGTTGGACTAGATGATCGTTGTAGGTCCCTTCCAACTGAAATATTCTATTCTATTCTACATCTCTGTAACCCATGATTTCTTTCATGTAATAGTAGATTTTCATCCCTGCATTTTCTTTTTCTATCACTCTTAAACATTAACTTGTATATGACAATATGTCAAAGCCCTCCAAAAAAACCCACCTGTAACTTCATGTGCCATCCAAATATGTGCGTGCTTCCCCATCCTCTTTTTTTTACAGTGAGGACCAATTTGTCTCATTGAAATTTGATATAGCAAATGATGATGTTTCTCTAGATACAGAATCATACTTTTCTACATATCCTTTAAATCATTAAATCATTTAAAATCTCTTAAAGACATGATTATTTCTTCAGAATGTCTGTCTGTGATACTAAAATATTAGTTGATTTCTTAATGGAGAACTGTATGCTTTCAGTTTTATCCATCAGCCTAAAGGAAAAATATGCACATTTAGTGTATTGGAAGTTACAACTTTTACGTTTAAAATTATAAAATACAAAAATTAACATTTTCTGATATGTGATAATTGTAACTGAGAACAGATTTTAGTTAAGCTCTACTAGGTTTGCTGCAACAATTATATGTTGCAGAATGACTTGAGCATATTGGCTTCCTGCTTGGATTTCAGCTGTGGAATTCTAGGGTTGGCATAAGTTCCTGCGAGCATAAACACCGGTCACACTATGTAAGAATTTAAGGCTCTGAAAATTCCCTGTTTATATGTTCCCTATCATGAAAACTAGCTGTTAATCAGCCTCAAACACAATTACTACATATGAAGCTGTGAATATCTTGTGTATAAACGTTGGGACATGCTCCTTAGACTTCTAGCCTGGGGTTTGTTGCCAGAAGGCACCACTATATGAGCTCTTACAATCCTCTGAGGATGACAGGTCTTTAAATCTGATCTATTTTATTTGCATTGAGCCTAGACTAGCTAACATTAAAATTTTCTTTCTGCAAAAAAATCTCCCATTTCAAAAACCTTTGTTTTGTTTAGAAATACTAATATTTCTTATCAAAATGGGTATTTTTCTAAAGGAGGTGAGGTTGTCTGCCCCAAATCTGGAGGACTCCTACACCTTCAAGGAACATTTTAAAGAACCTCCTATAATCTAACTCAATCTAGGAAACAGGCAGCATCCAGGAGATAGTAGTGTTCCCTCTGTGCCAAATTGGGAGGAAGGTGGCACAAGGAAACCCCCTTACAAACTTGAAAGTTAGACCTTGCTGGTTTTGGAGCAAGGAGCTAGAAACCCTCTGAGTCTCAGCCCATGGCATTTTTTCCTGGCTGCATGGCCATAAACTGCAAACTCCAAAAGCTCAGATTTCCTCATGGTCCTGACTTTGAGATAGTAGTGTTCCCTCTGTGCCAAATTGGGAGGAAGGTGGCACAAGGAAACCCCCTTACAAACTTGAAAGTTAGACCTTGCTGGTTTTGGAGCAAGGAGCTAGAAACCCTCTGAGTCTCAGCCCATGGCATTTTTTCCTGGCTGCATGGCCATAAACTGCAAACTCCAAAAGCTCAGATTTCCTCATGGCATCCTGACTTTCAGCATTATCCTGCATGTTTTTAATAGAAGTTCACCAAAACCAAGTCTCCTGTGACACATTTTAATATCATCTAATCAGAATTCTGTGGAAATTCCACTGGAAAATTCTGTGTGAAATCTTACTGACAAAGGTTACAAAGTGAAGGCTGCTGACAGTAGACCAGCGTTCGTTATAGGCAGCTTTGCACCTCTGCTGGAAAACTCTTACAGGGTCTTCAAACCCAAAGAGGTTGCAAGTCACTGCTCTTAACACATCAGTAGATGGAGAAAATAACACATCCATTATAGCTTCAGCAGTTACTCTATCTCTCTGTTAAAAATGCGTACTTTATTTGTTATTTGGATGTTACTGGATTCTACTCCAAGTCATTGATTCTTGTTATGCCCTTCTTCAGTAGATTCAAGCCATTTAATACATGATGCTTCCTCTTCTCTACAGTACTTAGGCACTGTAATCAAGTCACTTCCAATCCTCTTTTCAGAAAGCTGCAGAAATTCATCTTTTTTGTTTTTCATGATCACGCTTTTTCTCCATTTTTCCAGTAAGAGTTGTGACTTTTTACCTTTTCTGTAGTTTTCAGCATCTTAAAAAAAATATATATGTACACAAGGACTGTGTGCAGTATACTTTATATTTTTGCCATACGGGCAAAGTCACCAGCTACTTCTGCTCACTTCTACTATTGAGTGTTTTGCACAGCGTTACACTAGCAGTTCACGGTCTGTAGCTTATGACCCTAAATCCTCAGCAGGAGGCACTGCCTTGTAACATATATTTCCTGATTCAGTAGATACTTAGAAATAGTCTTGAGTTCTTTGTCTTAGGATGTAGAATTTTTGCTTTTGGCTGTATGAAAATGTACTCTGTGTGACTGGTTACAGCTAAGTGATTTAGCACTTCCTCTCTGACCAACCTGTTGCATTACTATTTACCATTATGTTAATTCTTGTATCACCTGCTTACTTTGTCAGCAGAATTGTCTTCCACATCTATAAAAACAGCGGTAGACCTTGAACAGCACAAAAAAAATTTTTGCATGTTTGCTTCATCAACCAAATTTACAATCTTACCAAAGAATGAATCTGGTTTTAGTTGAAAAGACCTATTTTCCCTAAAACCAGGTGACTTCACATTCATTATATTCCATATCCTTTAAACCATTATTAATGCAAACTTTTATGAGTTCTTCCTTCGTTTCATCTGGGTTTGATAAAAGGCAAATAGCTGATAGATACCGCCTTCATCCCATTTGGCCTTTTTTGAGTAAGATGGGCATAACATGAGCACTGTTCCAGCCTTCTGGAATTTCCCTTGTGGTCTAAGATTTATTAAAAATGAACATCATCGAGCCAGAGATCTCATGATAAGTACAGTCTTCTTTCCTAGATTTTTATAGATGACTGCAGTGACCTCTTTTTTTTTACTGAAGAGATTAATGAAATTCAGTGTGTGGTACTGATTGCTATGATGACCTTTGATGAGCTGTTTTGTCTTCCTAAAGAATGTGTTAAGACAGTTTTTCAAAGTGAAATAGCCAGGGGAAGTGGAGTAAGAAAAGAGGTTCTTGCAGTATGTATTTATCCAAAAACTTGAATATATTTCAGTAGTGTCATAAAAATATATTTTTGAATGCTTAGTTTAAGAAGTGGATATGAGCCTGGTAAGGGTAAGTCAATAGATTTGAATACATAGTACTAGTTAGAAGGAACTCATTCTTGAACTGAGCACAAATATTTAACAAGCTGAACTTAAAACTTATAATGCAAGAGGTTGTAGGAGGCGGCATGTATTAGTTTCTTCATTTCAACTGGAACCAAAGACAAAAATATTGAAATTATCTGAGAGAGTATTTTATATATTTCTGACTTCCATGAAACTAGGAAGCACTAAAGCCTCTGAGCTTTTCTGAGGGTTTTCAGCTTGCTTCTCTTCCAGCTGCATATCCTTTACCCCATCTCATATTTTTGGGAAGTTTTGATGCTCTGGAAAAATCTCCAGTACAAAACTTAGTAAAGAGGACAATGTAAGAAAACTTTTCAAATGAAGAGCAATGATACAGAAAGGGATTTCAAATCCTGCCTGTGCTTGCAGCACAGAAGCAGTGGATGGAAATAAAAAATGGTATTGACTTGGGTGAAAGTTTTCTTCATCTTGATAAATTACAGGTGGAGAACTTAGTAAGGCTTTACCTATCAGCTGTTAACTTACATCAGCTCTCTGTAGTTTTCCCATTAGCAAATCCAGTTCCTTTTCAGCTTGCTGTGCAGTCCCCAGGTTTGCAGCCCCTTCCAGGTCACCACTGTGGCTGCAGTGCAGTGAGGATCCTGACCTGCCTGTATGGCTGAGTTGTCTTCTTGTGAAAATAAAGGCACAAGCTGGTTTTGGCCCAGAACTGTGTTGCATGCTGCCCTGGAAGCTGGGGAGCATGGTAAGAATGTTCCTGTAAATTTAATGGAAACCAGTGACTGAAAGAGATTAGATACTCAGATTCTTGCCCTGTTCAGAGAAGCCCTTGAGCACGTGCCGGGTCTTCACATGTTCTCTTTGGCCCACCACTAGCTACCCAGCAAGTTTCTAGTTTTAAAACAACCACATCACGTACTGCCTCTTGCCTAATTGCCAATTTAGGAGATTTTTGGAGAAGGCTGCTGTATTTTGTGGGGTTCGTGTCTGGGGTCATGGAAGGGAGCTGGAGGTAGTGCTGGGGGATATTATGGAGGAACACGACAGCTGAACTGGTGTTGCAGCAAGCAGGAGATGAGAGAAAGGAGGACATATATTCGCGGGAGTTGAGTGAACCAGCCTGTGTCAGTGTCACTGCAAAAGGAACCATTTATTTATAATGTAGCTGGGACTGGTATGAGGTGCAAGGTCTTTTTGTCTTGGAAGTTTGTTACAGAGGAAAGGGAAGAAGATAGCTGGCTACGAAGGTAATCCACAAATTCCACTGAATTGCTCTTTGTGATTCCTGCAGAACATATGGAAATATACTCTATGGCTTCAGTAATGGAGACACTGAATTCACCTGATAGTCTTTCTCTGGGGCTGCTGAATTTCAGCAGGATTTACCAGCAACCAGAGGATTACTCATTCCATCATGCCAATCCTTCCCACCTACTGGTTTGTTTAATCTGTTTGTTCTGTCTTTTATTAATTGATAATGTATGGTCATCATAGCAAGGACTCTGTTCATGCCAGGTTTTTAATACACTACCACATCCAGTGGTACATCTTACAAGTAAGAAATCAGTAATTGATATGATTCTTAACTACAGTTCTCTGCTGTCTACTGATCCTTTTTTGCATGTATGCTGTAATTTGAATCCATAATCTAAAGCTTTGGAATCAATCGCTTTTGGAAACTAAGACACTCTTGGTAGTAGAGTTACATTAACTAAGCATTAAGGTGCCCATACTTACTACAAGAGATGTTTTCAAATCAAGCAAGGGTACTGTACTGTGGCTTCATGTACCCTATCACAGGAGGACAAGGGCTTTCTGTAGAGTGACTGCAATGCACATATAATATTCTAATAATTATGGAAAAGCTTTGTGATTTGACTTCTCACAGTGTCTGATAACCCCCCCCCAAAAAAAATCTTTCAAATGTATTACATTTCCTTTCAATGTTGTACTTAGACTACTCACTAGAAGACTAGCCTTGTGACATGCTATAGTTAATAAGTTTTCCATGCTGTCAAAAGTAATAATATTAATGTGCCATTCAGTTAAATTAATTTTGTTTTGTGCACTGGCCTGCATAAACGTGAGTGACATTTAGAAATATGATCAGGCAGGAGCTGAGGAGAAGCCAAGTGGCAAAATAAAGCAAGATGCAATCATTAAAGCAGAGCAGCCAGCTGCAGGCATTTGTGGGTAGGCAAAGAGTTACAAAAAACCAGGCTATGATGTTCGGGTGTATATATGTTTCTTTTATATTCACTCCTCCCTTTCTCATTTATTTAAGAAATTCATTTTCTTCTTGTTTAATTAAGAACTCAGTATGTTTGGTAGCATGGTCTCTTGTTTGGAAATGAGGGTGCGTTTCTGCTAATCTTTGATTTCAAGTGCCTTCAGCCACAGCATTTCTCATTTTGCAAGAGGCAGCTGATTGTAATGCTTTTAAACTGATGACCGTGAAGTGTCATTTTCTACTAATAATAACAGTGTTTTCTCTTTCCATTTCCTCTGCTTTTTAGAAAGCAGTATTAGAAGTGCTTTCTCTAAACAGTTAAAAATGTAATGAAGACGACTAAAAGGAGGAAGCTGACAAAATCTGACTTGTTAATTTTTTAATAACATTGGCTGGTTCAAATTATTGCCCAACTTGCTTTCAAGTCTGATTTACCATTGTGTTGGAGAATATTACATAATTAGGGCAGTTAAAAGAAATGCAGTCTACTACCTTTCTATATATATATTGCAATAAGAAGACGAGATTTGTGAAGAACTTCTATGTCAAGTAGTGCTATTCAGAGGGGGGGAAAAAAAAAAGAAAAAAAAAAAAGTAGATTTTTATCTCCACAGAAAGATCCTGCCAGGTCTGTTCCTTTTAAGCAAAGGTAAAATGTAGTGCTGGCATACAGAAGTTGTATCACAAAGGAGTCAGAGAGTAGGACTGTAGTAGGGAAATCAGTCAAAAAGAATATGGAATTAAACCGTTTCTTTTGGCTCTTTCTCACTCCTACTTTATACCATGACTGTATCCCTACAGATGCCACCTCCTGATACCTTTAATAAATTAACTTCATTTGAAAGATTGTTCCCTGTCTGCCCTAAAACTTCTTCCTTTTAAAACTTACCTCATGGACCTTTGCTTCTATTTCTGTTCTCTGTTCACCTAGCATTAGTCTTTCCATCTCTTTAGCCTGTTGTCACTGCTAATCCCTTTTTTTGCAGCATCCACAACGAGCCCTCTGGATCATTGCCTCAAGAACCCTCTGTTTCTTCTGAGATCTCCTGCTGTAACCTATTTCACTTTGCTTTGCTTCTTAATTTACTTGTTATGTGGCTTGTACCTGAACACTTTACATTAACAGGAGCTTCCTTTTATGGCCAAGTTTGCACATTTGAAGAGGGTATAACCTATGAAGACACTTCTGAAATAACGTTAGTAAAAGCAAACAGGAGAGACTTTTGATCACAGACACTCTGTACTTCCATTTTGTAAGACAAGTGTGTTATTCCTGAGAATAAAGACTGATCCTTGAATAAGGAAACATGCAGTGGGGCATTGTCTGTTCATATTTTATTGTTTTAAAATATTTTCTTCAAAAGTGCAGTAGGTACAGTCATGAAGAAGGTTCTTCCTTCTCTCCGGAGGCATTTAGCACCTATTTACTGCTAGCTGTATAACATCATGGCTGCTCTGTTCATGGGCATGGAATTCTTTTAGACAGCAAAGGAATTATTCTGCTTGGCAGATTAATGGTTTAGTTGTTAAAGTCCTCAAGTTTATATTGACTGGGTTTATAGTTAACATTTTGCAAGTCTGAAATAGCTACTTCTGTCATCAGCCTTTTGATTGAAAAGGGTTGGGAGTACTCTACCTCTCCTATTCGCTCTCAGTACTTTATCCCAAAAGTCGTTCATAGACTTTGGGGTACAGTGGTACTTGGTATGCATACCTATTCACGTGATAGTCTCCAAAAGTGCTATAATAACGGGCTGACACATTAGCTCCAGCTTTTCTTTCTCTTTCCAGTTCTCCTTTATCTTTCCCTGCTGCACCATCTATTTCTAGCCTATTTATGCAAACTGAGTGTTAAGAGCTTCTTGCTCACTTCCCACTCCTTTGTCAAATTGTGGCAGAATTGTCTGCATGTTGTGGGGTCATCTAGTCCCTGATTTGCAAGCGTAAGAGAAAAAGATTGTCTTTCTTTCCTGGTTGTACCTATCACAGGTTTGAAATTTTCTCCTTTTCTTTAACCATGTTTTTATAAAGAATTCAATGCCTTTGAAGCTGGTAATGTTAAGGACAGCTGCTGCGGCAATACAATTTCAGGTTTAAAGAAAAAGGGGCAGCCCAACAAACCAGTATTTCCTTTTCCCAATATGATCCCTATTTGTCCTGAGCGGTGTGGAGGAGCAATATTTTCCCAGTTGTCGATCCCAGCTATGCGTATGGGTTGCTAATTCTGCCCACTTGCTGTGGTGGTTTAATTGAAGTTATGGCCAGTTCATGTCATCCATTTCTGCATCCATGTGATTCTGTTACTAGTATTATTGCGACACCTTTGTGGCTTAGTGTATTCATGGTTTATGTGCCAAGAGGAGGAATTTGTTGGATTTGAGATCTCTGTGTGTAGACACAATACAATGGCCTCAAAACTGTCTGAAGCCCATGGATGTGGGAATTAGGATTAGAAATTCTGTCATTACAGTTTACCTGGGTTTCCTGAATTTGAAAGACTAATTTAGCTTATAACCCACCTTTATGCTGTCCCTGTTTTCTCTGCAGAGTTTTAAAACATTTTGGTTTGTGTGAAAACTATACAGTGAACATTATGAGCTTCCATTGTAAATACTGATCGGTGGAAGACTCTATTTTGGGTCTTCGCCCATAAACCATGTCCTATTGTGTTTCTCTCAGGCTTATGCAAATATCAACAATCAAAACCAGGTACTGAACTTGGAAACCCACCTCACTGCATTTATATCCTTCCTCTACTGACTATTTTGGAGTCTTAGATCCAGTTAGGGAAAAGCATATGGTGCTGTGGCTCATTATTTTGGTATTGTTTTACCAAGAGAGCTGCAAGCATCAACTTTCTCATAATATCTTCCACAAAAATGTTTATATTAAGAAGATAGATATCGCTGTTAGAGATTCAGTGGTGCGGATGAGAGTAATCTGCATAAATAGCATTTTTCTCTGTAGCTTATTAGGAGAGTGTACTGTCAAGGCAAAAATGACTACTGACAAATACGAGAAGAAACATGAGACAGGCAGGAGCCACTTAGAGTCGTCTCTAAAGAGTCCAGGTTCTCAACAGGACTTCAAATAGCCTTTTCTAAGCTGAAGAAGTGTTAGCAGCGCTGTCTGTGTCATTTATGTTCTGCTCCATTGCCTCCTCTTTAAATGTAATGAAGTTATGAAGTTGCTTAGATGGAGAGAGTCTTTTGATTGGTGTTTAGGCATTATACATGAATAGGTTAATGTCTATGAACCTCCCAGTTGGAAGTTTCTAACACTAACTTACAGTTTCCATCAGAGATCAAAGTAATTTACTAACATAAATTATTTATACATAGGGCTGAAAGAAATTCATAATAACAATAAGGCACCTCCATGAGATAATCACCATACCAGAAGCACTCATCTGTACCTCATAGCCCTGCAGGGGTTTGTAATTATCTCCTGCAAACCACACCTCTAGTGATTGCTTTTTGTTGCTTCATTGCAGTGCTGCCACTTGCAGTATTTTGCCTGACAAATATTTTTAAAATTAAAAAAAAAAAAACCCAAAAACCAAACAGGTTAGGAATAGAAAACTTGTGGCAGTCATGCAAAGAGAAAATGTTAAAAGTACAAGAAATATTGAAGAAATGCAGTTAGTACAGGTTTTAATAACAACAAAAAAGTACTAAATGTGATCCTGTAGGCATTTTAAGAGGTACCTATGCTTTTTCTTCAAGTTATTCACTGGAATAAGCCCATCATCTCCTGCTATTTCCCGTGGCTTGCTGGTGATCTATGGAAAACTGGCTGTTTACATGATGCTGGCTTCTCCGTGCTTCCTGCAGCTAAAATTACATTAAAAGAGGCTAAAAATGCATTAAATGCTCTCATAAAATTACTCTTCTGTGTAGACAATTGCGATATTTCAACAGAAGCATAACATGATTACAAATGGAGAAAGGCTGGTGAGAGGTGATGGTCTCCGTGGCAATAACTGTGTTTGTAAAGTACCTCCTCCAGCCTCTGCTGAAGCACTCAGATCAGAAACAGCAATCCTAACACCATTTTATGCTTACTAAACACACTCTAGTCTCAACATAAGTACCAAAAAAAAATCAACAAAACAACCAAACCCCAATCAAAGGAACAATTAGAAGCATGGTCTTGATTTAAAAGTACCTTCCAAAATAGATGTTTAGATAGTCTGCTAATGAGGTACATTTCTGAGGAATACAAGGGAATACAAGTTCCCGTGCTGCGACAACCAAAGCTCCGCCTAGTGAATCTAGAGGTGAGGGCAGAGCCCTTGAATGTCGGGTGATACATGAGTACAAAGGTCTCCAAGAGGGGGGACTAAAACGAGCTTTCAAATATACTGTTTCAGTCTTATTCAGAGCCCCATGAATCAGCCAGACTAATTTAAACCAAGTCTACCATGTAATAGAACAGTGACCGCGGAGAAGACTGGGCGGCTGGGTGAGCTGTGATCATGATAACACAAATCAATAAGCAATTGATTTCTTCCATTCTGAACAAGCCGCAGGTGATAGATCAACTCCACCGTTAGCCTAGCCAATATGGACTTCCAAAACTGAATGTCAGGGGAACAGGAGCGTGCTTTGCTGTCACTGTGCCATTGCAGGCGCAGTTAGAGCCGAGCATGAGCTATGCAGATTGTACGGCTGAAATCCTTATTTCCATGATCTGAATCTCTGCTGGGATTTATAACAGTATATGCAGACAGGGAGGAATAGTAAGTCCCTCCATAGAAGTACAGGCCATGCTGTGAAGGATATCTTAGGTTATTCTAGATATGAGTTAAAAATGTAAATTTTCTGGTATTAGGATCCCTTCTTTTGAGCAAGGTCATAACATCATTATAGCCCTCCTGGGTCAGATAGAGGTCTCTAGGATACTGCTCCCCAACCAGCCCATTTCCAGCCTGAAGAGTCCTAATCTACTTAGCTGTTCCTTCTGCAGAAGCTGTGTCATATCTTTGATCATTCCTGCTGCTTTTCTTGGAATCTTTCCCAATTCTATCATATTCTTTCTGACGTGGGGAGGGCACCATAACTGCACCAGTTTTCAAGATACTGGCACATGTGCATTCTTACAGTGTTTTTATACGATACACACATTTAACATCATAAGCTATTTTGTTGTGTTCTCTCTGAGCATTTCCTAATTATACATAACTGTATTTGTTCTGTATGTTTTCACCACTGGTGATTGCTGAGCTGATGTTTTGCAGGGAACTATCTATTACAATCCCTAGGTCTCATTCCCAACTTGTAATAATCAATTCAGAGTCTATCCCTTTATAGGTGTTGCATTATTATTGCAGTTTCTAAGTTTTTTTAAATTAAAAGGAACAATAACTACATGATGCCGTTCTTATATACGCCACTCCAGTCTTTTGTTGGGAACAACCAAGAATCTTGCGTCCCCAGGAAAGTCTTCTGAGACAAGCCCACGCACCTTTTGATAAGGGAGGAAGATGTAAACTGTGAAGTATAGCTGAGTATCTGGCATGCGTCCTTCAGATGGATATACTGCAGATGCTTATCCAAACCCGGATAAAAAGTGATTGCGTGTAAGAGCTGTTGAGAGAAGAACTGCCACTGATGCTGAAAATTTGGCTCAGAGGATAAAGTTCAGTTTCTCTTAAATGACTTGGAAGCTTGACTCCCAGTTGGAAAGGAATTTTGGTTCCTTTTACATGGATGGTAAAGTCCTTAGGACATGGGCTGTCTTTTCTCTAGGAAACAGCCACTACATCCATGAATATGTGAGCCAGTTGCTCTCAGTAGTGTTCCCCCAGCTTTTTAGGTAAGGTTCTGACTTTGCCTCTTTCCCCTTGGCTCTTTGAACCTGGTAAATTGCCATGTTCTTTTTGCATTTGTGGTACGGGGAAAAAGTGCATCATTCCTGCAAAAAATTACCTACTGTCTTAACAAAGAGCTTGGATACACCCCCAAAAATTTTCAGCAACCAGCCTTCCGATTTATTCTAACAAAATAATGGAACCAAAGAGATATATCTTGATAGAAATGTACTTTATGCTCTACTGCCAGAATAAATTGTGGAAACAGACATGTGCCATAAGAGCTACTGTTTTTGAAAGAGAAGCATTGCTGTCTGAAATGCTTTATTGGACCGTTCATTTAACCTGATTCTTCTTGTCTCAAAAGCAACCTTGTTAACCTAGAGATACCGTTGTGCCTGAAAGGAAGGAGGAAAGCAGCTCAGATCATCCTAGTGATCATTTCTAAGCAGTACTCTCCTCTTTTTTTTCCCTCTCTCTCTCATATCTGCAAGTTCAAATCTATTACTCCTCCTTTTAAAACGAAGTTCCTGTAATTCTGAACATAATCCAGCCTTTCCCTCTTTGCCAGGACTGTTAGGAAGGTACTAAGCAATGAATTGCAAAAGGTTGCATTTGGCAGGATCCCAGATGATAGGCTGCAAGGCTGAAGGCAAAACCAAATCCTTCCGACCATTCCTGATGTGAGGAGGGATGCACCGTGTGCTTTCCCATCCTGTATCTGCCTTGGGTTTTTTGCCTGTCAGATAGAAGACAAGTCTTTTTTTATACTGAATGTTTTGTGCTTTGTGGTTTTTATACTTTTTGCTTTTGTGACAAAATGTGATGAGAAAGATCCATGTTACTGTTTCGCAGAAAGCAGTCTAGTGGTTGTGTGTGCATGTGTGTTAATTGATTTCCACAACCTGAAGAAAAACCCCAGTCATGACTTGGTTTAAAGGGCAAACAGTATTTGTGGGACCCTGATTGTCAGGGGTGAAATGCTGAGCAGTATAACTTACTTTGCAGCCAGCACATATCTTGTCGTTTGGCTCCATACAGGATAGTTGCTGTGAACTCCAGTTGCTGCAACAGACTTGAGGTTATCAAGGATTTAAGCTGGGCAACTTTTGGCAGATATCTCATATTGTTCATTTGAATGTTTCGTTTAACAACAGGAGTTTAAGATGTAATCCTGTTAATTTTCTGTGGCGCTTTCACAATTGTATTTTTAAAAGGTACAATAAATGATTAAAATATAACACCATGTCTTGTTTGCTTTCACAGCAAGAAAAATTGGGTGATATCTGCTTCTCCCTCCGTTATGTGCCTACTGCTGGCAAACTGACTGTCGTCATTCTGGAGGCAAAGAACCTGAAGAAGATGGATGTCGGTGGACTATCAGGTACGTGCATGAAAATCTGCTTGTAGATTTTGCAGGCTCGTAAAGGCAGAAAATCAACTCATTTTCTACTGGAGATCTCTTGGTTGAGAAGGTAAGGGCTCTTGTTCGCTGTCTGAAAAATGCCGTTTGTGTTTTCTGAAAGTTAGAGCATGAGTGAGTATATCACAACTCATTCTAGCTTAAAAAAAGAAATTTCATTATACATTGCATTCCACTCCAAGACAAGGTCTGAAGAGTTAAACAGTCAGACGACAGTGTAAGCTCTCTGTACTTTCCTTCTCTCCTGTTGCCTGGAGATAAATACAGACTATTGAGGCAAGAGAAAAAAATTTGACTACGATTCCTATTGTCTGTTTAATCTCACAAAACGTGAGCATTTCCCTGCAATGTTACTGATAATACATAATAGAGGAACTCACCACAGGTCAGCATGCTGACTGCTGGTTGAGGTGCTAGGATAATTGTTTCTACATTTGAAGGGCTCAGGTGTGATTGCTCCCATGCGCAGAGTTGGGAGTGCTCTGCATTTGCATATGCACCAGCAATCAAAATGACAGTCTTGCACTTGTGGTAGTCAGTCAGGTTGGTATCTCCAACATGCTCAGTACCTACAAAGAGTCCTCGTAGTCTTTCCTCGTAGTAAGGCTATACACGCCGTGAGTGAGATGATGTACACCATCTCTAAGGGAGGGTGCAGTCAGCCACGTGACATCAGGGCTGTGTCTCTGTGGTAGGGCTGTGTCCCAGGGACCTGGTGGAGCTCCATGTAGGCTTCTGTTCTCTGCTGTGTCTGGAATTTGGACACAAATTACTGTCTAAATTGCCAATTAGCTGAGACTAAATTAAATAACAAGATGCTTTATAAGGAGAGGTCTTTCCAGGAGAATTTTATTTTATATACCTTCTGTTTAAAAGAGACAGTTTCTACCGACCATTGAGAATGAGGATATTGCCAGTGCAGCTCTAGAACTGAAAACTTTTACAGCTGTCACTAACATACAGATGATGTAATCACCAGTTTTGCATTAGGAAGTGACAAGAAAAAAGCGTTTTGCTTTTATTTTCTTACAGTCTTAGCACAGGGTAAGAGTTATATCCAAAATACACAGAGAAATGGGAACCTGCTAAAAGCAAGCCTGAAGGGCTTACCACTTCTGATGAACAATAACAGGAGGACCTTCACAAAGTGAGGGAAAACAAAGTCTCTTACCAGTAACCAGTTACCTTTTTTTTTATTTTACTTGCTTCTAAAGTCTTCCACTGCACAGCAACAGACATAATAAAGTAAAAGATGTCAAAATATTGTTGTGGTCATTACCTCAATCAAGTCTAGCTTTTTCTTGTCTAAAATGGACACTGGATTAGGACACACTGCTAATAGTTTCCCTAATGCTCGTACTGAACCAATTGCAAATTAATGTTCTTAAGCACATTTACTTCCTAATTGTTTCCTAATGAAAGATTAGATTCTCATAATGGGGAAGTGTGGGGTTTTTTGACTGAAATGTAGCTCTAAGAGCCAGAGCATCTATATTCTTTTCCAAGCTTTGCGAGAAATGTGATGGATAATGGGTACTCAGCTCATAAGAAAAGAAACAAAGGGGCAGGGGAAGCACTAATGAACTGAAGACCTTCTACAAATTTCGGATGGAAAATATAATGCATTGTGTTGGAAATAACTATGAGGAAATGAATGGGCTTACTCTCCTCTATATGCTGAAGCACATAGAGGACATTTAAATATATTTCTAGGGCATGACAGGTTTTGTTCTCCTTTTTTAGGGCCATGCCAAACTAGAAACATCATGTTCTCTTGGAGACAAACAAACCCAATGGGATTCCATGGTTGTAGCAAGAATTCAAAAGTCACTGACAGTGATAAATGGCAGTTAGTACGGTATTCCTGAGGCAGTAATTATAGATGAAATAATGTTGGTTTAAAGTGGATCCAGTATCTTTCATTAGGGAATTTATCTTTTGAATAAATTATGCAGAAATAACTTTTGAAATCAAGCTGAGATTCTGTTGTCATTATTCACACTAAATAATAACTACTCTCAAAGTACAGTACTGCTAAGTGGTAATGAAGGTGACAGGATTTTATCTCGATTAGCAAATGCTTTCCCCACTAGTTTTGTTATTTTCTCTAGATACTAAAATGGCTTTTCGTTTTGCAAAACCGCAAGTTTTGCGTTGCAGTGGAGGTGGGAAAATGTTAACAATCAAATGTGATCTCAAACCGAATGTTACCTATATACTCAACTGCACTTACTGTCACCAAGGGAAAGCCATTAGCAAGAGGTGAGAATTATGTAGTTGACACAGATGGGGAAAAAAATCTTAGAAGTTTGTCAAAAATAGGCAAAAAAGTATCTGGGTTTTGAGTTTAGAATATGTCTTTTTGTTATTCTCTCCTATTTTGGAGAAGATGCTGGAAAAGCAGAAGACAGACATTTGGAAAGGGCTCTGCTTTCTCTTGCATCCAGCCTTTATGCCTCTCTGTGGAGTTTATCTGCCTTGCAGAAAGGAGGAGCCGGGCCCTGGCTCCTGCAGGAGGTCTGACACAGCGCTGCCAAGCATTCGCAGCACAGCGGCGGGCGACCTTGCGGTTTGCTTCTGGCTGCTTCTCTCCACATCTTGAGTATTACTGCTGCTAGTAAATATCTGCTGTACCTTTGCACCTCAACGGTATGGAAAGCTTTAGCATGTGTTATCTTTAGTCCCAGTACAAAGAACCAGTTTCTGTGGCTCAGTAGTCTTCTGCACTTGTATTTAGTAATTTATTAAAAATTGGAATGCATCCATAATTGTGGTCAGTCGCACTTTAAAACACGCTTGATTTTCAACATGTATATTTTATGTTTTGCAGATATAGAGCCCAGTTAAGAAAGTACCTATCAAAAGCAAGAGACCGATCACAGTAGATGGAAGTACTACCTTTCCTAGCATTTCTACAGGGTGAAATTCTACTGGTGAAACCTTAATCCTGCTAGTCAGCGTATATATCCCATTTAATAGTTACTACAGTTGAAAAAAAAAAAAGGCCTTTATCTCCAGTGTTTTGAACTTTTCCATAAATTGTATTAGCAGTCAAAAGCCAAGCACAAATTACTTTGGAAGCAGACAATAAAAGACAACAGACTAATCATCAAATTCATTAGACTCCTTGTAACAAAACCGGATCACCCATCTGAGCAATAAACTCCCAGGTTTTAAACTGAATGGCAACATCAGGCTGTGACTAAAGCAAACCTTGGCTCAAACACTGGAACTATTCAGCCTGAGCTCATCAAGTCACCACAACAAGTGGAAATTATTACTTCTGGTGAGCAAGGGCCTCTGGCAAACAATTATGCATGTTTTTAAATGGCATTTTAATTATTTAAATTATATTCAGATGCATTTTTAATAAATCTGACATCTGGCAGGTGATATGTAGGAACGTCAGCTATAAAGAGATTATTTTTATTTGTCTGAATTTGCTAAACTCAGGTTACATGGCTTTATAGGTATCCCTCACCCAAAACGTCTGCGAGACTTAGAAGCTTAGGTCTTACGGCAAATCAAGGGAACTTAGACTCCCAAGTCACTGTGTTGGGTTTTTTTAAATTTTAATTTCATTTAGATGATTTGCAAAACTGGAAGATTTCAAAACCAGTTTGCAGTTTAATCTCTCCAAACAGGCCATAGAGATACAGTCTGACTAATTCCTCGATAAGGGCACAATGCAGCCTAGCAATGCCGTTTGGTTCACAAGGGTCATCTATGAATTATGATACTTTATTCAGGTTTACAATGCCTTCAGTTGCAGAGAGAGGGCAAGAATTATCTGCAGCTCCCCTGTAAGATATTCATTTAAATAAAAGTGCTCATGATTTCAGATACTGATTTAAATTAAAACAAAACTTCTATCTGAATTCATTTTAATCTTGTTTTGTATTTGTATTTTTTACTTATTTTCTAAAGAAAAAATGGTTGTTTAACCCTCAGCACATCTGACTAGCAGCTAAATGTGGACTGTGCAATAAATATGGTGCTTCTTTTTATTACATAGGAATATTCCCACTATTAATACACATTTTTGCAGGCAGTTCTATGGATTTCCATGTATTTAGTCATACCCTCCATTTGTATTCATTTTTGCTCCTGGCTTGAAATAAAAGCTTTCATTTCAACTTCCAGCAGCTTTTCCTGCTTTGACCAAGCCAATCATTGAAATAAATTACCTGAATACATTGAAAAGCATTTTCCCTCTGAACCCTCAGAAGAGCCTGGGGCTGGCACCTGGACAGACTGATGTTACGGGTGTTTAGCTACCCAGGCCCTTCGGCCTAAATGCCTTTTTGAAGAACTTCAGTGGCTCTACGTATTACTGGCAAAATACTGTTTTATATGAAAAAGTCATCTCTTAGTAGTGTAAGCCTTAACATAGCTTATCATCTTTTCAGGATTAATTTCAGTATGGTTTACTCCTTCTAAAAATCTTTGAAAGCTAATGTGGTTTTGTTCTCTCTGTATTATTTTAGTATGCTTAGCTTTCAGTCAATCTAATTACCGGGAGTGTATCCTAGTAGCAAGCAATGTACCCTCCCCTGACCTCCTCAGCACTGCTGCCTCTCACCATTCCCCCCGGTCAGACCCCAAGTTTCAACGGGGAGGAGATGCCCTAGCTGGCACGGGCTCAGGTATTGCCTTGGAACTGTTGCCAAGTAGCAAATACAATAGCAGACCCTAAACTGTACCTATTAATGCCAAATTAATGCTTAGGAAGAACTGCAAGGAGAAGTAGATTGTGACTGGATCCATGTGCTCTTCCTTCTGCAGAAAGCTGCAGATACAGCCGTGAAGAGAAAGTGGCCCATAATCCAGTCCATTATGTGTGAAAGCTAATCTCAATATTTATGAGTTACGAATAGAAAATACGCAGCACTTCTTTGTATCTGCCAAGCAAATACTATAAATCAGAACTGCCTCTGGGGACCAAACGGTACTATAGCAGAAATAAAGCTAGTTTTCTACAATTAGACATTTATTTTAAATATTGCATTCAAATTCAAAAGGCTTGGTTGGATGTCTTAGAAAAGAATTGAAAAATTAAAAATTATTTTGAGACCAGCTCTATGAAGACAGAGTGAATGCTCATGAATTATTCAGTCAGAGCATTCACTTTAATAACTTCATTAAAACATAAGAAACTTTAAAAGCTAGCTAACACGAATGCAGTATTATGAGAAGAGAAATACACCAATAGTGCCATGGCCTTGCTATAAGCCATATGGTAAGCATAACTCAGTGAATATTAAGGGAAAAGTAAACAGCCTTATTAAAAGACAAAAGTAAAAATAAACAACAAACACCACCACCACAACAGCTGCATTTGCGACTAGCCTAATCCTAAAGAACCCAACAGAGATCAGTACCAACAAATATTTTAAGGTCTCTACTTACTGTGAGGATTTCTACGACATCTAATATCTCAGTATCTCTACTGTAATACACTGGCAGAACTTCCAACAGTAGGTGGCTGCAGCAATACATCTCTCTAACGCTTTGCAAAGTGGTCTCACAGCATCACAGTAAATTCACTGTGGGCTCCTACAGTGGTGATGGGACCAGTCACCAAAGCTCCATCATGTTAAAATCTTTCTCTCCTGCCCGGAAGAAGATTCCTATTGGTGACATCTTCCTTAAGACTGGGCAGTAGGGACGGGGAGTCTTGTCTGAAATGGTCCTCTTTCAATGGGTAGATAAGGTCTTAGGGAGTTGTTTCTTCTAATCCCAACTCGAGCGTTCGACATCAGACCACCTTCTTCCTCAAGTTAAAAGCTGAAGGTGGCAATTCCAAAATCAAAATATATTCCAAATTACAATGCATTCATCATAGAAGCCATGTTAAAGGATACATAAACTCTCATATTCCAGGGCATTTTGGAGAGTCTTAGGAGGGAGCTGTCGGGTAATTGTCCATTTTGGAGTGAGTACACAATTTCCACTGAATCATATGCTACAGGCTATTGCACACAATAATATATTGTATTAGATGAAACATCAAATGTGGCAACTCCTACAAAGAAGCAGAGTCAAATTGTTCTGCTCTTTTTTTCCTCCTGTGCTTAAGATGAGGAAAAATAGATTGTGCCTGCTGATTACCGGTGAAGTTGTACAAAACCTGTAGGCACTGCTCTGAGAAACCTTAGGACAAACACTGCTGAAAAATTGCCTGGGCTCAGGAGGTGTTTGAACAGCTTCTTGATTTGAGAAAGGAAAGAAAGCTTATTGTATGTGTACATCTCCTTAATCGTACACGCTGACCAAAGGTACAGGAGGTCAGCACCCAGCTGTGTGGACTCTGCCAGCCAGTAGTCATAATTTTCTGGCATTGCTGTTGATTTCCCCCCACCCTCCCTTCCCCAAAACAGAGAGCAGGAAGACTTCTTATTCTTTTGAATAGCCACATCTAAATAATGCATTTTGTGTGTGTTTGTATGCGTGCTTCTTCCTGATTAAATTATAGTATGTTTTTATTTGGTTATGCAGTCCCAAAGCAAGTGTGAAGATGTGTGTGTTAAATTACTTCTATGAAAATGAGATGGTCAACACTTTAGGTTTTCAAGCTCTACAAGAATTTCATAGCAATGTGAGTAGCTGTAAAATGGATGTAGAAATACTGTAGATAGATTCTGGAGTCCTTAGTGAAATTAGTCAGTTCTCTTACAAGTAAGTTTAATTTATTTTTACTCTCTGAAAATTGCAGCCTATGTCTTTTCTTTTAATGGATTTGAAGAAAAAAATTAAAATATGAACTCAAAAAGAAAAAGTCTTTTTTCATCTCTGTAAATACCATTTAGATCAGTGCTTAAAAGTTCACATAAAGTGAGGAAAGTATAATTGAGGGTATTTCCTTTTCAGGACTGTGTAAAGTCATACAGGTTTTTAAGACAACATGATGAGCATTTTATTAGCACTGTTAACGCGGTTGATGTTTGATGAAGTTTGTAGGACTTTCTGAAGAAACAGAAACAACTTTAAATTCAAGTTTATACATTACTTTAAATCCCACATGCCTTTTTTGTTTGTTTAATCCCATGTGGGCAAGAAAGATGATTAGTTTCTGCTAGATCTTTATGTAGTTATTTCTTATATGCCTCCTGACTCAGTTTCCAACGTGTAACTCCTCTGTGTGCACATCTCAATGGAAAGAAACATTTCACAAGTTAGACCCTTGATCCTGATCCTGAATTATCCCTGAAGGGAGTAGGGGTTGTATGCTGAGAAGGGAACTGCACATCTCCTCTAGTACACTGGGCTGAAAATACTTCTGTGATGACAGAGAAAGCGTATACTTCAGTGTAAGGAGAGAGGTAGGAAGACAGGTGTTTCTGGTTCTTTGTCAGTATCATTATTTTACATATATGCTTTACGGGTGATAGTTGTTCAAATCTGTTCACACATTTGGCAAGTGAAGCTCTCCGCTGGCAGCTACGAGATGCTTATCCAACAAAAATGGAAACGAAGTTTTCCCATTGCCAATTCCAGAATTTATTTTCCAAAAGCTTTCTAACTGAAGGTGGAAGTCAAATCCTGCCCTTTCTTCTGTTGATGCAGTTCCCCAGAAAGGTCCCATTATCCTTCTCGAGGTAACAGGAGAGAAATATAATCTTCTTGCTGATTGAGACTGAGGTGCCAACATTCAGTTATTCTTGTTGTGTCTTTTGTGTGTCTCAGGAGAGTGATAGGAATCTCAGTGGGATTCTCTTTCCAAATATTTTATCCCTCACTTTACTTCCATTATGCTATTGATGAGGTAGAAAAGCCAGCATTTGGGATTTGTTTCTTCCTTCCAGCACAGGCCACGCTGCCTTCGAGCCACCTTGTTCTAGTTGAGTCAGTCACAGGGTTTGATTAACCGCAAATTACCTGCCAACAAGGTGGAAAAGTGAAGCCCAGAAATGCCACTTTTCCCCTGTAAAGAAGTTCCTGTGTGGTGGAGGTGAGAATTTATCTGGGTTTAATTCCTAGCTACCGTTTCTTGTGCATTTGTTTGTTAGCCTTGAAAGTCAACACAGTGAGTGTCCTATCTTCATGAGGGTCTTCTGTATCATCATTAAGGCGTCTTTACATCTTGTTTGTAATAAACTGAATAACTGAGCTCTTCAGACATCTTATGGTAAAGTGTATGTGTCATTTTGTGAAACTTTCAGATGTATTGAAGGGGAAAACAAGGCTGGGTATGAGTCAAGTATCTACAGAAGCAACACCTTTATTTAGATATTTAGTTTCTGTAGGACAGCTAAGGTGCTAGGCAATTGTTTTACAAAGCTGAAGATAAGAGAGGAATCTGGTCTTTTTTCTCCCTTAACAATATGATTGGTTTTAAACAAAAAACTGTGGGTTTTTTCCTCCGTTATACCAGTCTTGTTGATAAAATGGTGCCAGATGTGTTTCTCTCAACTGATGGCTCTATCGCCAATATAATGCAAGAGTAAAACTGGTAATATGGAAGGAACATCTCCTGACATTTTATGGTTGTTAGTGCAGTGACTTTAGTCCATAGGAGGAGGTTAAGATTTTCTTCCTCTTTTGTTTATTAAGCTATCTTTTTTCTGTCTTGTTGATGAAAATGCTATTGCTCATTCCCCACATGAATTCCTTTCGTTTCTGCTGAGCTGTCTCCAGGTTTACAAATAGCAACATTTTTTACTCTCTTTAAATCAAAATAATTTATGTGCAGGGGTTTCTTGTGGCATCCCAACACATTAGATATTAATGTAATGATTATTGAATAGTAAAATATATAACTCTCATTAAAGAAAAAGCACAGATCACATAGCATCTGTCCAGTATGCGTGCCAACAGACATAAACTTCTTTATTTGACTGCAAAATTCAGATGTTATGTAACACAGTTGACCAATGTGCAATGGGTGACATTTAGAGGTTTTCTTGCAAAACATGCCTAACACGAAACCTGTCATGAAGAATCCCACCCACTGTAAAGCTCAGCTGTTTTCTACTTTTTTGTGAAAGCAGAAAGGAGGATTTGTAAGCTCTGTATTGTGAGCTTTGTCACAACATAATCTCTCTCAGATTTGAGTTTGTCAAAAGCCAAATAAAGATACAGGTATACATTATAAAACTGGGCATAATCTCATAGTAGGCAGAACCAAATTTTAATTCCTGTCCTGTAAGTAGTGACACATGAGGATTTCAGGATCCAAATGTAATCTCTGCAGCTCAGCAGCATCTCTGTAGGAATTTCTTCAGGTTAGAGAAGTAAGGGGTTCTGTTTAATCTCAGCTATCAAGCCCAATTCGTGGGACCTCTTTTTGTTCAGATTCCCGGTGGTATCACAGAACACTTTACATATACAGGTCTGCAGGTTAAATCCACCTTTCCATTGAAGAGACTATGATAACGTCCTGATTGAGCCCTAGTGAGAAAACATCTTAAATTCTGTTTGAGCCTCTCCAGAAATCTTTGCAGTACAGCTGGCTCCAGGGCCAGTCTCATTACGACGTTGTTGTGAGGGGATGCGTTCCTGCAGTAAGGAACGCTGGGTTGGAGTACTGAGCTATATCAGTTGCTTCCCGTCAGCAAACCATCACATGCTTGTCAACATTTGAGGGATGCTAAAAGTAGTGATTATGAGAGCATGCAGCATAACGGGGTTTTTAAGTTCAGGAGCCCTGGCTATGTGGGATGTGAAGAAATGCTTACGTAAGGATGTGACAGCATCAGCAAGTCTTGTGCTGCAAATTGTTTCAGCTGGTTGGGAGCTAAATTAATTCAGGCTTCTCCCTCATGGCTAAAAAATAGAGGGGGGAATGTTTAATTAAAAAGAAGTGCATGTTACTTTACAAATAAGGTACTTAGGATCTGGTTCTGGAAAGCTGTGGGAGCAAAGGTGTTTCTGGGAGAGGTTTCTGATTTTGTCATTCAAAGTCACTTTCACTGGGGCTAAGCAAGCTTAAAGGGTATCACACCAAACTCCTTCCTGGACGGTGGAAGTTAGGGACTGGCTCAGTCATTCCCAGAGGCTATCCACAGTGCCCCATTGTTGAGGAATGTCTACTTCAGGAAGTTACTCTCTGGCTCCTGGTCGGGAAACCAGCACTTGACAAGAACAATCTTTCCATCTGCTGCTCTGCTCAGTCTGTGTGTCTGGTAGTCCCTGCGGGAGAGCAAGTGAGTGATTTCCTAAATTGATCGAGTACTTTGACCTGAATTAGTCAAGAAATAGACTCAAGTATGAGATAGATGTTGCTTTTGTCTAATCTGGGCATGGATTGCATCCTTTTGATCAGGATTTGAATTCTCCTCACAACAAAATGGAGTAGTATAAGAGAATCCACACTAAAGCATAGACAATCATTTATGTTTTATAAATGAAATTATTCAGACAAGCACATCTTCCACGTACACCAGTGCACACTTTCCTTTGCGTAACTAATATGTCTACAATATTATAAAATACCAATTGCTGTAGTGTCTAGGTATTACGGTCCTCAGCTTCACATTCCATGACATAGCAGGGGATACGGACTTGATAGCTTTTCAGCCTTGAGGTAGGTTTTGCACTGATGAAATGTTCCATTGCATTAAGAGTTGGCAAAAGCCCAAGGCCAACAGTAGTCCTCTAGTAATTTAAAATATAGTTCTGTGAGCAGTGGAATTATAAGGTGTGATTTCCTTTAAATGTCAGATTGTGGCTGGGTATTCTGATGTCTAATACAATACATGCTTCAATTGAAACTTTTTTTACAGTTTGAACATCCATAATATCTCTTTCACATATGTATTTTCTGGTGTGTAATAAAAGGTGAGACCATATTGCAGCTTTCACCTTATATAGGGATACTTAGTAGGCGCTGTCTATTCCACCTGGCTGCCTACTTTCACAAAGCTGGTAGGAATTTAATATCCTTGAGAGGCCTGTGATACTGTCAAGTTTGATTGACACTGGCCAATATACTAAAAAGGTATGGAAAGGGGGCAGTCAGTCACCAGGCTGGTACTTGCACACAAAGAAAATAGAATTATTACCTACACTGTGTTTCCTTGGGAACCCAAACAAAAAAAACCCAGTACTTTGTTTTATTGCAAATCCAGTGACAAACATGCTTTGATGATTCGTATTTAAATCTATTCTTATTTCCTTTCCGTGTGGTGTTTTTTTTCTTTCTTTCTGATATCTGAATAAAGCAAATGAATACCTTTTTTAAAAAATCTATATAGCTGCTCCAAATCATTCCATTACTTCTTCTCTAGTTTTAATTGCTTTCCATGCATAGGAGACCCTGAATCTGAATAACCTAAGCCATACCCTGATTTTTGAAAACATATTTTGGCTCTGTTGGCTGTTGGCATCGTACTTCAGCAAAGAGCACGGTCCCCAAGCGTTCCATTGCTGTGCATTTGCATACAGGTTTGCTTTCTGCAGAGCATTCGTAGAATAAGCACTTTGGCTTTTCTTGTTTACATGCTGTTTGCTGTATTTTCTCTTTGTTTACAATTCCAGCGTGTTTGAATCCTGATGGGTTAAATGGAAGGGAAGACTAGCATCAGCCACAGTGCTGCTGCCTGACCTATCCAGCACACGCATCTTGCTTTTAGAAAAGCCCAGTCATTTTTCACCAGCACTTTGAGGTACATTCAAATCTGCTTTGGCATCTCTCCAGCCCTGCATAATATCAAGCAGGGGACATCCTGTCTGAGAGAACAGATTGTTAGTTCAATTATATTCCTGAAATTGAGTTAAATTTCCATGAAATCTGCTTCAAATGTGAAGAACCCTAGGGGAATGGGGGCTTTTTTGTTTGTTTGACTTATATTATAGCAATCGGGCATAGTAAATGAGATGCATTGTATAAGCGTGTGTTCTGTGTGCTGTTTATGGCTGTTTATCTCGTGTTTATCTCATGTATCTCATGCAAGCCATATTAAAGAGAAGAAGCGCAGCAATTAGCGTCTCACAAACTAATGAGAATGAAAGAAATAAGGCATATGAGAAACAGTAAATCACTTAATGACTTTATCAGGTTAGCATGATAAATAAAGATACTTGGTAAGATGGAAAAAAACCCTAAATAATTACAGTGAGAAGTATTTGAAAGAAATTGCATGCAAGCTGCCAGGAAGGCAAAAATTTGGGGTTTGTAAAAGGCACAGAGAGTTGCCATCTATGCGTCACCGAAGACCAGACAAGCTAACACAGTCACATCATGGTTTTGACAATGGTCATAAAACACAAGCCACTGTAGAACAGCACGAGATTTTCAATAGCCACACTAAATCCACATAAAGCTTGCCTTTTCCTCTCCAAAGTCCTGGTAAGCTGAAGCATTAAAATTGGTTCAAATGCATATTTTCAAACTTTACATCAACAGATTTGACAGCATATGCTGACATCAGACCTCCAGTTCTACTCTGTTATGGGCATGAAGCTCAATAGATAACATACTAATAAATTAAAGGCAATGAAAGGCAAGACAAGCCTTACTAAAATGATCAGAAACTTCTGCTAACATTTTTATTTCAAATAAGAACAATTAATGAATTTGAACTCCAGTGGATGACAGGAGGTTTGGATTTCTTTCTTTTCCAAGCATGAATAGAACATTGGTACATCTTTATTTGTCCTCTTCATATGCAAAAAAGTGGCATTCTATTATTCTTATGAGGCAGATGATTTTTAATAGGCAAAATGAATAACTATATACAAACAATTTTACATTTAACTGTGGAAGAAAGTTACTAAGTAAAATAGTGAATTTTACAGTGATTTTTAAAAACAGGAGTGTAGAAATTTGGCCACATTTTTAAAGTCATTTATGTGTCTTGAGATACAGAATTAGAAGTCAGATGGGGTTTCTTCAGTAGTTCTCCGAAAGGTGCTTAGCTTTTGAAAATCCCATCCATACTTCAGCTTTTAAACACATTGTAAACTGTACTTTTACCAACATTTCCTGATTCAGTCAGTCACAGTGACCAAATTTTCACTGAATCAGGAGTTCAGGGCCGAGTCTTGATAAACTGAAAAGCAGAAGGTTGGTGTCTTAGTTATATCAAAACTCTTTTACACAGCTCTGACAGCACAGAGAAGCTGTTAATGTTTTTTTCGAGGAATTAGAGGACTTAAATTCAAAAAATACTTTCTAATACTGGAGGCTTCATAGATATTTTGGGGCTTAAGCTAATGCTTACCCGAGTCTCTTATATGTGCAGTCAATAGGGAAGTGACAGAGTGCATGTGAATTTAATCATCCATCAGGTGACTTGGCTAGCCAAATGTGAAAAGAAGCACTCGGAAGAAAAATGTGCATATTGCCCATTCCCTTGAGCCCTTTTGTCCAAAAGCTAATTCCTGGATGTCAATGAACCATAGAGTGCTAGGTGATAAAAATATTTAAAGGAGAGCTTAGACTAGTAAGTACTCTTGACTTTCTAAGGCATCAAAGCAAAACCAAAAGAGAAAAACTTCAACTATATTTGTCTGAGAAGTACCTCTAGCATTTCTCAGGGAGTCTCTAATCATTAGTATTCCAAATGGCTCTGCAAATGCAGTTGCACGAGGCAGTGGAGATATGGGTGGCATGGGGACGTGACTAATTTAGTAGTAGCTTCTGCTCTGAACCTTCGGAGAAATCTTACTTTCTGGTTCCTACTTTAGTGTATGCTTTGTGGGTGGGCTTTAACTCATAACTTCCTAATGTAAAATGCTTGTATGATCCCAGCAAAGTAAAATCTCTTAGACTAGAGACCTTCATCTGTCCTCATCCACTTAAGTGTCCTAACCAGTGGTTTGCAAAGTCAAGACATTTCCTGCCAGATGTCCTTCTTGTCCCAGGAGCCTTTCCTTCTCATTTACTTGGGTCCAGATTCGAGAAAAGGGTTTAATTTCCTAACCACCAGCCAAGACTATACACTGGTGGATAGGAAATGCTCAGAGGAGGTGGAAGATTAAATTCCCTCATGTTGAGTAGGAACAGGAGCAGGGTTCCTGCTTCCCTGCTGCATGTTCTGCTCATGAAAACCTAGTCCTCAGAACCACCTTCTCTGTTTCCAGGGACAGCTACATTTTTTTACCAAGCATGCAAAGGCTGTACTTTGTACAGAGCTCGGTCACAACCTCTCAGTCTCTCTGTGCTAAGCGTGAGCTGGGCATGCCAACCAGGGTGCATACCAGAGGGATCTGAATTGTGCAATTTTCCATATCCCTAAATGTTTAGGAAAGTGAGGGCATCTCCACATGTTGGGTGACCAAATGAACATGTTCTGTGGGAGGTGCAGTGGTGTGATGTTGGACACTTAGAAAAAAATATCCTTCCAGAAAAGACTGACATCTATGTCCTCTCACATGCATGTGTAAGGTCTTTTTATATTTACTCTTTTTGGTACCCAAGATGTGCCAACGTTGTTCTGTATGCACCTAAATGCTACTTTGAACCTTAAGGTTAACTCTTCCCAGATTTCCTAGTAACTTCTTGTTTGACCATATGTAAACGTATTTGGCTAAGTTTGACCTTGGAGAGCATTTCTTTGTGCCTTTGTTTGCACTCATATCATCTCCAGTGTGGGAGAGGACTGCCTCTTATTATATAGAGCCAATGTCCAACTGAAAGGGGACTCTTGAGTGCTACTGTGGTAAGTCTTGAATTTCCTGATTTTTCCCTCCTCCTCCTTCTATCTATGCTCAGATCCCTTTCTTCCCTGAGACCGTTGTGTATTATTTCTATCATGACTGTACTTAAGTAAGATCTCCAGTCAGTTTGATCATGCTCATACCCTTAAAAACATTACCCCAAAAGCCACATAGCAGAATTTTCAATATTCTTCTTCCTTGCCATCAGCTGAGCGTGAATCAGGAATATAGTGGATGAACAGGAAATGGTAAGCACTCCTTACGAAATGCATAGAGTTGGGTATTTTCTCAGGGGGATTAACTTGTTTACAGTCACTGCTTGTGGTACGCAAGCCTGAGAACCATTAGCCCAACACAGTTTAAAAACTCACAGCTGAAAATGTGCTCTGCAGTTTTTTATATTCACAGAAATTGAGGTACACAATTCTCCAGTTCAAATTTGTAACAGATTTTTTTTCAACTTACCTACGTACTCGGTCTCACTGACTGAATGGAGGAGCATTTGTAGATTTCAACACAAATTTTGGTACATCTGTAGCTGAAACTGTCTCAAGTTCCCATTGAATCAGATAGTTCTTATCAGATATCCTTGAAGATGATACGAGGATCAATGCTGTCAGCAAGTGCAAAGCAGCACAAAAATACAGTTCAGTGAAAAGCAGCTTCATTGTAATGCAAAAAACATCTCAGCGCCCCAGCCATTCTGGGAGTGCGTGTGCAAGAGTTTGAGTGATTTGAATACAGGATTCCTGATACAATAATTTCTGCCACGCATGAGACCCGAAATGATTACTTGTCCCTGTAGGGTAAATGGACCTGCTCATCATGCAGGTCTTTCTAGAGATAATGTATACACCTGTTCGGAAGATTTAATAGTTGTGGTTGAAATACCAGGTCTGAAGCTTAAGGGTTAGGAGGGATGGTTAAGCTTTAAAATTACTTGGAAGCAGCTGATTTTAAGTTGCCATGGCAAAGGATTTTCAGACAATGAGAAGCTTTTACATTAATATCTTTGTAAGCCTTGTTGTGATAGAATTGCCTCTGTGAAGAGCAGTCTCTTTCTTGCTCCTGCTGACACACACACTGATCACATCATAAAGTAATTACATAGTGCTATAATGATTTTGGGGTTTCTTCTCAAAGGGTTTTGTCACTAGTTTGGAGATTCCGTCTCTGGTAGATTTTATAATAGGGAACAGTATTATTCAACATTTTGTTATCAAAAAATGATCAAGATACCCCCGATGTTTGCAAAAAATACCAATGTCTGGAAATGGCAGTGATTTTCAATTGTGTTAGTCTATTAATTTTGAGCAATAACTGAATAAAACCTAACTGCTCTTTACTTTTCTCTGTTTGATTGCTTTTTTTTTTTGCTTTTTTTTACTTTGGCTGGCACGATTTTGGGGTTTCTTCTCAAAGGGTTTTGTCACTAGTTTGGAGATTCCGTCTCTGGTAGATTTTATAATAGGGAACAGTATTATTCAACATTTTGTTATCAAAAAATGATCAAGATACCCCCGATGTTTGCAAAAAATACCAATGTCTGGAAATGGCAGTGATTTTCAATTGTGTTAGTCTATTAATTTTGAGCAATAACTGAATAAAACCTAACTGCTCTTTACTTTTCTCTGTTTGATTGCTTTTTTTTTTTGCTTTTTTTTACTTTGTGGCTGTCACGGCTTGAGTTTTTTACAGCATATATTTTGCAAATAGGTTCTGCAATCCCCCTGTCTTCCTCTTCAGTAGCCAAAATACAGGTCTGAAAAAGTGTGTCCCATCTAAGATTAGGCTGAGATATGAAAATAAGTTTATCGGTAGGGGAAAATTTGTGGAGAATTTTGCAGGGATTTATTCTGTTTCCCTTTTGGGAGGAGAAAGTGTAGTGCCCACTCTTCTCAAGGCAGTTTGGAGTTGTCCTGGTTGTTGCTGGTTAGATTTAAGGTTGCTCTTCGTTCGATCGGGAGCAGAACCAGGTCCCATTTCGGTGGTTAGCCGGCTGCGGTTGGTTGCTCGTGTGCACATTGAATCTCAATGCAGAGAGGACTGACGGCCAATACTATGATTGCTGTTTATCTTTGCCAGCTGCCCAGAAGCTGACAGCTGATGCAAATGGTACTGGTAGCACATTCTGTATCTCGGAAGCTGGGAACACTTGATACCTGTGCCTGTTCGCTGCCACCTCCCAGAGGCCAGCTGCGGTCTTGGGTGTTTCGGAGATAAGTTTTCTGAGATGCCACTTTTCCTGCCGGCTGCAGAGACGGTCAGGATGCAAAAGGGAAAGTTTACAGGCCAAAAAAGGGCTTTGGGGAAGCAGCACCGAATCTCCAGCAGCCCTGAATCCCCGACGTTCACGCCCAGTGGCACTTTGTCATATTGAAATTTAATGGGCTTCAGGACATAAAGTGAGGTGTATTTGTTCTGACACACTTTTAATTAAGGTTTTTATTACATTTCTTTTTAATTTAATTTTTACTTGACATTGACCGTTCCTTGTTTGGGATTCTGCAGGTCTGGAAAGCTTTCAGATAGGTCTTTAATTGGAGGCTTTTCAATGTAATTATTAGTTACGTATTACATGGGAATGAAGCTGATTCTTTTAAGTTAGCACAGTATAAACGCTTCATACACTCAGCTGCTATGCTAATGCACAGGACTGGGATCTGCATTACAATACATCATCTCCACTGTCTGTACTGCAACACAGACGGGCTATTTACTCAGTTTAGCCACAGCAGCAGCACACGAGTAATTGGGGCCTGACAATTCTCTGTGGGTGTCATTAGTGCTAGATTTTAGTCATAGGAGGTACCCAAACGCCATAAGAACATACAAACATATTTAAACATAAACAGATTGATTGGATTACATAAATGGATTAATCACATTAATCCCAAATCCATATATTTTCAGACGTGTATTATTAGTTATGTGGAAGCATGGAGCAAGCCGATGCACGTGTATGGAAAAGAATACTTTGTACGGCAGTACGAGCTGTTAGTTATTAACTCTTTGAAATCAGCCACAATATTTAAGCTGAGTAAAACGAATAATACAGGAAAGCTTTAGAGAGGACTGAAATCATTCACAAGATTAATGTTGTATTTGAAGGTCCCCAAAATAAAGTAGCCCAAACTTACAAAAATGACAAAACTATGTTGAGAGAAGATTTAGTAATAAGTGGGGGAAAAAAACAGATATGAAATTAAGGTTGCTGGATAGTGGGTGGGGATAATCTCATTTTATGTAACAAGATAATTTAGAAAGTGAAATACAAAAATAGATGGGAAACTAAGAAATAACCGCATTGCAGCTTTCGCATATTCACAGCTCTTCCAAAAAGCTTGAAGTCTGTAATTTAAAGCAGCAATGAGGAACTATTCACCTGGTATGGGAGCACAGCAGGGCTTAAATTCTCCAATCTTCCTCCCATCATGCAACTGAAAATATGCTCACCACACGACCAAAGAGCTGGTATCCCCTTCCTATCTGTTCGCAAGCTGTGGACAGAAACCATTGTGGTCATAGGATGAATGTGCTTGTAGTCAGCACAGGCTCTGTAAGCCCGCAGGAAAACGAGTAACAAGAAGGATGGCATGCGGTTCCTGCAGCCCTTGCCCCGCTCCCTTCCCTCCCGGACAACACGTAGAGAAGACCTTGCAGTCCAGGCTGCTGAGCCATGGATTTCCTGGGGGGGTTCAATTCAGACAGTCCCCAGACTGCAGAATAGCTTTCTAGCTTTCTGCTTGATTTTTATTCTGCAAAGCCACAGTCCTGTCTAAAGACCTTGGCTGGTTTGAACTGCAAGCATTGCAGCTGCTATTGATCTGAGTATGCAAGATGGACATTTATTTGGGTGAGGGACTCCTTTGCCTTAGGGTAAGTTTAGATTTAAAATAACTATATCCTTTTAAGAGTAGATAGTGCCACTATTTGAAATTGTGTAAACTGGGTTTGCATTTTCCAGAGAAATCAGTTGCAATCCTCTCTCTCCGATACAGAAAAGCAACGGCAATTTCTGCTGAATTGATTCTCGGAGGTAGGAAGCTATGAGTCACCCAGTAGTGGTAAAGGGCGTCAGCCAAACAGGCACCTAGCCAAATGACTAGAAAATATTTTTCAAAAACTTTTCAGTTGGCCAAATGTCACTGAACCACACTAGATATATCTAAGGAGATTTGCGCTGCCGGGACGGTGTTTTGGTCTGTCATGGGTACCTGAGAATACACACAACTTCACGTAGGTAATAGGAACAATATTGTGAAGCTGATCATTTCATGATTTAAATGATTAATCATGTAATGTGTAAGATTTTTTGGAATACGTGTATAGCAGCATGCCTGTTGTTGTTGTTGTAATAATAATGGAAGTGAACATAAAAGAGTTGAGTATGGTAGAAAAATAATGCTAGAAGAACTGCAACTGGAATTCATAGTTACGGCAAATGAAGACGTGAGCAGAGACGTGGGTTCCAGTTTGTTACGCTCAGTGCTTTGCTCAATAATCTATAGTGTACAGCTATTTATGTAGTAAATAAAAACCTGCAAATACTGCTCTTCTATTACTATGCAAATCCCTTGTGTGGGAGTAATGCTCCTGCAGGAGTGGTGCTGAACAGGTGTCATCCTCCCTCACTCCCACACCGTTTCCAAATCAGAATAATTTGTGGTTCTCATAACCAAGTCACCCTGGAAGAAATGCATAAACATTCCCCCTGTACAATATTAAATTAGCATTCTGCATCATATATGGCCAATCCTACAAGGCATATGTATGGGATAACTGTATGTATACATCGAATTAATAAACATGGATGCAGAGTTCTGTCAAGTATTGACAGTAATTTCAACTTAACAACTGGAAATTTCTGATTTAGGATAAAAAAATGAAGACTATGACTATATTACCAGAACACTATAAGACTTATGTGAGATTTGTGTCATACTTTATAGTAATGTTCAGAAATCCAAAGTATGTCACTGGTCCATGGATGCTTGGGATTCACGAGTTGGAGGAAAACAGTACCAAAAATCACATCTATACCCATGTACTTGGTATCATACTGTACCATTATCCAACATTAAAAAAATGGTTCCACATGGTTGCCTCTTGTGTGATAAACAACAGAATTGGGTTGGAGGTAGGGAAAATGAAACTGCTCCGTAGCTCAGTGTAATACATATTAGGTTTATACTGGAAACCTACTACTTCTCTGAGCAGCAGTAACTTGCATCTGGTAGAAACTCGCACTGTATTTATAGGGATACTAAGAAAACCGTTGCCTATTGCCAGTAATGGCAAATACTTTGTCATCTATTTTGGCTAGGTGGCATGCTTTATGAAAATTTGTGCAAACCATTTTTGTAATGCTTTTTGCATGTTTTTCCTCCTTTTCTCATTTTTATGGCTTCTCCAATAATGATGCCAGTTTATACGCAATTCAATTATTTTGGATGAATCCTATTTTTATAACTTTACAAATTACCTTGTGGATGAAAGAATAAAACAAATTTTTTACATAAAAATACTTTGATTTTGAAGAACTTTGTATCCACCTTTTATAGTGCTAGTTTAATATATCCCACTGTACAGTACCATCACAGAATTGGAAGAGTGAGAAATACCTTTATCATGTTTATCCTGTTTTCATGGCATGTGTGAAAGAAATGTGTTACTTTTTATCTGATACAGTTAAATGACATTCTTCTCTTGACTTACGCAGACAAGATTTTTATTACTTTGTTCGTATAAAGGGTGTTTAACACCAAAATTCTGAAATATTGTTTGGCTGTTCTCCTTTTACAACTGATTCTTATCCTCAGAGAGTGATTTATGGACAGTTTGAAATACAGATATTGCATGCCCAACTTGGATTAAGCTAAGCATAACTCTGAGAGCTGCTAATGAATGCCTTTGTTCAAGAATGCAAAATAAAACCATCTTGTCTTCCATATACAAGAAAACCAAAATCTGCAATGCCATAGTAGTTGACATTATCCTGACACTTTAGCCTATAATTCTTCAATACAGCAATCATGTTGTTACTGTTTATTTGTGCACAGTAGTCTTAGTCATGGATCAAGCTCCAACTCGGTTAGACTCTGTAAAGAGACAGTTTACGATGGTAAACTAGCAGTGTTGTGAATACTAGCCTCCAGCTGTGAGTAAATTCTGACTTTTATGTCATGTAAATATTGCCGTGCTAGTTCAAGTATCAATCAGATGAAAAAAGGCAGTACGAATTTTGAGGTTTGGTTTAAAGGAAGAGGATTGCTTACCTCAAATTTGTCCTTACTACCTACCTGTTTCACTTGTGGTAGAGTGCTGCTAATTACTAGATTTTATTTATTCCACCACTGAAGAAAGAATTGCATATTGTTGAATATTTTCAGAGAAATTATCTAAACTGATATTCTGATTGTAGCTTGTGAGATGGAAGAGAAAAGGTATATATGTATAACATTCATAGTTTTAGGCTGTATTCGTATTGCTGGCTGTTTGGGGCAGGGATTATCTCTTATTCTGTTTGTACGTGCATAGGAAATGAAACCTATTGAATGAAATCTAATGAAAAAGACATTTCTGTGTATGAATGACAAATGCTAAAATATATGCAACTTCTAGAATTATATTGGTCTCAAAATGAGCCTTCAAGCACATTTCTGAACATAAGTTTGAACGAGCATTGTTCCCGCTAATCATATGCTGCAAAAGAAGAATCTTGAAAACAAGGGGAAAACATTTTTTCTAGTCCTTTTGTAAGGAAAACCTGAGAGCTTGGTGCTAGTAATCTGAAAAGGAAAAAAAAAATAGAAAAGGCAAAATCCACAGGTCATTAGTTCTAACACGTATATCAAGAAGATGGCCAACAGCTAAAATGGGCTCTTTTCATTCTTTTCTATACATTGGTAAGATTTCCAAGAGAAGAGAAAGACTTCCTCTTTTAGAATTATTGCAATCTTTACTTAACTTCCGAGTATAGAGAATAAGAATTTCATATTATTACGTGACTAAGAGAAATGAAATTAGGAGATAGCTGAAGATTCTTTTTGTTCAGGCTGCTCTGCTGCTTGTGCCAAGCAGATCCTAGACTGCCTGCCTGGGAGTGCAAAATATGCTAGAATATGCAAGGCAACAACCTGAGCCTACGTAGGGCAGCTAGCTGAAGCTAGGAGCAGGGCAATAGAGCACAAGAACAACTGAGATGACAACAGTCTTTGGATAAATGTGCTCTGGCATTGAGAACCCTTATGAACTAACGAGTATTTTAACCATTCCAAAAATATTATCATACTCCACCCCACTTAAGCATTTTAAATGGCTATGAAACCTGCCATGAAACCTATGAAACTGTAACCAGCATATTGTGGAAGTGTAGAAAACAACTACTAATTTTTTTTTCTTTGTTTCTAAAGGCAAGGGCTCTTTTGAATATTACGATAAAGTTCAATTTCAACATCCTTAAGTATTCAAATTGAAGAGAAATGAAACAATGTTCCTAGAACATATTTTCTTAATTTAGCATTTTATGATCATAGCTGTATGAGCATCATTTCTGATAGATTATGTGCTAAGAAAATTAGGACTGTATGAAATTCAGTCAGTAATATATTAGCAAATTCCCTTACAAAGGCAAGATGCCATAAAATTTCAAAAAAATGCCTACAACAGTAAACTGAGGCAGAGTGCATTTCTCTATGGATTTGCAGTATAACTTACATACTGAAGGAGATATATATCCGTAGATTGTATCCTTTTGGAAATGGGTACTGACTTTAGACCTAAGTAGCCTTCTTATGGACTTGAAGCTGATGCTGTAAGGGTCTGAAAAATGTATACAGCATCTATCGTGTTTAATATGCATAAGCAGTAGATTGCAAAAAAGAGGTTACAGTCTCAACGGTAAATTACTTCCCTGATGCAAGATAAGGTAGGGTTTTTACATGCCAGAAGGGGACATGGACTATCCTCCTCAAGAAAGAAAGAAGGGACAAGTAAAGTTATTCATGTATAAATGAAGACAGTACATTCCTAACATATATTTTGTTGATGTTTAGATCTGAACAAGACAAATTCTCATGAGGGAAAATACAGTTTTCATCTCTCCTCAGCCCTTAAATTGAACTTCAGATTGCAAGATGGAAAAATCATTATTAGGGAATTGGTCTAGGGATGAGCATGAACTTGATTTTCTAGTTCAACAGAAGACTTGTTCAATCATGTAGCTGTGTGTGAAAGATGATGTAGAGTGCTACCAGACTGTAAAGGCATGGCTCTATACTCATTCAGCACAGACGTAAATAATTTAGCAAGATGCAAAGCAGTGAGACCAGGTCTAAAAAAAAGGTAATCCCATTATTTTGAACAACCGAGTATGTCATGTCGTTTGTTCAAGGAGTGTTCCTGATATTTTAAATGTTGGATGGTGTGTTTAGGGTCGACTTTTCAAGTTTCGACAAGTATGCCTTTTCACTTGCTGGTCTTGCCATGCCTAGTGGACCTGACTATTGATCCGAATTGAAACAGGCAGACTGATTAAAAAATAAATTGAGATGTCACTAGGGCCTTTATCAGAGGAAAATATTATCGTTGTTTTTGCTTAGATTAGGAAGCTGAGAGCAGAGAAAATAAACCGGGAACAAAAAAGTTTATAGGAAAAAAGACAACGCGTGTCAGAATTATCCTAATGCAGCAGGTAGTTGTTCTAGTCTGGTGGATATACTGTGCCACAATATCTGAAGCAGTGCCCCTGTTGTGATTCATTATCACTATATAGCACTATTGGAATTAATAATAATGAAAGACAGTCATAAACTGATGATAGAAATTGTGGTGTTCCTACGTGGTTTTATAACTAAGTGGCTAAATAACTGCTTTTGTGGAGATTAATTCCATTATAAAGAAACTAAAGGTAACCTTTACAGATAAGTAGTTACATAATTTAGTCTGGTATGGCATTATTGGCCTAATTCTCTGCTTATCTGAACAGATAAAATTTCGCCAACGATGGCGGTGATGTGCCCATTTATTCTAGCAGGGAGCTGTGCACAGTTTTAAATTATCTGATGTCTGAAGTGCCTCCTTGTCTTTGCTTTGTTAGAATCAGTTTCTCACCGGGGTTGCTTCAAAGGCAGCTTTGGGCAGCAGAACTGGGTTTTGTGGCACGGGGACTGAGCCTGGGATCGGGACCTAGCAGGGTGCTGGCTAGCATCTAAATATGTAACACAATGTGGTCCTTATTCTTCTTTTGCAGGGGAGCGCCACATAATTTTCACTGATCAGCGGTCTTTGTCTCTTGAGCACTAGCTGGGGAATTGTGTTTCCATGACCATAAATGCTATAATTGCGCCTGCCTTTACTTTATGTGTGTCACGCAGAGCTGTTAGTCAAACAAAAATCCCACTGACTCACCTCTTGCGCGCTGCCCGCGTGCTTGCTCTGCCATAACTCGGCAGTCTGCAACAGACTCGGCCAATTCTTATTTCTCAGTTTATCTACATTTTTGTATGCAGCGTTTTTAATTGCCAGTAAATCCAATCTGGGATACCTTGTTTGTGGAAAACACAGAGTTACTTTATCATGCCAGAGGAGGACTGTCAAACACTGCCTGTGGAAAGGAGATTTTTATTTCCATTATAGGAGAGTATGGCATGAAAATAACAATGTTTACAGAAGTGTTTAGGAAATCAAGACAACAGTTTAGAGAAGGGCTAGTTTTAGGCTCCTCTGAGTTCCTCAAAACTCTTTATGTTCCTCAAAACTTGACAGTACCAAGGTTTCTACTCCTGGAATGAATGCAGCCAGGAGGATTTTCAAACTTGGCATTTGGAGAGGGTAAACTCCATTTGGAGCAGGGAACCAGATCTCCTCCTTCCCAGGGGAGTCCTCTCTACACTAGGGTATTAGCTACTAGAGTGTAACCATGCCCAAATTATTCCATTCTTATAAATAACTAAATATTCATTGGAGGAGGGACTTCAACCCCTTTCACCCACCTTTCAGGTAAACTTCTTAACCATTAGGTTCAATGCTCTTTCCTTACCTCTTCTTTCTGTCTCTCTCTCACTCTGTTTTTTTGTGAGAAAAGGCCAAACAGGTTGTGGCACCCAACTCCATGGCCTCTTTAAATGATAAAAAAAAATTCTAGGGGGAATGATGATGCGAAGACTAGCTAGCTGGCCTCTTGCACTTCTTAAGAAACGTCACATTTGAAACCAATCAACTGGTTTTATTGACTCTGGGCCTGGATATGAACGGGTTGCTGTTCTTCCAATTGTATTTGATTAATTCTGCCAGGACTTAAATCATGTTTTCATCTAATCCTTTGGAAGACCTATAGAGCACCGCAAAGATAGAGAGAACCTTTCCAGTTCTTCTCCTAATTATTATTTTGAAAAAGTTACTGCAATCAACAGATGAAAGAGAGAAGTTACCTTCTTTAAACAAAGCTGAATATATTCAGTACTGCCATTGTACCAAGCTGAATCTGTGGTGACACGAGTAGCTTGTAATAGCTGTGAATACTTCTATAAGGTGTTACTTTATGTAATATAGCTCAACTATGTAATTGTTCTCAATTACTAAATCAAATGCTTGTATTCTGCAATAGCTGTGTTACTGTGCTATTTTCAATTCTTAACATGAAATGGTGAAAACCAAGTCATTAGCGAATGCTACCACATAAGCTAAAACTTCTAGAATCAACACATGAAGAAAGAAAAGACTATATCGGTTTCAGAGATACTCATAGGTATTAAGAGGTTTTTGAGTTTGCTGAATTTCTTTAAATTTTATCAGAGCACCTCAGAGCAATGAGGATGGTTGATAATATAAGCGATAAGAGAGTCATCCCACAAGATTTCATGTGAAGCCAATTTAAAGACAGAGAATATGAGCTAACGGAGCAGCCTGAAGTCCGTAAATCTGGTTTGGTGTCTTTCTAAAAGATCATCTTTAGCTTGGCCAGAAGATACTATCCTGATGAAGTAATCATTTGGTGAAATACTGCACATGTATGCTAAAGATCAGATTGACTGGTCACAGTATTCCCTCTTTCCTTTTACATGTACAAATAACATTCAGTGAAAAATAAACAACACAGGAGCTTGTCCACTGAATTCTGGAAGGAAATGTCTTGATTCAGGTTGCAGTCATGGGCAACCATCCGCGGAAGTCAGTTATCCTGTGCTATGAATTGAGGCAATAAAATGATGATCTGGATATTTACTGCTCCCTCAAAGTCTCTTTAAGAGATAGATCCAATTTTATAGAGCACAATATAAACAGATATGAGATAGTTACCTCCTACAGTCGGGACATAAAGAGAAAGCATGAGAAATGTGGTTAAGATGATCCAAGTCTTTAATCCCTGTTAACAAACTGGGGCAAGAAACCTGGTGTTTGTAACTGAGCATGATAAAATGCAGAGGTCCCATGAGTGCTGCACGTCAGGATGAGGGATACCAGACTAGTCAGGAATCTTTAGGATAATAGTTAAACTGTAGACAGAGCCTTTTTTCCCCCCCATCTCCCTTTCTAAGCAGCAGAGAAGGACAGATTCTTTCCGAGTGATTCAGAGGAAGAGCATAATTCAGGTGCTGCTCTCCTCAGGACTGTGTGAGACCAGCTGCCTGAGGAGCCACCGGTCATGCACCATGAGTCAGTGCTCTCTTCTGTCTGTTCCTCTTGCTTGCCACCTTTCTTTCACGCTTGCCAGAGCTCAAAGTTTGTTTTTCAACAAAACCAAAGCAAAATAAATGGGCACCATCTGAGAATTATGTGGCACAGCTATTTTGATGTGGAAACTGCAGGGAGGGTTTTTTGTGTCCAGCACTTCAAAACCCCACTTTTGTCTGATTAGTCTTCTAAATTGCTTTATTTTCTCCCCAGGAGAAAACCTAAATAATAATTGAGAAAGGAGCTTTCTATCACACTTAAAGCTGGAAGAGGGCTATAGGAAATTTAGTGATAAATCTTCTCCCAACAGTAAAAACAGTGTAACACAGGCTACGGTAGTTAGAAAAATATTTACCAAAATGGTGAGAACACCTGTCTGGGTGAGTTCATGCTGACCTAATAGAGAGTCAACCAGTACAGTTCTGGTTGTTTTTCCATGTCTATTTTGATGTTTTACTCAGTTCAGTATGTTAGTGATGCCACCATCCTAGCTCTGAGGAGGACACTAACAAGAATTTTCTGAAGACATCATTTTGACTGATTCTGACTTCACTCAGTTCTGAAAATTTCCTGGGAGAACTGTCAGGCAAAGCTACAAGGAAAAGGCCTTCCTGACGATGCTTTTAAAGCTTTTATCACTGCATGTTGACAATGGTTGAAATGGGAACTAAGATAGAGGAGACGTAAGAAAAAAGGTCACAGGTGGCTCAGTTTTAAAGCATGCTGTTGGTAAGTAGAGGACAGTAGTGATACTGCCAAACCCAGGTTCCCAAATTTTTGTTCTTGGCTTAAAAATAAATACCTTTTTCAGTAGTAATAAATAAATGAATTATTCCTGATTTGAAGCTTTGGATTCTATGCTTTCAGACTTTTATTTCTAGCCATGAGGGTCAGAGAAGTTATTTTTTATTTTAAATGCAAGCTGAGAATCTCTCATGATAACATAATGCCGAGAAACTAAGGCTTCGAGAAATACACTCTGTATCCCAGGGATTGTGACAAAATCACGAGAGTTGGCAGCAGTGAATATTCTTAAAGTTTGATGTCATGGTTTAACCCCAGCCGGCAACTAAGCACCACACAGCCGCTTGCTCACTCCCCC
>NW_008795923.1:2302232-2302823 GCF_000699145.1 Aptenodytes forsteri | reverse complement strand
CAGCTGTCCCGGCTGTGTCCCCTCCCAGCTTCTTGTGCACCCCCAGCCTGCTCCCTGGTGGGGTGGGGTGAGAAGCAGAAAAGGCCTTGACTCTGTGTAAGCACTGCTCAGCAATAACTAAAACACCCCTGTATTATCAACACTGTTTCCAGCCCAAATCCAAAACACAGCCCCATACTAGCCACTATGAAGAAAATTAACTCTACCTCAGCCAAAACCAGCACATTTGCATACAGCTGATTTTGCAGTCTCAATTCTCTAATGATACAGTACTTACAGGAGCTGGTTATCAATGCCAGAGTTCTTCACTGGGTTATCTCGGGTCAGTAAATAGACTGATGCCTTAGAATAAGGTCCAGATTCTGATCCACACCGAAAGAGAAGACAGATGCAAAAGCAGACCTAACCCCGGGAATCGTAAGCAAGTAGAAAGATTTTTAAAATACATTTTTTTATATATATATAAAAGTTACAAATTTATGTATAAAAGTATAGAATTTTATATGATTGTTTTGCAGAGTTCTTGGCACCTAGTTTGGGGCAGCATTCTGGTGTTTAATATCAGCCTTTACCGCTGACTTTCTAGTTTGT
>NW_008795923.1:2258860-2292735 GCF_000699145.1 Aptenodytes forsteri | reverse complement strand
CAGCTGTCCCGGCTGTGTCCCCTCCCAGCTTCTTGTGCACCCCCAGCCTGCTCCCTGGTGGGGTGGGGTGAGAAGCAGAAAAGGCCTTGACTCTGTGTAAGCACTGCTCAGCAATAACTAAAACACCCCTGTATTATCAACACTGTTTCCAGCCCAAATCCAAAACACAGCCCCATACTAGCCACTATGAAGAAAATTAACTCTACCTCAGCCAAAACCAGCACATTTGCATACAGCTGATTTTGCAGTCTCAATTCTCTAATGATACAGTACTTACAGGAGCTGGTTATCAATGCCAGAGTTCTTCACTGGGTTATCTCGGGTCAGTAAATAGACTGATGCCTTAGAATAAGGTCCAGATTCTGATCCACACCGAAAGAGAAGACAGATGCAAAAGCAGACCTAACCCCGGGAATCGTAAGCAAGTAGAAAGATTTTTAAAATACATTTTTTTATATATATATAAAAGTTACAAATTTATGTATAAAAGTATAGAATTTTATATGATTGTTTTGCAGAGTTCTTGGCACCTAGTTTGGGGCAGCATTCTGGTGTTTAATATCAGCCTTTACCGCTGACTTTCTAGTTTGTTAATGTCACGATGCACTGGCAGTTGCAAGAGGCTGCCAGGAGAAAAGGATTCTGCCTACATTTTGCTGGAAACCTGTAACATTAAGATCAGCTGCATCTTGGATAAAGAGCCTCAGGACAAAACACTAACTTTCACTCTCCTTGAAACAACAATTTTTTAAATTGCCTTTGCCTTCTGATAGATATTTTTTTAAATAAAAGCCCTTAGCATTGAAGGCAGCTAAAACTCTCCCAAAGCAACTTTCATCCTGGTGTATAAAGTGATTTAGAACATCCAAAAACTTTTGGACTATTGTAGCAACGTAGTGGAAAATAGGTTGTTATTTAAAGTGCCCCCAACAATTTTTCCCTAAAATGTGTTAGGTTTCTGGATAATAATAACAACCTTTTTGAAGTTAGACTGCTTGCTTTCCTTCACTTAGGAGATCAGCCATTTGTCAAAGCAAAGAAGTTTTAGCTAAAAGTTTCCAAGGTACCTAATACTGTATTCTGGCCCAGTCAATAACTGCAAATGATAAAAGGTTTTCTCTCAGCCTTTGTGCTCTCTGGCTGCATTAGAAACTGAACGAAGATATATGAGATGACACAGCAGGCTTTTTAATCCTTTAGAAATGGTTGGCAAAGTCACCTCTTTACTTACAAAAAGTAAAACATATAAAGTTGGGGTATATGGGTATTTTTTTAAATAAATGTCAAATCTTTTTGTAATCTGCTGTATTTTCACAGTCTGGGGTTGGGTGAAGGACAATACTTTAACATACTGAGACATGTTTATGGCAAGTTCAAAAGTTTATGAAACAAAGGCACTGATAATTCCAGGAGAAGCAGGAACATACAGAGCCTTTGAAAAGCTTCTGTGGGTTTTGCTTACAGCCCTGTCTGGAATTTGCTATGGTTAGAATGAGAGGGATGCTACGAAAAATAAATCTGAAATGCTGCGGTGCAGTGCATAACGTGTTGTAGGCAAATTTATGTAACAGAGCTCACTTTAAAGCTTTAAAGGCACTTTAAGCCTTTATTTTGTGAAAATCTAACTGAGATATACCAAATGTGTGCCAGTAAGACTCAGAGTTTATATTCTACCTGATCTGAGGAAAAGTTAATTGTAGCAGAAAGCTGTAGCAGTATGAAAGCTATATTTTTCACATCTTTTCATTGTTTTTCTTTGCAATCTGCAACTTTTGCTGCAAACGTGTTACTCCTTAGACACTAACTCTTAATTGAACGATACTTCTCTATAGGTGAGCAATATCTATGACAAAGTATGTAGTAACTGTCTTGCAAAGGAAAATCTAGTGAACTTAATGCAAAGTTGGGTCTTCTGTAAATACTCTGCCCTGCTTGTCTCTTTTCAATCAATAGTATAGACACAAGTCCCATAACCTGGAATGGAAGGGAACAGGGCTTCAAACCCCAGCGTCTCCTACTCACCTTAAATTCCTGCCCAGCACACCAGCTTTGCTTATCAGCCACAAACATAACTGAGAATACAGGATGCGACCTCCTTGTTGATTCCAGCTAAAAAAGAAAAATGAACTCAAATTAGCAGCAAGATGGTTGTAGGCTGAGTTATCCAGTTGCATCACCTGGGTATCACCACATTGCCTTTCAGAGTGAATCAGTCTGAATTTAGCTTTAACGAGAGCGCTCTCCCAGACCCCAGGGTGAAGTCCAGTTTCCAGGCTCCCACTGGTCATGAGTGCTTAGTGGTGTGACACCCTATGAAAGTAAGTTTCTGACCTTCCACCACTGGTTGGTGTCACGACCTGTGAACTTCTGTTTTTCCTTCCTTTGATTTTGGGGTGGATAGGAGTATCTTGATGCAACTTCAGCTGTATTATAGGCAGTTTTTGTTTGCTAATGTTCATATAGTTTGTGGATATTTGAATAGTTAAGACTGGCTTTCAGAAAATCAACATGCTTGGAGCTGACAACAGCATGCAACTACAACGCCTTAGCAAGAAAGGAGAAAAGATAACAATGAAATCAGTATGCTAGAGGGCGAGCACTATATAATTAGGAAACTGCAGCTTTATTCTTGTCTCAAAAGCTATAGAAAGCCATGACTACCATCCTATTTCCGCATTCCCTCAGCCATTGCTTATTTTTATACCGAGACAACATGCTGGTTGACAGAATCCTACTGATTTTCTTCCCCTGAACAAATACGAGACATACATACAATCTGTTTTTTTATTGTTAGTCTACCACTTTCCACAAACCACCTCTCCTCTCAGAAGAGGTGGTGATATTTCCATGGGCAAAATATTATTTCTGCCACTATCTTTACAACCTTTTGAAGTAAATTCTGTGGGAAAATGACCCCATTCATTTTGGCTGTGTGAGACATGGGATGCCACGGGAACCTAATGGCTGAGGGTTAGAAAAAGGTGTGGATATGTCAGTTCCCTACCCACTGCAACCAAAGATAACCATCACAAGTGACATGCAAGGTTACTAAGGCTGAAATACTGTGGTTGCTCAACAATGTATCTATCTCCCTATTTTTTCTTACTCTCCAGACTGTTTTCTTTCTGTGAAATAACAGATGCTAAAAACACAGCTCATCTGGATTTCAGAATAGAAACCCAAACCTTACCTATACCTTGATTTTGTTAAGCATGCTGACACGCAGTGGGGTGCGTACTTGTGTGACGTGAGAGGAGGTGGAATGGTTGCGCTGTGGGCTGCTGAGGAGCAGGAGGGGATATGGCACATTGCCATACGTGTGGGGCTGGTGTGTGGGTCCAGGCACCAAACCCCAGCCGTCCCTCCTCTTGTTGGGATGGCATCTGGAGCGCCTGCATCTTGTGAGCATCTACCATCTCACAGCATCTGCAATGCTGAGAGTAGAGCCGGAGAGCTTTCACAGGGCAGTTCGTTACGATGATTTGGACTTCCAAATGCCATGCAATAGGAGTAAGACTTTCCCACATTTTACAGGCTATGCACTGACGCGCCGTGCAGAACTGGCCCTCTTTCATGCACAGCAGATACAAAATCTATAGATTTCAACTACATCTACATGGAATTGCATCCTTTCACCAATGGCATCATGGATTAGTTATCTTACAGACCCTCTCTAATAAAGATGGCTCAAAATGCATCCATGCGCATATAGGGAAGTGTAATAGCAAATCCTACGTTCTGCCTCCACACACAAAGAGTTGAATCATAACAAAGCTTGTACTTCAGGTGAGATTTCCTGTGGACTACAAGGCTGATCACCAGTGAAAGAGTGCCTACATCTATGATTAGGGGAAATCTTGGTGGAAGGGCCAGATTGGCCGTAAACTGAAATTTATGTCAATAGAGTGAGAGCAATTTACGCTGGCTCCACTGCAGTATAATGATGTCTTTCCAGCCAAAAAGAACGTGTTAAAAACATTTGAAGCTAATCATTGATATGTATCTTGGGATTATTTCACTCCGCAGCAAAAAAGAAATGTAAGGAACAGGGTTTGCTCATATCTGCAAATCTACTTTCAAGCTACACTTCAGTGGAAGTATAAGAAGTAGGAAGCACGATAAAAGTAAAAACAGATAAAGAAGCAGTCAGTCCTACTGCTTAGGATTTGTTTTTTAATTATTATTTATTTTGTTTCCTCAATCACTTTGCTTTACTCATTTGACTGGAAGGCAAACGCTTTCCCTGTTGATTTATCTCCGCTCAGCCAGGGGCTGTTGCTACTCGGTTTGATTCCTAATACGGTAGTGCCAGCAGATTTTGTCTGACTTCCAGAGGGCTCCTCTCAGCTCCTGGAATGCAGCAGGGAAAGAGTCCTGCGGAGACCAACAAAGACAGTTGTTGCACTAAGACTAATAAAGACCAGGAAATGGGCTTCCCCACATGCGCTGAAATTCCTGCTTTCACTACTCTCTAAATCACCGCTTTTGTCTTACTTTACGGTAAGGCTACGAATTGTTTCCCATTACCCGGCTGAATGGTCTTCCTTGATCACATCAGAAAAACATATTTTTCAATAAGTTTGGAAAACACCTACTCCATCACAATAAAGTTTTTATTATACTAGTGTATGGCTTGAAAGCATGCTGGCGCCATATCAGTGGATTCATTATAGCAGAGAGGAATAATATGTTATGGGAATTGAAAAAAAATCAGGATTTCCCCTTTTATTTTGTTTTTCTTACCTATTTGATTCAACACACTCAACTTTTCAGTGCTCTGAAATATCTGCTCTCCATTATGGAAGGAAATCAATTTTCTGTATTTTTTTTTCCTTTTAATAAAGTGTTCTTCAGGTAATAGGCTGTCCTGTCAAACTCACCAAATCTAGAAATGGCCTTTTCTGGTGACATACCAAAATCCAAAGGATTAAATTCCTCCACCAAGCAGGGTCTCTAAAAGGTTAATATGGAGTTGGAAATTAATTTCATTCCAAATACAGAACAATAGTGTGCAGTGACATGACTTTGTGATAAGCATTTGTTAAAGCTAAATCCTCCCTAAGCCCTGCAATTGTTTTCCTTTGTGCTAATGGCAAGCTAACCGGAGGCGCTCCCTCTCTCTCTCCCTGCCTCTCTCTCTCCTGAGGGTATCAGAAAGGCAAGTTTATTGTTTGCTAAATCTGGCTTATTTTTAATTAAAACCTCAGTTCTCCTTAGGTCATTCTTTTTAACATTTGTGATCTTCCTTTCTGACAGGAGAATTTTTTGTCTTTCTGAAATCCACAAATGTATTATTATTGCTTGCTGATTGCTGTTACTGGCAAGTACATTAAACAAAAAGAATTTAAATTATTTCTTATTGCTGTTGAGTGACTGTCTTGACTTTCATTGTTCACAGGCAAAAAAAAGAGGCCTGTTGTCACCTAGGTACTGACTAACGCAGAAAAATGTTCAATAGGAGTTTCCAGAGGAAAGCTGAAGCCTCCAGCGGAATTGATTGCTTCATGTTCTTACCAGTGATTTTTAACAGGAGTTAGATGCCTTTGAAAATGGACCCATCTACAACTCCAAATACTTAATACCTTTGAAAATCTATTCTAAATTTGGTGAACATTGCTTGAAAAGAGTATCGCTTTTTGAGCTTATTTTCACTGAAATTATTTATATTCTGTATTATACACAACAAGTGCTGCCTTGGCTTGGACGCAGTGTCATCCAGCTTTCCTCTACCATGGTTTCAATCTATTGATTCCAAATAAAAACACTCAATTTCACTCTCTTTCATCCTCCTTCCCATCTAATAACCACAAACACTCAGGCTTGTCTTTTCAAATATTCCTACTTTCAATTCTGAAGAGCCAAAGGGTTTCTGAAATTCGTATGTGCTTTTTGGATTCCTAGGTTATTTGATTTTATTACAGATCATGATCCCTTGACTAGACTACATCAAGATCTTGTTTCAGTGGGGCAGCACGCGGAAATATGCTGAGCTGCCCAGATTCAATCTGGTTTGTCAGTGAAGCACGAGATCAGATGCTCCATCACTTTTGTACCGAATTGGATATCTGCTGTATAAATTTGTAGCAGGTATCCAAGTTGAAAACTATCATGTACCTCTGGATTTCTGATAGGTTGTGTCATGTTTGAGTGTCTTTTAAGCTGAAGTGGTGTACAGTAAGTGGTGAACATGTCGGTCAAATACCCATTTGTGCCATTAAATGGCTGGGACAATTTGAAGAAGAATTTGGGTACATTGGGGCATGAGCTATTGGTCCTGTTATCAGAAATATTTCCATCTTTCACCTGATGATGCCATTTGTCAAGTTGTCTGTCCTCTTGTCTTATAGCAGGACCAATGTTCTCAGCAGCAGAGCGTTCCTACTGCAGATGCTGTTGGCCTTGAACACTTGTTCTTTAGCCTACCTTGAATGTTAGCCCTTAAATACCTCCTGGTCTTGTTCTTTTTTGTAACTTGTCTGGGGTAAACAAACAAGGTAATTTTTTTGTTCTACCAAGGACTTCAGCACAGCCATAATTCTTCAGTGGGCATAATCTAGATGTTACTCTTGTGTAAGTAAAAATTTGTCTTAAGTTTCAGGTCACTGCTTCCCATTATGTGGAATCGACAGGAATGTGAGCAGGCATGCAGCCTCCCAGCCCTTCCTCTGCAAGCACCCGAGTTAAAAATCTGACCTTCAGGCTTTTCAAAACTATTTTTTTTGTGATACTGCAAAATAGGTTTTCACTCAGCTGTCATTTTTGAAAAACAGATATAACTTAGCTGAACTCAGTTGAAACTGCTGATAAATTTAGCCTACGTTGTAACTTCTTGTGCCGAGATTGAGATGAAGATGTTGTCCATTCCAAGAAAATCTGCTTTTGATCTTCTTTTCCTTACTGTGGTTAAATTTAATCCAAAACAAAGCCAGTCTTCCCAACAATATTGGGAAACACGATCCAGAATGGCCCCTTCTACTCCCTAAGCAGATGCAGTTCTTGCCTTGCAGTGTTCCAGGAGTCTTCTCCTCACCACCAGGAAGCACATCAACTGGGCTCGTCCTTAGCCTTTGCTCTGAGCAGAGAGTAGGGAAAGGTTTCATGTGGCCTCTGTGTCTAAACAGGCACAAATAAACAACTGTATCATGGGTTGCTCCAGGTTTCATATATGGAATTAGTGGTGTATGTGTTGAGGCAGTAAAGGCTTTGATGCTCTGAATCACACTAAAATTAGGTGCCACAAATAGCCTATATGAATACCCAGAATACTTTCCAAAATCTTGCGTAACAGACACTGGATGTGTTGGGAAGCAGGAGAGAGGGGGAGAAAGAGAGCTGTTAAGTATTTTCTCCAAGTAATTCTGAATGCATGTTTTGTAGGCTAAAAGCAAGACTGCAATCATGTAGCACCCTCCTTCCATTTCCATTTTTTGCTTAAAGCTCAAATCTAACAGAAAAATAATGAAAACAGCATGAGAACTGATATTTATATAAATATAAACCTCTCAGGTAGAAAAAGTACTAGGAGTATTATTTCAAATTGAGACTGAAAACCAGATGCTGATGAACTCCCTTTATATGCAGCCACTGATGAATGAAACTTAGTTTGACAGTCTCGATATGCTCTTAAAATAAGTATCAACCTGATAAAGCATAACTAGGGTTCATTTCTCAGCTGTGAAGAGTTCGAATCAGGCTGCTTTACTGGTAGTCATGGATGTTGTAAGACTGTTTTTTTTATTCCTTCTGTACTGCAGCATTCCTGCAGTATTAGCGCTCAGTGCTATTTCTAGTTTAATCATCTGAATCAAAAAACATGTCTCTCTCACGTTGTCTAAGACTGAAAGCTTACCTGAATGAGAAAAGCAGTTTATAAAGTAGAAGCAATAGATTTTTATTAAAAACATCAAAATCATTTTGCAGTATATTGGTTTGCATTTTTCTGGTGACTCATTTATGTCAGCTAAGATAATCGGGTGTTTCCTACCCTTTCTATCACATGTAGATAAAACATCCTGCTGCTTTGCTTTTCTATTTTTACTATCCTCTGCTTCTCCTCCCAACTCACCTAACATTATTTTGGACTGCGAGGGTATGGAATACATGGTCATAACTGGGTTTGCTGCATTGGAAAAAAACTCTCACGTGTAAACAATATGATAGTTCAGTGTTTGTGATGTGAGGCAGCCTTTGCCACTGCCTTTGTCTTCTTTTGAGTGTGTTGCTTCTAACCCTCTGTGGGAGAGGATGCAGGTTACCCTTAAGAAGGGTATACTAGCTTTTTTCCATGTGAAGACAATCACAACACAGTAGTACCATGCTGATCTGCAGTCAAGCTATAAAACCTTACTGTGGCAGTGTTGACATGAAGAGTCTGTAGCACGAAATGTATATTCTTGCTACAGTAAATTGCTAATACACTAGTTAGACCAGGTTTTGTTTTTAATAGAGTTTCTCTGTGTTTCAGGGTTGAGTAATTCCTTTGAATGAATACTGCCACTCACTCCAATGTGGTTTTCTTTATTACCCAGTAATACTGGAACTCCTCTCTCTCCTCAGTGCAGTTTGAGATCAGGACTTGTTTTGCCTCACGGCTGCCAGGTTTGGGTTTTTGGGGCGGAGAGGAGTAACCAAAAGAGGAATATGTTTGCTATCAGTCAGCAGTTTATGAAGGGAAAAAAAATATGTCAGCTGTTTTCAGGGAAAGAAAATGGACATGGAAGGTTGCTCCCTACTGCACCGCAGTCTCCTTGATGTTTGGCCTAAGTAAAGTTGTCTCAGTGCTTGGCCATGGCAAAATATTCTTTTTGAATAGGTATCATCTATACTTCTTTCTGACTGGCATTACTTCCTTTCAGTCAGTTCTTTCTATGAGCACAGCCTTTCACTACATGAAGGAAAAACCTTTTTTCTGCCTTCTTCCAGTTATTTTTGTGTGTCTGTCCTCGCCCTTGTCTCTGTGTGGCACAGTAATTTTTCTCAGGACAGTCATCGCAGCTATTTAAGCCTGGAAGCCCAGAGAAACATCGCCATGCAAATAGAAATTCTTGACTAACCAAAATTTGTAAATCCCCCCGGGTTTCTTTCAGTCAAGTCCCCTAAAATCTTGATAGTAACACCACCACCCAGCAGCATCACCTACCGGGATTCCTAAAGTAGGCGCCTTTCCACCATCATCCAGGAGCAAGCAAATAGCTATACGCAGTAAATAGCCACAGGAGCAGAGGCCCAAAGATGATGGTCACACAGGCAAGGTGGGCGAGAGCACTCAAAGAAAGGAGACCTGGCACCAGCCTCCGCTCCACTGAGTAATTGAAAGGAGCACAAAAAAATACAATGTTCTTCTCAGCAGAGCAGACTGAGAACGTGTTTCTCATTTCTTATAACCTTGCCTCACTCTCTCGAGAGCTGGGAAATGTAGGTTCAGATCCCTTCAGCCAATGGAGAGGTCTGAAGAACATCCTAAATCAGCAATTAGCAGTTTAACCTCTTGGCTATCAGCAAAAGAGGGGTGGAGAGAAAAAGCCAGTGTTTAATTGCTTTATTTTGTAAAACAAAATAGATAGATAAACCCAAAAAACCCCTAAGCTGGCACAGCTGTAGGGGAACAGTGGAGGCTGGAAAAGCTGAAGTGTAATTCCTCTCCATCACACTATTTCCAGGCGTGTTGAGGCAGCTCTCCACCCAGGTGTCTGGCCCTTCCAAACCCCAGCCTTTGCCACCTGATGCTCCTCATGTGCTCACTTTTTCAGCCTGATTTTTGAATTGTGGCCTCCACTCGGCAGCATGTGCCTCAGAGTGAGGTAGGGCAGTTCTGCCCCTTCCCCAGATATTGATGCCCCTCTCTGCGTGGCCTTGTTAAATAGCCAGCTCAGATCTGGAGGACAAGGTACTCACTAACAGTCCAGTGCAATACATCATTATGTACCCAGCTCATGTTGTTTTCTGCTAAAACATCCCACATGGTCTGCTCTTTAACCTTGGGTTGTTTGGGTTTTTCTACATTATGTGCTTCTGCTTCTCTCTCCACTCTTCTGCCTGTCATTATTCCTCAGTCAATGTGTATTCCCCCCTCCCTCCTCCCCAGTTCACTTGAGGACAGTGTTTTGAATCTCTCTAAGCCTCTATGTATTATCTTCTGGTATTTTCAGTACCGCCAATTTAATAAATATAAATTTAATTTTTTTTTTCTCTATATCATCAAAAGGCATTACATAAATTCAAACTCAGCAGTCTGCCGGAATTTGCTGCCTGAAGTATTGCCAGTTTGCTTTGGTTTCTGTCTGAATTCCTGTACTGGAGAGTCTGCCTGTATCAGCAGCCCCAATTAATACCTTTCCACCATTTGATGTTAATGCCTCCCTCATCTTCGTTGCTATTGTATTCTTTCTATTTGTATACGAACATGACATATTACAATATGTTTTTTTTATTTCTTTATTTGTTATCTAAGATTGCAGGTGCCCTTCTCCGGTATATTAAAGTTTTAAAATGCCATGCTGTCTTTCCCCATCCTAACTACATTTAAGCTTCGTGAGCAGTCAGTTCCTCCCCTTTTGGTGCAAATACAGGGGAGCAAGGTTTACTGCTTTGATGCTTGTAGTTTCCATGTAATCACATTTACGAAGTGCTTGGTTGAGTTGCTTTGCTTTTCCACAGGAGTATTCTGTGTTTACCCACAGCCAAAACTCAAGGTGCATTTTCCTGTTGGTTCAACCCACATTTGCTGCGCTTTATAAAACTGTTTGTTTTGCCTGTGTGTAACTATGCCGAAATGAACTGCTTGGATGCAAGAGAGACAGATCAGCTGCCCTTGCTCTGGCAGTAAACTTAATCATAAGCTCATAAGCAGTAATTTGTGCTGTTTTTAAGTAAGAGTTTTGGCGGCTTCCTTTTTTTTTTCAGTTTTCTGCTACTTTTCCCATCTGGCGCTGTAACATTTGTTGTTATGTTCCAGTTGGAAGCGCTGTGGGTGGAATTGCAGACTCAAGTGTTGGCTGAATAGCCCTTAGGCCACTGTGAACACTTCTGTTTCCACTGTCAGCTCTATGTGTTCAGCAACCTCGGTTTGGGGTTCTCAGGTGAGGGAATCGTTGGCCGTCAGTTTTACAGCACCTCCTTCTTCCCAAGGCTCCCTGGTTCTCTGAATGCAGCATTTCAACGGCAACTTGGTATTCGTCTAACGGCACAACAGTGAAGAGTTGTTATTTTGAGACTGCTTTGCTACACTCTCCGTTTAACTTTTTGTTACAGGCAGGCTATCATTAGTTCTTATAAATACCAACCCCTTCTTCCCCACCATAAATGGATTGTTGGACTCCATTATTCCTATGAGAATCTGTCTAATGTTATTGAACATGAAATTACAACTGTTTTCATTTATAAATTACCCAGCCTTACAGCGTCTTCTTTTAAAGATGCTGATGGAAATATGTAATCCAAAGTCATCTAACTTGTTACACTGTGACATATGAGCAAGAAAGGGCCTGATGGGCAGTGTACTCTCTGTGCGTGCGTGCGCTGCATCTGGAGCAGTCCACCCATGGGGCATAGATAGACGTTAGCAAGTGTAATACGAGTCTTTTTAGCTAAACTGTTTGCAGCTGTCAGGGCCACGCTGGCAGCCCATCTGGGCTGCTTGCAATTTCTCAACTCCATTCATGGCCAGTACGCTACTGGGTGGTGTTGGGAGAATCTCCCAGGCGCACCGCTCAATCCTCAGCCCGCTCACTGAAGTGATTTCAAAAAGTGTTTTGCTGGGGTCAGGACTGGCATAGACGCTACGCAGGAATCTACAGCAAGTACTTTTGCTACCCACCTTTCCCTTGTGTATTGATCAAGTACAGGCTACAAGCTAAAGAATTGGCCCATAACATCAAGTAATCTACAGCCCAGTGGGGTTATGGAAACTATGATGAGGTCCCAAGTAGCTAAATATGAACATTAGCTGAGGACTGGACATTATGTAGCAAATAAACTTTAAAAAAAAAAATCAACAATCCAGTTTTCAAGGAAATGTGATAAGAAAAAAACCACAAAGCCTATATTTTATGCCAAGAGAATTGTTTCTAATGAGAATGTTTTCCAGTATTTCCCTTGAGACATCAGCTGCTCCTTAAAAATAATGTTCCAACTTTAATGTGCTCATTTGTGGAGGAACGTAGAAGGCCCAGCAACTTGTGTCAATGAATATAAACTATAACTTTTATGCAATCTAGAATGTACCATAGCACTTGTACTCCTTCTTAGTAATTGTACCTTATATTGTTTCTTCCCCAGATAACACATTTTCCCCCTCTGGCTTTCCTTCCCGTTCAAAGCTTTCCATTCATCTGAAAAATACTAGTTTAGACAATCCAGGCACAATATCACTCTAAACTCATTATTTCAGAGACTTTAATTATCTCCTATCACCCATACATGAATAAACAGAAGAAAAAAAGTCAGGGCAAATTATCCATGGCCCGGACGCCACAGGTGTCACTTGAATCATCCCTTTCTCAGGAGAGAAGCGTTTATATGCCCACAGAGGAAACATGTCCCATGATCCTTGGGAAAAATTAGCAAATCTGTGGGAATTCCCAGGAAAGTTCATCCTGTTTTGCTCTGCTCTCAGACTCCTGCTGCTTTCCACAGCACAGCTGTGGCAACCGCTGCTGTCGCTCTCCGAAGGCAGAAGCAAGCATGCAGGTATTTCTGATGCTGTCAGCCTTCGTCCCTGGCACAGTCTCTATAGAAAAGAAAGTTGTTTGCTGTATAGAATTGCTGTTCTTCCTGCTGCCACTCCTGAAAGCCAAAAAAGCTTTGTCTGAAGGGTGTTTGCACGGAATAGGAACAGGTTAAGGGTGCAATATTGAATCTAGCACTGCCTCTGCTCCAGTCTAAGGCTCTGGCTTGGCCTTTCCTCAGCTTTCCACCCCAGCACGCTGTTGCAGGATGAGAGTGATTATGGCTCTTCAGCATGGAACTAACGATCCACCCTGCAAGTCACCTCTGTCCTAACCGTGTTTTCAGAGCCATTTATAAGGCTGCATTTCCAAACCTGATTTTCTTCAGTTATTGGATCAAGTGCCAAGCTCTTCAGGAATCCATTCTGCTTCCTGGAATGGAAACTCTACTGTCTGCTGACACCTTTGCTCTAAATGTCAGTGATGTGTGCTTTGGCACAGGTTTGGCATAAATTTTCTTCTGATGGGGAAAAACATGTGCTAATTAGCACCGAGTTATCCTGAAAATTTTGAAGACAAAAATACAGCTGGATGCAATTCTGGCACCATATTTCTTCTTGTTTTCTACATTTGAGTTGAGAACATCTTCTTATTACAGTGTTTTGTCATATGAAACTTTATTCAGCTGTATCTATGACTAGTCTTTTCTGGCTCAGCTTTTTTCCTATTAATCATGTTAGGCTTACTCGAGGCTTGTAGAGGGTTTTCTCTGATCCCACCTCCCAGAGCTGTGTGGGATTTTTTTCTTTAAACCGTTAGGCTCCCCCCGCACACAGGCTCGGGAAGGTAATTGCACACCCAATCAAGTCCAGTGTTATCCCTGTAGCATTTTTCAAATTTGTCAAGTTTCTAGGCACTTGCTTTTCATATTTTGATTAGATTACAGAAGCCTTACAAATATTTATCAAAGATTGGCACCATCTTTATGTTTCCGTTCAGAATAAACCATTGTAGTAAAACCATACCAAGCTGAGTACTGTGTTGACACTTTTCTGCTGAAGAACCATACAGTTGGACATTTCTGTGCTGAATTCTCTCCTACCTAGGTGGAAGATAATTTTTTTATTAACCACTGATCCCTATAACAAATTTTTCATCTTAAAATCCACTGACAAGCAGTCATTCTCAAGTTCCGCTTTTTCCTCAGATACTGCCGTTAGCCACGATTTTCTTCTTTTGAGTTGTAGTATTTTCTTTCAGCTGTAAATTTGCTTTTTTAAAACCTCTAATAATGAAGTGCATCTTGTCTACAGCATGAGGATTGATGAACTAGTCATTATTTTAAGAGGGTTCTAATTGTATATATACGCCTCATGGTCCAAATGGCTCCAGAAGTCTTTACCTGCTATTACATACCATTTCAGTTAGCCTTTAAATAATGTATTGGCATCTCACTGCAAACTTCAGGAAAACAAAATGTGTCAGCTAGTCCCTCAGTGCTTTTAAAGCTGTTCAGCTAGCCTCCCTTGAGACGATGTTGTAAAATCTACAATGGACAATTAGTTATGCATTTTACATCTTTTTAGCATTCATGGCTAGACCATTAATGAGGGAATAAATAGCAGAATTTTATTTAATCCCACACATTGCTTAACATGAATTATTAAGCAAGGGACACACAGCCATTCTGTCCCCTTTGGCAGAGGGACATCCATAGTGCTCTGGATGCAACATCCCTTCTTCCAGATAGATGGGCAAGGTCCATCTACAGATAGATACCTGTGGATGTAATGTGGATCTAAATCCCTGTTTACTTGAAAGGAATAAAACTGGAGGAAAAAACAGAGTGATGTGCACCTCTTCTAACTTGACATTTCTTCAGTGTAACTGTTTACATGAAAGCAAATAGGCTGTCTTCTATCAGTGGAGAGAAATAAATATTTTGGGGTGCAATTTATTTGACCAAAGACAGATATTTACTCTGGAATGAGATAACTATCCAGAGTACATACAGAGAAATGATTATTTATTTTCATTGGCGTCAGATGTAGACATTTCTACTTGGTCAAAAGAATTCTGCCCTTTATGCCCAGGCTATGCACTTAACAGACAATTTATCATTGCTGGGCTGTAATATCAGTTCTGTCATCCTTACTAGTCTCACTTACTCAGTGAGACTATTTACATATTAAGGTATTACTCAGCATGAGTAATGGTGCCAGCACTGAGGTTATGTTGCAAGTAGAGAGAAGAGGTGTTTCCATTAGCACTAAACCTTGTCTCGGAAAAATCGCTGGAGACTGGCACTTCCCAGAGGTTCTGCTTTCTTTTGATTATCCTCCCTTTTTCTAATAATTGACTCCAAGCAGTTCAGCTTCTGTTATTTGGTGGAATAGGATCTGTCTTTTTCAGAGATTTATTCATGAAGTCACAAGAAAGTCTGTGCTTAGGTATCAGGTTGTCTGTGTAGATCCCAAGCAAATAGATTACTGGAGAGTTGAGGGAGTTAAGGATGATGTCATGGGATACGGGAGAGCGTAACTGAAGATAATGCAGTGGTGGAGGGGGTCATATATGAGACACAGAAAAATGAAGAGAGGGGAGAACTAGGTAAGACCAGGATACTTCAAGAAATAGGAAGTGCATGTACAATCTAATGAGGAGAAACTCAGTTAAAATCTCTAATGGCCCATCCACTTACTTGAGCTGGACACCCTGTTCTGATTTGCAGTGGTTTTGTGATGAGTAAACTTATTTAATACTTTCCTCTGAAACTAGAAAAGAAGCAGCATGATTTCAGTTAGGTGATATTCAATTTGTATTTGGTTTGGCATGACAATTTTACCCTTGGATGAAAAAAAAATAGGATATTGTATCATATGATATGTCCTCTTCTGTGCTCCATTTGCGACCTCTGCCACTGACAGTTCTGCACCACCATGGCAATCTGGTACCACTGGGATCTTTCCTACTAAAAACCTGGCATTTCACTGAGCCTAACTCAAATCCCCAGACAGACAAATGTAAGAAGCTGATCAGGACATGAAAAAGAAACCACAGAAACCTAGCTTCTGGGCCTTGTCCCATGGCCATGAGTTACCCGGGGTCAGATTTTGCTCTAATACCAGCATGAAGACAGAAAATCTAGAAAGTCGGTAGAAGCAAATCACTTAAAGTGAGTGTACATGTAGACCCCGAGCATTCACATACACTTGAATGCTAGGTTAAAAATGTTTTTCTTCAAAATATGGAATGTTTATCAAGATAGGAATATATCTGCATCACTATATAAATCATTACTATACAGCTCCTTATGAATAATCATCAAATCTGTGTATATTGTCTGTGCACAAGCACAGGTCAGTAAAGGATTGACTGCATTTATTTTAATAGAATTCTTCAGTTCTAATCCCTTTAATAATAACGTATTACTGCACTGTTTAGCCTCCCAGCTCACTCTAGTTACCCGAATTATATTTTAACAGCATTTTATCTCATTTCCATATCTTAACACTCTACCACTGGCTCCTTGACTACTGAACTTTCTTACTATATATTAGCTATACCTAAAACGTCATTTTGCATGTCAAAATGATTGTGCATTCAGCATGGAGCCTCAGCAAAAGTAATAAGGTAGATGAGCTTTTCTCAAGTATCACCTAATGTTGAAGGAGTCCAGATTTACTGGTTTTCCACCTTCAAAACCCTATATGCAGTGATGTTGAACTCGGTATTCAAAAAGAAACAGAACTCTGTTGGCTTTTTGCTAGCATTTCTGCTCTTCACATGATACTCCTTAATTCATACATTGTGGAGCCAAAAGGAACCCTTGCAATCCCCTGTCTAGCCTCGAGCATAAACATACCCAGATTTAATTTCTATTTGAACTTGAGTCTTTTGAGGGGGAAGGAATCTTAACCCTCTGTAACAGAGTTCACCACAAACACTGAGGAGCTACTCCAGCTGTTTCAGTAGTCTTACTAGTAAAGTACATGCCTATTTCTAAGTTAGAATTTGTCCAGTTCCTCCTCACAGCCATTGGATCTTGTTCCCTTGTCTGCTGGCTTCAAGAGTCCACTACCAAAATTATGCTCCCTTCAGAAGTACCGTAGACTGTGATCACTCCAGTAACTTAACTGTCCTGAACTCCTAGGTCTTCCACAGTAAAGCATATTTTGACTGTAGCAGAATGCAATTACTCTTCGCAGACACTCCAGGCATGAATTTCATTGCAGAGTCATAAAGCATAGTTTGTTTATAGTGATAATATTTAATTTCAGTGTTAATTTTCATTCTTCTTCTGTAGCCCTATCCTTTTCTCAGGAGGGAAAGGAGAAGCCCTTTCCTTTGATAGTTTGCATTCAGACTCTCTTAATTTATGCCACAGATGACTCGTGGCTGGCTGGCGCTTTGTATAGCTCCTACGAGCTTGCTAGAGGGAAGGCTTGCCTTGACCTACATCACAGGTCAGCTGCCTAAAGCCAAGGGAGGTACCTACCCAAATTTTGGTGACAGTACCATACAGGTTGTTGAAAAGGATGAGCTTGAGATGCTTCAAATGGTGCTTCATGGTAGGCCTAAACAGAAAAATACCTGAGCTCAGTGACGGTACTGCTAATTAACACTACCATGAAAGAAGAACTGCTAGAATGACCTAGCATGGGACCTGAATGGGAACATGGCGTTTGTAACAGATTAAAGACTGATTGTGCTATTCTTTTAAGCAGGCAAAATTTCCGTTGAAAGTATAACCACTGAGATGCCGCTTCACAGCGGTAACATCCATGAGAGTTCTGCTTGCGTGAGGAATACCTGATTAGGTACCAAATCAGTTCTGTTCCTTAGCCACCAGAAGTCATACAAAATAACAATGGGAATTCAATAGACAGTAGCAAAAACAATTCATAATTTATACCAATACCATGGCCTGCACTTTACTCTAGCTGCATGTAGCACTAAGGTAGAGGACTGGTATCGAAAGGGCAAAGCCCCTTCCTGCCATGCAATCTGTCCGTGCGCCAGACCCACGGCCATTGCGCTGCATCAGTCGCAGCCCGCCGGGGAGGTCAGAGGACGGGAAAACTCTGGTGCAGCTCCTGCCCAAGGAGTGATGCGAAAAGCTGCCAGGCAGTCGCAGCGCAGCCAGCCACCCTAGCCCTGTGCCCGCTGTACGTGCATTCAGCAGTGCTCACGGCTCTTGGGAAAACCACCCCACAGCCCTGTTGCCAAGAAATGTTGGCAGTAAATAAATAATGTTAAAGTAAAAACATTTCCAGGATGGTTAATGAGCTACAGAACAAAGTTAGGTGGGAATTTACCCCTCCCTCGCAGTGTTAAGGAGATAATGCAATAAATGTTTCGTACCTTTTTCCATCAGGAACACTTTGCAATCGTACAGGAGTTTTTCTATAGTGGAAATTAGGACTTTGTTTAAATACAAGCTGTTTGTTGCTAAAGGTTTTTCTTTTTTTTATCGAGTCTTAAATTTGCAGGACTAAAATCTGTAGATAACACACTGAACTACCCTTCTTAGCTCTACTTCTTCTCTCGATTACTTAGATCCCTATGTGAAGATCCATCTGATGCAGAACGGTAAGAGGCTGAAGAAGAAAAAGACTACAATTAAAAAGAACACTCTGAATCCCTACTACAACGAGTCTTTCAGCTTTGAAGTACCATTCGAGCAAATTCAGGTAATGTCAAACAGTGTTTTGTCTTCCCTCTGCATTCCATTTCTCAGCCCTTATAAATATTTAACAGGAATCTTGTTAATTATCACGTGTGCGTGCCTTCATTAGCACCTAGGTGCCAGCCCTGTGCTACATTAGATGAGTGTGACTGCTTCAAGAGGGGAATGATAAAATGCACAGTACTTATGAAGCTTTGATTCATCAGTGAGAAATGGATAACTGACATTTTCTGTTAACAGAAATGGATTCTGAAAAAAAAAAATCCACAGGGAGTGGAATGTGCCAGTAAGAAAAGTATAGGGATAAAAGAAAAGGCATATATAGCAATTTTCCCCAAATTATTTGAGATAATAAATTGACATCATCAGTCACGTTTGTGTTCCCTTGTGCATTTATCGGTCTTGTTTGTTGAACGTACTGCAGCATCCCTCTTAAGTAAAACACATAATTCAATCAGGTTTTTTCAGTTATTCATCACACCATGAAAACTTTTTTGGTGATTCCTATGCTCCTTGCAAAAAAGACATTTGAGAATCTCAGGGGTCAGTACTGCAGTGCCTGTTTTCTTGGCACCTCAGGGGAGCTCCAGCAGTTGTCCAGGTGCTACTCCTGGAGAGTTCAGTGTCTACATTTAGGGGCCTCAGAAGTCAGCACAGTGAGCTGGAAGTCACCTACACTAGCAGTGGAAAATACCAGGACGAGGCATCATGTCATTTTTTTCAGGGACTCAGTTACCTACCTTTGGGCTACTGGGAGGCAAATCATCTCTCACTCACGAGGGTGAGATTTAACGTCTTCTGATGTTAACTAACCTTTTCTCACAAGAGAGAAGGTCTTCTTAACAATCTGAGGAGGCATGTGGGAAACCCACATCCAATTCACTCCCTTTCCTAAGTGAATTTGAACCTGTATCTTCAATGTCTTAAGCAGGTACTCTTGTCGCCTGTGCCTATGGCTTGTGTTGGGAGTGCAACTTCATTTCTGCAGAAACAATAAGTATATGATTGGCTACAGAGCATAAGATCACCTGTTAGCTGGGTGGTTTGCTTGGAAAGGGAGAGGCTTTGGTCTCTGGTCTGATCTAGGTAATGTAAACCACATAACGATCAGTTGGTACAGGCCTCCTCCATTTCTGTGAAGCCTTTACCATTAGCGTTAAACCATTTTGTTCTTTTCCTCACTTGTTAGAGCATTCATTGGCAGGGCAAGACGTATTGGTTTAAATATCCTCAGAAGAGGAAAGAACGGCATGTTGGCTTCCCACCCGCCCTGGGGAGCTCTGTGACCGTGAAGATGTCTGTTAAGCAAGACTATAGCTTTGCTGGGTGGAGCTGAGTGTGGAAAGTGTACTTTCAGGGGCCTCCCAGTTTGAATGACCATAATTAAAACAGCCTGGGAATACATCCTTTTATGGCTTGTAAGAGAGGTCTAGGTAGGAGTTAGGTGCCTTGCTGCTATGAGGGTTTAAATGGCTTGGGCCAAATTTGGAGCCAGAAGACATTGCCAGGGAAAACTCCCAGGCAATAGGGACACACAGAGACCTCTCAATTAGATGAGAGCATGGTATGGGTTTTGAGACTCTGCGTCTTGGATTTTGATAGCAAGTGTACTGGAGAGAAGCCCAGGAGCCAAGGCCTACATTTCAACTACAGCTGTGTGCCTGGTTTTTATTGACTTGGTACCAATAAAGATATTAAAACTAGATAAGGTGAGGCACTAGGAATAGTGACTTGGACGCATGACTAGCCTGTTTAGGAGGTTCTTCATGCTCCACAGCATGTACAGGTGTCTGTGGACTCTAGGAATGAAAAAGTGGGAAATCCAGTGGGGCCTAATTCCCACTGATTTTAATGAAAGCTGGCCTGTGTGCTTGTGAAAAACCTCCTAACAAGCATCAAAGACCCAGAGGCAAAAAAAGATCAGTCAAATTGAGCCTCTCTGGCAATTTAGGCAACAAATGTCATGACTTCCAAACAGGGACAGAACTGGGGAACTGGAATGGGCACCTCCAAGTTATCAGATCTGAGCTTTGGCACGGTTAGGTGCATTCTGTAGGTACTTGGCCATTTTGCCTTCTAATCCTAAGTCAATTTTGTAGGGGGGATATAGGCCCTTTAAAAAGTATTGCAGTTTAGCAGTTTAATATGTTGCGCTTTTTTTGATAAGTTTATTAGAATGACTTTATAGCTATTTACTACAGTATATATAGCCTCAATTTAAAATCTGTAATTACGGACTTTGGTCATATGCCAGTGTATTTTGGAGTTAGTTATAAAAGACTGTATTTAAAGGTGATTTCATTACGGTCACTGAAGTGCTTTCATCGTTAGCAAAACACATATTAAATGTTATTTAGACTTAATATGGTAGGAATCACTGTGACTTTGGGGTAATTCATATAAAAGTAATTAAGCAAACTTTCACAGTCAAATAAAAAAATAATGGTTATACAAGTTTCATGATGGTTAGAGCGCGAAGACAAGGGAGATCATGGAGGGTAAGCAGCTCAATAGCAGCACACCTATGTAATTTAAAATGGGCCAAACATTAACATTTTCAACAATTTAATAGTGAATATGGATTCTAGCTCTTAAGGGAAAGAAAGCGATGTCTTGAAAGGTAATGGGAGAACACCACTAAGGAGGTTAAATCCTGTTGCTACAGGCAGATCAAGCATGTGTTTTGCTGTTTTCAAGACAGATTGCCGCCATAGGTAGCAACGTCTCCAGGCCCTTTCAGTCCAAAGAATGCCTAATCACAATGAGGAAACTGCTAATCCAAGTGTTCATTAGCAGAGGTGGTGCTTTCTACTCGCACCTGTTGGGTTTTGCAGTGTGGCTGTTCCTTTAATATATGGTACAAAGGCAAAGAGATGCTTGCATTTCTCTGTAGGTTTAAGCCAGAGACCATGAAGTGAAAATCATCTCAGAGTTAATCATCTGAGCTAGCTGTTCTTACATCTTTATAGAGCAAGGAGAAGGGTCTTTTGTTTACAGTGCTCATTGTTGTCTTATGATTAACACACAAAAAAAAAAATCCAACAGTAACTAGCCCCCAAACTTCTAGGTACAGCAGGCAACTTTTTTTGTACCGTAAAATAACAGTCTCATGCTTACTTTTTATATCTGTGATTGTACCATGCATCTAAAACATAAAGGTTCATTTGGGGAGGTACATCAACATTAAAAGGGAGTATATTGCAAACAGGAACACTGAAACATCATTTTGGCATCTAGAAATACTTGCTTCAGGATATTGCCTTTTATCGTGAGTGCTCTGGGGAGAGAGAGTCTTGAGCTTGATGTACACTTTTGTCATCAGCAACTATATAAATACTTTAGTGCCTGTTGGAATCATCTCTTTCTCCGGCTCAGTGAATTGTACAATCTAGTAAGGGAATGGACTCCATAAAATAGACCTCATGAGTCTGGTCTTGCAGATATGCTTAAAAGCGTCAGTTACTCTTAAAAGATAATCCTATTACAAGCACTGAAATTAATCATTCTAGTAAGAAATCCAGATTGTACATATATTTAAAGCCTTAAATTTAAAAACCTGATGCTTGAGAACAAAAGATTTTTCTGGAAGAAATGTGTTTCAGGGCATTTCTCCCTCCAATTCAGGAAACTCGCACTGGAATAAGGGGCTGTGTGTATTTACCATGGGATAGAAAGGAATCAGGAAAAGAACTGTATGTTCATCTTTAAAAATAAAGCTCCCTAAGGAGAAGCGTTTACAGTTTAGTAAAATCAGCCCAAGGCTGTTAACATCTTAGGTGCTGTTGGGGAAGAACACACTCCACTGAAGGACGAGCTGTTTGTGCTCTTTCGACAAATATTAATGACCTGATGGAGAGGAATGCGGGCATGTGCACGCAAACACACACGCAAATGCCTGGCTTGAACATCACCTCCCAGTGTGCCTCAGTCTAAGTGAATGGAAAATTGTCTACGAGCTGTGACAGATGGGCTCGTGCAGATTTTGTGGGAATAGTTTAACCCTGTTTGCCAGAGGTCACCGTTCCTGCAGAAGTGGCACTCCAACACCGGCTCAGTCGCAGGCAGCGCCGGTGTGTCAGAGCCCCGAGACAGTGGGGTTTATACTCCTTTCCAGCTCCCCTGAGCATGCAGCCGGTTTTCTTGACTCCTGTATAAATTTATATAATACATACAGTATATACATACTTAGGTGTGTGCATGCACACACACGAGTCCACACGCATATACGTGTACAGCAATTGTAAGGGCTATCTTTTGAATTTATCTGAAAATAACTGATTAGCATGCTGGATGGATAGGTAAGAGTTGTTTAGAAGCAGAAAAGCAATTAACAGAACAGAGTACGACATTGCAAACATTAACTTGGGGTGGAGCCGTTTCTGAATTTTACCTAATTTTTGCTTAAACAGTAACAATGTGTTAAATTGCACTACTTTCAACTTCGCTTACCTTAAGATCTCACTTTTAGCCCTACAGACTTCTAGCAGTCTGATTCTTCAGTAACAACAAAAAAATAATCCATAGGTTGTTAATCTGTTAAAGGAAACGAAAAATCAACCTCAATTCCCATATGAAGCTCTTTGATGAAAAGGGGCAAATTGCAAGTTAGCAGGGAGGTTGTGAACTTAATTTTATTTGGAAGGCTCACAAGAAGCAAAGACAAAAGTTTGAATTTGCTTCTCGCTGGGGGAACCTGCTCTGGCTGTCACACACTTACCCTCTTCATGTACCTGGAGTCCCCATTGTCATTGTCTATCCCGAGATTTATCCCTGCCCACCTTCCCCTTGCTATCATGCTCTTTCATGGTCTTTTTCTATCTCATTGTAGAAAGTGCAAATTGTTGTGACTGTTTTGGACTATGACAAGATTGGCAAGAACGATGCCATCGGGAAAGTCTTTGTGGGCTACAACAGCACCGGAGCGGAGCTGCGGCATTGGTCAGACATGTTGGCCAACCCTCGGCGGCCCATTGCACAGTGGCACACCTTACAGCCTGAGGAGGAGGTAGACGCCATGCTGGCAGTCAAGAAGTAGATTAAATTAAATTAAATTATGAAGAAGAAAAAGAAGAAGAAGCCTTTCTGCATTTGCCCACATAGTGCTCTTTAGCCAGTATCTGTAAATACCTCAGTAATATGGGTCCTTTCATTTCCAGCCATGTGTTCCTGACACAGATCAGTCGTACTTTTAAATTCCCGTTTTAATTTGCACAAATTTAAATGTAGAGAGCCCTCTAAAGGCGCTTCATTTCACCACTGCCCCCCCAGATCTACTCTTCTTTTAAGCAATATGATGTGTAGATAGAGCATGACAGAAATTATTTATTGTATCACACAGTTGTATATATACACCAGTATGCTGAGAATTTATTTCTAGTTTGTGTATTTGTATGTTGTAAGCGTTTCCTAATCTGTGTATATCTAGATGTTTTTAATAAGATGTTCTATTTTAAATTATGTAAATTGACTGAGATATAGGAGAGCTGATAATATATTATAGGGTAACTATTGTATCGTCTGCATTCCAGAAAAAAAAAATTCCAACTTGTAAGGCACTAGTAGTGTTACACTGACATCTTAAAGGACAACTTAAATCTGAGCTTTCAACTGGACCATCCTAATAACACGCTACGCGTCCACAGTGAATCTTGGAGGGGCAAATCCAATTGGGTAGACTTCTTTCACAGGCAACTTAGCATGATCTGAGCAGCTCCATGGCTGACCTCAAGGAGACGTAGCCAGGATCTAATTTTTTTGTATATATTCCAAAGCAAACACATAACAGACTGAAATGGCTTTAGATGGAAAGTTGAGGAAGCAGTTCCATAGGAAGCAACGATTTCATCTACCATACAAAGTAAGACCATTGCAGAGGTTGTGCAGGGGGGGGGGGGAGGGGGGGAAGGGAGGGGGGAGACGCAGCAGTAGCAAAATGCTGCCATGAAAACAAGAGTAGCTCTCCATTATCACCTTTATACAAAATTTGCATACTGTGAATTCCATCCACGATTTCACATTATAATGAGTTTGCACATTAGACTTTGTAACAAAATATTTTATTATACTAACTCAGATTAGAAGGAATGCAGAATATTTTTTAGACACAGCCGTGTGAGTTTATTATACAAAATAGTTTCATGGTAAACAGACAGTATTGTAATCCCATCAGATGATGACAAAATTTAGCCATAGTTCTAAATGCACTTCAAAGTAAGCCAAAAGAGAACAGCTAGTGACCTTTTATATACTATTTATACTTAAGTTTTAATTTGTCCTTTAAAAAAAAGTGAAAACAAAGAACAAGTTCTAGAAAACTGAAGCAACCTCTTCTGTATACTAGATGCTCGTTTCAGGAGGAGTTTTTAAATGTTTTCAATGTTATTATGTAGTAAATGGCACTATTATGAAGCTATTAGTCATTCCATAAGAGTCTTGAAAGACTGCTCTGTGTATCACTGTGACTGCCGTGTGTGCTTAGAAATGTAGTTTTCTCAGTGGATAGCAATCAATTTATTCCGTAGTGATATTGTAATAATACTGCCATTCCCTTCTACTGCACTGCCGAAGGAATGCATAGCATAAGCAGTTCTAGTTATTATGGACCAATTTAGAACTGGAGAGCTATGCAGGGGACAAGGATGCTATATTGAATGGGTTGACCACGCAGCATTTTGTCAAGCCCTGTGCAATACTCTACATTTCCAACCTCCCGCCCCGCCGCTTCACTGTAGATAGTCATTTTACGGCTAGCCAGCATGTCATCTCAGCTCGTACCATCTCATCAAGTCATTTAGGGCATCACTTCTATCTCATGTACTGTCCTTTGAGACACCTCGCTTATCTTTCCAAGCTGTGAATATATTTATAATGCTTTGAAGAGTTCATTGTTTTCAGCAATGCAAACTACCCCAGAAATGTGGAAATGCTATACCTTTTGGAGGGAGGCATGAGAAGATAACCATTAATGTTCTCATCAATTATATCCAAAAGAAATTACTGAAAACAAAGAACAAAGATGAATGTAATCAGAGAACTGTGTACTGAAAACTAAATTCCACAGCCTCCCTCAAGGCTCTGCTTCTGGGAGAGGTGTGACAGTCTGAGAGGTCAGCGCAGTGATGGCCAAACACCAATGTTTTCAGTACATTGGGGGTGAAAGAAGCAGCAAAGAAGGAGGAGGAGAATAAAGTCTGGATCTCTCCCCACCTCCAAAAGTGAGAATAGCAAGACCCATTTTCTTTCTTTTTTACATGAAACACGGAAAAAACACAAGTGAGACATTTTCTGATAGAAACAGGCACATACATGCAAAGCATCAAGCTGGAATACTTTAAAATCTTAACCTTAAGGACCAAACTCCACCAAAGAGAAGAAGTAGACAGTCAGCTTTCCAGCATAAGAGCTTCATGGTCTCCAACTTTCAGTTGTTCATTCAGGATAGCTGCAGGTTCAAACTGCCAGGACTGACTCATTGTGTTAAGGTATTCTTAATGCTTTCTCTTCCTACACTGCCAGACTGAACGTCACCGTAGAACTGGTTTGTAAGGTACGATGATTCTCAGAGACTGAACCTGCCATGTGACCAAGATGACATTTTCATCCTCAAAGAAGCCACATGTACCTTTCTGACAAAGCTGTGTGAAGTATTAGAATCTGATGCTGTAGAAAGATCCTAGTTGCCTTTGTGTATATTTACTGCCTGCTTGAGTGTTTCTCTGTGTGGGTTTTCTCTGTATCTTGTAGAAATGTTTGGGGTGTTTTATCCTGCCATATCGCTCGTGGCCCGCGAGCTGACAACTTTAGCCGTATTTTACCTTTATTTTTGATGAGGTGGTTTATATTTTGTTTCACTTTGTGTAGTGACTTCCCACAGTAGAGTTTTCCAATTGTCGTTAAAAGAACATACATATTACACAGATATTCAATAAAAATGTTTTATTTCCTGTTGATGTTCTAGTGTTTCTCTTTTGATCTAAAATTTTGAAAAGACATTTCACTCTAGGATTTCAGCACAATCATAAACTTCAAAGTATCTCAAGTGTAGTAGCACAGCGCTTTTCAAGGGGCTGTGAAAAGCTGCTTTCCCTAGTGTAGTCCGCTTGTTTACCTTGTTACCTTGTTTTCCCAAGAGCCTGGTTATTTGCCTCCAAAAACATCATTCTCTATCAAAACATGGACTAGTTTCTATACCACAACAAAAACTCCAAGTAGTTACCTACACATCAGTACTCTTCAAGCCAACTGTGTTAGAGCTGTGGTTGAAGTTTTCATTTGGAGAGAGATGGTATATTTTAACCTACATTCAAGAGCTACTTCTAAGCTGGCCATAAAATTAAGCCACTTGTAGACTAAAGATCATTAAATAAGAGCTTAAACTGTATGGGGGGGACGGAGAAGTTGTGGGAGGAAGTGAATCCACAAATGAAAAGTGATTGAAAAACATTGTGCTATGAAACAGTTTAAGTTCCTGAGCCTATGAAGAGAAACAGCTCCAAAAACCCAAAAAAACTCCAAAAAAACCCCCACCCACCAAACCAAAAAAACCCAAACCTGTAGCCATGTTTGTTTTATGTAACCCTTTTCCACAGCAATCTCCCCTACCCTTGCTTTTTCCCCAGTCTGAAAAGAAATATGTCCATTCCTTTCAGGAGCCACACTGTGGTAATTACTGATATGCACCAGTTTAACCACAGCCGTTGTTACATGAGGTCTTACTACGAGTTAGAGCTCATTGTAAATATTTTCAGGGTTGACCCTTTTCCCTATTCCCACTGCTCAGAAAATGCCCTGCTCTTTTCTCCCTGCTATTTTTTTTTTTTTCCCGATTGTCTAGTGTCAACAAGCACCAAATGGACTGATGCTCTCTCAGTGAGCAAGAGCAGGCCGACATCTCCTGGTGGGCCTGGTGATTTGGAGAGCAGTTACTCTTCCAAAACTGTGAGTGACTGGAGTCTGTGCCTGTGGCTTTACAGATCTGCTGTGCGGTGATGCCTGCTTGGTCTGCAGGAGCTGAGGTGACTCTCCTGTGGTGCAATGTAGTTCCCCATAGATACAGGCAGGTACCACGTTATGGAGGTATGAGATGATGCTGCTCCCTTCTTCGCCATCTAAGCTGTTGCATGATAAGATCAAGCACGTACTTCCCTAAAAGGAGCAGTTTGCTTAAGAGCAGACCCAAATCTATCGAAGTCAATAAATAAAAATACTTTGATCCAGGTTCTATATGCACCAGCCATTTTTGCAGGTCTTGAGAATACCAAAGTGACATCTTTGTCAGTCAAAAACAGTTCTTCCAACAAGGCTAATCAGTTAAAGCCAGTCGTTACAACTAATTTAAGGAAAAATGCTTCATATATTAGCTGTTATACTAAGTGGGAAAAGCAGCAAAAATTACCAATTTTATTCAGCTCATTTAACCCCTAATCAGCTGTCAAGAAAAACATTCTTCCTAAGTGACAGTTACCAAAGCAAAGGACCTCCGTCTCTCGATCACTTTTCACATCATGAGTCAATGAAAGTTAATTGCCTGTTAGTTATGCAAAGCAAGAATTAGAACATTATATTTTCTGATTACTCTAACAGTCAATTCCCTTATTTATTTATGCATTAGCACTTTCACCCCAGGCTGCCACTTCAGTTTCTTATACACGTACTGACCTGCTTTTCAGAACATACATCTACCAAATTCAGTCCAGCCCCTATTTTCAGCGTCAGTTCAGACACTGTTGTTCATCCAGGCATTAAAGAAAGTATGGAAAAGGGTTTTTCTATACATGCCACAAGAACTTTTACCCAGTCTTAGTTACATTTACCTTATATGCAGTAAATCTTCTTCTATTCAATATAGAGAATACTTTTAATATTGCACCCCAAAGTAGTTCCAAAAGCATGTGACAAACTACTACAGAGAAGACTTTAACTCTGTGGTACTTTGTGACTGACACCTGCAGCAATATTTTCAGACACAAGAGCCACACGAAGAGATTTATTTCAAGATTATGCTGTATTCAACATAAAAAAGAAAGTTCTACAAACTAGGGAATGATCTAGATGTCCTTAATGGAGCTTATGAAGAGGCCAAATAGGTTGGGGAAGTGAAGACAGTTCTTCCAGGCTTTTGGGGTGAAGGTGGAGGGGGCAGGTAGCATAATCTTTCTGTTCTATACATGCACTGTGCAATAACATACTGAGGTTTTGAACAGCCATTTAAACCAAAAAAACCCAAACCAAAACAAAAGACTTTCATCTTCTGACAGAACCAGTCTCATCAGTTTGACAGCTCGCATTTAATTTCAGTCAACCGTTTCTTATCTTTGTACACTCTATTACTTACAACAAGGAAAGCACTCAGTAGGCGATGCACTGATGTTATACAACGAATAGAGGCAACATCGGTTTTTCTCATAAACAAAAGACCAACGCACAAAAGTGGCAAAATATTCTCTGCTCCGCTAATCAAGATTATCCCACAATCCTGCACAAACCTCCCTAATTTTGCTTGCATTCTCCCAGAGCCCAGGGACAGTTCTCTCCTTGTATTTATTGTATTCACATACGTGTACCTTAGCCTGGAAGATTTGGTGACTCTTTCCTAAGAAGCAGCAGCACCCACTGGCACCAAGAGGTTGTTCCAAAACCCTGACATGGATCTGTCATTGAAGAGTTCCAGATTGGGCTTAGGCTCTATTTGTCTTCTCCCTTGGACCATTCATCACAAGAAGGAGGATCTCTGCCTGTAAATCCTGACTGAAAGCCTGACAGGTTGGAACCTGGAATGCAACACGGAAGTCAATTATTTCGCACTTAGTCAGAAACGTTATCATCCACTCGTTCTGGGGAAAGACAGACTCTGAGGCTCAGTAACTTGCATGCCGCTCAAGATGTTTTCTTTCTTCATGAAACTGGCAATATTATTAAACCAATTTTTTTTTTGAGATAGTTTCTGTGACGTTCACAGAGTCAAAACGGCTTTCATATATTTTCTTTCTTTCAAATACAAGGTTGCCTTTATTGTTTAACTCAGTTAAGAATTTCTAAGGCAACTCTTCAAAGTTAATAATAAGTAGCTAAATTGTTTAATTGGCTTTAACACCTTGCTTCATCAAACTTACAAGTTCCACTCACTCCTCTCCAACCATACACCATGATCTGACACTGATTGATACCCAAAAGCCCTGATGGAAGGCTATCAAGGAAATTAAGTAATCAGAGTGACTGATAGAGTCCTTTTCATGGATTAAATGAAGATTAAATGGTCAAATTTCAACATAGTGTAAGATTAAGGGTGGGGTGCTAAGAGGTTCATTTATTATGATGATGAATATTTATTAATGATCTAGAAAACAGATGAATGAGTTGACAAAATTTACCTGTGGTGTAAAATTGTTTCAGCTGGAAGAAATCTAAATTATGAGGTCATGTCTAATTTCATATATTGAGAATCAAGTACCCAGACAGGCACTTCAACTCAAATTTTATTGATCACCCAAATATTCTGGAGAGATTTGTGAACAGTAGTACAAATGTCTGTAAAACTCAAATTTTATTGATCACCCAAATATTCTGGAGAGATTTGTGAACAGTAGTACAAAAATGTCTGTAAAGATGATCTCAAATGAGAAGAGAAGGTAGGAGAGCTGGTCAAGCCATTAAGGAAAATGAAGGCAGAACCTCTTTTTTGTACAGGAATTGCTGACAGAAAAATAGATTTCTCTTCTCAGTAGTCTCTAAGAATGTAATGAAAGCTTATGATGAAGTGGGAGTACACAAAGGATGTTCAAATTACTATCCTCATATACATATTTAGACTTCATATATGTTATTTGGAATACGTTTAGTTGTAGACATACTTCACACATCCACAGAATGTCTACGTGTCCCAGCGCAGCACTGTGTACAGATACCAGGATGCTTCCCGACTTCAGTAAGGGCATTTCTCCATTACAGTGACCTCTGCCACTGAGACATAGCAGCCTCTATGCAAATATCTCAAAGTGCTTTTCAAAGATCAAACTAAGCCTTGAAAAATACCTATTGGAAAACTGGAAAATACTACCCCCTTAAAAGCTGTCATATGATCTGGTATAAAGTAAAAAGCTCACCATGGCAGCTGAATCAGGTAAGTCTTTGTAGCTCAAACACAGGGTATAAAAAGGAATTGAGCGAGTCCTTGGCAGGAAGAAGTTGTGAAAAGTAAATCTAAAAAGAGCCAATTTTGAGGGAAACATAAGACGTTTATGGAGATTATATAAATGAACAGGAAAAATAAATGTGGGGCAAATGAATAAATATGTATCTTAGCTACAGATTTCTACCATACTAGAGAAAAAGTATCTAGCTACAGATTTGTACCAGAGTGAAGATGATTCCTACTTAGGCCACACACTGTCCTGTGTTTGAGCCTTCCAGGTCTCCAGAATAAAAACCTGAGAAGATTCAGGTTGTTATCGTTGCTTTGCTCCGTGCTTCTGGAAAGAGTCTTTTTTTCCCCCCACAGAAAGAATTACATCTCCCACTCCAGCCTAGTCATGAGGAGAATTGGTTAATGCTCTCACTCGTTGGATTTAACACAAACAAATAGCTGCCTGAAAGGTTTGAGCACCGTGACCATAATTAAATCTGCAGTAATTAGTAATGCAACAACAGCAAGCAAGAAAAGCAAGCGAGCAAGCTTCTCCAGCTGACATTTTTTAAAATACAGATTAACACAGAGGAATAAATTGGGAAAAAATGCAGGAAGAAAAAGAAATCACTTGCAGATCAGGGGACCAAATCTTTGTCTCTTGCCATACTGCCCCAGCACCACACCGTCCTACTTGTTTTTGTCTTCCCCGTGTCACTGTTATGTCAATAGAGCCACAAGATCTCTTCTAACTAAACTTTTGATCCCATGTTTGCTACTGTTTATGTTGTATTTACTGTGTTCCCTAATCCAGCTGAGCACAAGCTGTTCTGTTGTTGATTCTTCTCATGCTCCCTTTGCTCCACTTCTGCTTAGCCAACTTTCCTTTCCTTTCTAAAGTTTATTCAACCACTCTGCGACAATTGGTGCCTAACAATCACTCAGGAACATGGGTTCAGGGAAAAACACTGAGTCGCAAAAGCCTTTGCAACCAGTTAATACTTGGTCCAGAGTATAAATTACAAAGATGCTACAGTGTTTAATTGCTTCCCACACTATAATACCTTTCTGTACACCTGCCGTGTAAAGTATACTTTTTTCATGATCTTATTCTATACCTTATTAGCAATGATGTGTCATACCAGCACTTCAAAGAAGTGTAGTAGCACTTTTGATGAGGAAGAAATGTGATGGACTGGGCAACATCGAGGGCTTTTTTTTTCCCTGCACCAGAAACTCTAAATCAGTTCCCACCGCAACTTTCATCATCTCAAGTGCCTTCATCAAACCTCCCACAACCCTTTCCTTAAGAGAGAGCAAACACTCTCTCTGCCTAGCACCATAATGCAAGCCCATTTCATTATAAGCAAGGTAGCTGAACGATCAATATGAACTGCACGTTAGCCTCAGCCAGTCTCCCCCCAGCCTCGTGTGAAGTTGGCAGCACAATCACTTCTCTGATCACACGCTAAGAGGACTGTCTCTACTCTTGAGCTGACTTAGGCCGGTTTGACTCACATTCTCTCTTTAAGGCATCTCACGGGGACAAATTTTTGGTCACGCCACTATCCCATACCCACTCCCAGTCATCTTAAGAAGTAAAATTTCATGACACAGAGTAGACAGCAAACATTAAACAGAATATCAATACAGGTGAAATAAAAGTAGACTTAACTGGAATCTAGATTTTAAAATGCATTGAAAGAATAAGCAAGTTAAAAGCATTAGCTATCAGGGAACTCCTTCATTTTCCTGATAGCCAGGCTAATGGTTTTATAGTGTCTTCACTTTCTTTTGTATGTGCGTGCATTCGTTAACTCCTGGGTGACAGCTCTGTAAATCCTCTCACACTCTTCATATGTTCAAGGATAGACGAGGAGCTCCTTCACGACAGAACATTTCATGTCCCTGCACAATTACACAGCATGTTCCTTGACTAGCAGCTGTCAAACACAAGTATGCACTGGCACACTGTATTCCTCAGCACCTCAAAAAGAATAGGTCTCCTCCACATGTAAACAGCAACGCACCATTCCTTGCTGAGTGTATTACATGGCATATACCACACTTTCCTACTTCATTTACACTCACACTGTTGCCATGTTCGCTTTTCCTAAGGTTTGTAGCACACAGACTTCTGGTCCACAATTTGGGCATCTGGGCATTACTATACTGCAAATGCTAGCTATTTAAATTTCAAAGCCACAGCAAAGGGTTTCAAGATCCCTAGCTTTTAACATTGCAAATCTGCCATTACCATTGACACAATCTGCTAAACAATCATATTATCATCAGCCAAATCATCTTACTCAAAAGCTGTCTGGATTTTCATATCCTTAAAGATTGCTGTACTCTTCCTTAAATTAAAAAAAAAAAGAGAAGATTAATGCCATTTTCTGATCATCTCATTAACAATGTGTTTCCCACATTGTAGAACAGCCACTTACTGTGACATGGTTTTGCAGAGCTAGGTCATTTTCAAAATCCTGCAAGAATTGTGTCCTTTTCATCTGAACTACTTAAAACATATGAAAACATTTGATCCTGTTAATTATCTAAAACAGTTATCTATGGAGTGGATTTGGTCTTATTAACAGCAACATGGTCTCTTCCTTGCCATGCAACATGATTTGACACATGCCTGATAACACAGCCACAGGGTACTCATCGGGGGGGGAAATATCCCCGCACTTCAGAAATTACTGATCTGGATAATACCATGAAAGAACTGATTCCTAACACATGGCTCCCAGAGACTGTCTGGAGAATACAGTCCAGAGTTAGCCCAAGGTGTAATAATAGAAACCAAGGGCTTGGCAAGGAGCAGTGAGGTATTTGCTTAAGTTCGTGGATACAGGCAGCCAGTTTTCCCATATTTAAAAAGTACAGTATGTGTAGCAAAGACATAAGGTCAGGTCTTCCCCTTCACCAGAACTGCAGGGTAAAACGAGGAAGGTCCTGCCGAGAAGCAGCTGAGGACTTCAGCTTGCACAGAACTAGATTTTGCACCAGCCGCTTTTGCATCCCCTTCCTCCCTACTTGGCCTAAAAAGGCATAAAAGGGAGAATTTTATGGTCAGAAGTTTACTGGTAAACATAACAGCAAGGAGCCAGAGTGTCTGTACTTCAGGGATGTCCAGCATCCTTCTCTCTAAATTGGAGAGATACAGATTTGATGGATGGACTGTTCAGTGGATGAGGAATTGTTTGGATGGTCGCATCCAGAGGGCAGCAGTCAAAGGCTCAATGTCCAGATGGAGATTGGTGATGAGTGGCGTCCCGCAGGGGTCTGTATTGGGACCGGTACTGTTTAATATCTTCATCAATGACATAGACAGTGGGATTGAGTGCACCCTCAGCAAGTTTGCAGATGACACCAAGCTGAGTGGTGCGGTCGACAC
>NW_008795923.1:2254774-2258425 GCF_000699145.1 Aptenodytes forsteri | reverse complement strand
CTTATTGCAGCCTCTCAGTACTTAAAGGGGGCTTATAAGAAAGATTAGTATTAGTAGGGCCTGTTGCGATAGGACAAGGGGGAATAGTTTTAAACTGAAAGAAGATAGATTCAGACTAGATTCCTTATGAAGAAATTTTTTACGCTGAGGGTGGTGAAGCACTGGAACAGGTTGCCCAGAGAGGAGGTGGTGGATGCCCCATCCCTGGAAACATTCAAGGTCAGGTTGGACGGGGCTCTGAGCAACCTGATCTAGTTGAAGATGTCCCTGCCCACAGCAGGGGGGTTGGACTAGGTGACCTTTAGAGGTCCCTTCCAACCCAAAATATACTATGATTCTATGATTAGTCCATCAGTCCCATGATCCCATCAGCCACTGTCTCTCACCCTGCAAGCTTCTCACTTTCACATCCATGAGCATCAGTTCATACACAGCCATGGCTGACCCATCTTCTGTGCTGATTCTGTCAAAAAAAGTTGGGTGAAACACTGCCTTTATACATACCCCACAGTTGGATGTACCCTGTATTGCCTTTTCTGCTCTACAGTCCAGGGCTGCATTTCCCAAACCTTCTCTGATCCCAACCACAGCTGCAGCTGGTCTTTGTTGGGTTTACCATCCTAGTTAATTGAACTTCTTGTGTGCTTAGGAGCTAATTAAGTACTTGCTGGCCTGACTGGCAGAATGCTACATTGTGATGGCCAGGTTTTACTCCTGACAGGCTTTTTTTCAGGGAATCTTACGTAATTTACTTCATGTGTCTGCTACCTCTGTTTCCACGTATGTAACTAGGAAAGAAAAATCTTTATCTCTGAGAATTTGAGGAAGAGAGTTTTGTAGGTAGTACGTAGCAGAGTTATATATTAACAATACCATTAATTCCATGATTAGGAACTTATATACCTCTTTTTCAATGTGTTCTATAAACCTTGCCCATCATATCTAAAGAATTATTTCAGTAATGAGTTGGTAAGCACTATTACTCTTTTTCTGTAGGCAGAAATTGAATGCCACTTATTTGACCTCAGGTCAGCAATACGCCACACAGGGCTGCAGCAGTGATTAGAGTTTTGGTCCTGACACAGCTCAAACCTCAAGAATATCTGGACACTCTCACTCAGCATGATGTAAAGCACCCCTGAAGAGTTTTTAGAGATTTCACAAAGCTGCTCGTGCAGTATCTTGTGGGGAGTCACAATAGAAACTAGTCACCACTACTCAGTGGTGCGGTACATGCCACCACACGTTTCTACCTGTAAATGAAACCACTGTTTTGAAAACCAACCATTGTCTCCCACAAGAAACACATCCTACCACCCCCCAGTAAGATTTGTGCCAAGGTAAAGAAAGGGTATGCCATGTGCAAGCAGTACATGCACTTCATTGCTCACTCAAAATGGATTAAGATGAGGAGCCTCTATGATTTCTGGATCTATAGCATTGCAAAGCTAGATTGATGAATTATCTCTCCTTCACTTTCAGCTGTCAAGCTTCAACTTTTTTTCAGCGCAGAATATTATTTCCTTATGCTTCAATCATTTTTCCACATTCCTTTCTCTTAGTGCAGCTGCAGCTCCACTTTGTGGAAGATGAGGAAAGCAGAGAGTGACCCAGGTGTGCTAACTGCCGGATTGCGCAGAGTTTCTGAACCTGGCAGACGTATAAAAGATGTGGGTCTTCAGAATCAGCCAACAACGATTAGTGAGGACTAAGACCATTTCTCATTCTTTTTCAACTTGAAAGGCACTCAAATCAAACACCTTGCTGTATTTCTTACTCCTACCTAGTTGTAAATATACAAAAACACAACTGTAAAATGCAGCATGCAATAAACTGAAGGGAAATGTGTTTCCTATATATCTACATACGCAGCCATGGAAACTGCCTGACCACAGATACATTTTTCATAAAGAAGGAGGGAGTTTGTTCAACCTGTTCAGTACCCTATTGAATATTCTGATAGAAATTAATGTATTCCATCTCTCAGGAAATTCTCCAGTTTTAGGGTTAATTCTGGAGCTGAACTGGCATGGCTTTGAGCATCCAGAGGCTACAGTTACAAATGCTTTTAAAAGTATTAAATAATTAAAAATAATACTTAAATTATATTTACAAATTCTTTTTTAAATCTGTTTTCCATGCAGTGGAAAAGGACTGGATTTCTGACAGGGCTACCTACTGACTGCACAGAACTGAAATGATTTTTCAAGGAAGGTGATTTGGAATAGACTTTCTTTAAAAAATGCTGGTACTTCTGGATGCTGCAAAGTCAAGATCACTTTGTAACGAGGGTGGGGATTTGGCTTAAGACATCTGACTATAGGTATCCACATACAGGTGTCTACAAGTGTACCTGATGCTTATTTCAAGTATAGACAGCAGAGATTTGGTCAACGAAACAGCAATTTCACGCACAAGGCAGCAGATGCGTGCAGTAGGGAAAGGCATCACGCTCTGAGCTCCAGTGACTACCCTGACAGTTCAGGCACCCAGTGCTCACGCAGAGACCTGTAAGCGGGCACCTCAGTTTAGTGCCAGTTTCAAAATAAATCTCTCCCAAACCATCCAAAGCTGCCCTCTGACAAGTTGCGCCTGAACAGGACAAAGCGTTATTCTGGCACTTTTAGCTTTGAAGAGACCGTGAAGCGGTTTAGGAACCCTTCTCAGTGCTGGCCCCGTTCTGTGCTTCAGCGGAGCATGCCCTCTTAATTGCAAGTTCATGTCATGTCAGACTGTGGCAAGAGCTGTAAAGCCTCACTAAGTGCTGGTCAGGTCAATTTGATCAAAACCACATCAGAATAATAGGAAAAGAGAGGAGCTGGATTATCCTTTTAGTAGGTGAGGGCATTATCTCAGCTTTGGATTTTAGGGCCAATGCTTTTAATGCTTTGTAGGCTGTACTCAAACCAGGCCCAGCACAAAAACGTGAAAGCAGCTAAGGTGCCTTGAAATGCTCTCCCATGACTCTGTTGTCTCAGTAATTTCATTTCAGGGATGACCTTGTCTGAGGAGAAAGCCTCAGGTCTCTATGAGGAGCTGGAGATAGACATGTTCTGAACAATCTTCACAAGGCATTTGTGAGGACTTTTCAGGAAGGCAAACAGTAAGGGAAAAAAGTAACAGTATTTTTGACATGAGATGGAAAGTGCTGAGAAGGGTACTTCAACTTCTACCACATATGGAGCTCTGAAGACTACACGTAACATCAAGGGATGGACACCTTGCAGCAGTGTAACATACAGCTCTGTCCACTCAGGCTAACATACGCAGGGACAGCGATGAAAAAATCAATGGTGGGCAAAGGAAGAACATGCGGTTGGATACCTCACTTACATATGTACAATCTAGGAAAAGCTCTTGAAGGACTGTACAAGCAGGCCTGAAGCCTTCTTGTTGAAGGCCGTACTGCAGTACAGCAGTGGTGCTGATGGAAACAGAGGGAACCACACAAAGCTCCGGCTGGGACTGCCTGCTCAAGAAGTCAGAGTTGGGAGGAGAAAGTGTTCGAAAAGATTTTGCTTACTTTCATAGAATCATAGAATACTTTGGGTTGGAAGGGACCTTTAAAGGTCATCTAGTCCACCCCCCCTGCCGTGGGCAGGGACATCTTCAACTAGATCAGGTTGCTCAAGCCCCGTCCCAACCTGACCT
>NW_008795923.1:2252855-2254228 GCF_000699145.1 Aptenodytes forsteri | reverse complement strand
TTGCCAGCTCATGTCCAGCTTTTCATCCACCAGTACCCCCAAGTCCTTCTCGGCAGGGCTGCTCTCAATCCCTTCATCCCCCAGCGTGGATTGATAGAGGGGGTTGCCCCGACCCAGGTGCAGGACCTTGCACTTGGCCTTGTTAAACCTCATGAGGTTCACACAGGCCCACTTCTCAAGCTTGTCCAGGTCCCTCTGGATGGCATCCCATCCCTCTGGTGTGTCGACCGCACCTCAGCTTGGTGTCATCTGCAAAGTTGCTGAGGGTTCACTCGATCCCACTGTCTATGTCATTGATGAAGATATTAAGCAGTACCGGTCCCAATACGGACCCCTGCGGGACGCCACTCATCACCAATCTCCATCTGGACACTGAGCTTCTTTAAAGAAATTCAAGGAATGAACACAGCTAGCAAGTGGCTACGGCATGTCCCAGGCCCAGGACGCCACATCCTCGGCCACCTTAAGAAGTAAGCAGGCATTTGGAGCAAGAGCAGCAGCCCTTGTTTCAGGACTGCTGCCAAATACCCCACGCTAATGCTGGCAGTTTCAGGCTTTAAATTCCCACCAGCTCTCCACACAGACCATTCATCTGGGGGGAGTTTCCCAAGCAGACCTCTTTGGAAAAATGTCTTTCTTTCCAGGGTTTAGCATAACGCCAGGGAAGTGGACCATGTAAACAGTCTGAGCCTCTGAATGAAAGGAATGCGGAGAGGAAGGGAGACGAAGGACTAGATGTAATTCCTGTAAACAAAACCATCAGCTTCTTTTAAATTAAACACATACCTATCTTCCCACTGCTTCGTATATACATACGCACAGCACCTCAGTAAATTCCTGGGAAATATGAGAAGCAGTGCTCTAGCATCCAAAAAAACATTGCTTTAAGCTTTACTTAAGGAAATGAAATTTATGAGAGTCTAAAGCCTGTACTGTTATGCGGCTTTGCTGTTATGTGACAGAAGTCCCAAAGCTGCAAGTTAGATGCCAAATGCATTTTAAAAATTTATTAGACTTCACAAAACAGTTAAAATGCATCTTACGTATTTGATACGCGTTTTAAAAAATGCTTCCCCCCTCCCTCTTTTTTAAAAAAAAGTCATCAAAATCAAGAACTCTGCAAGGGAAACTTAGAGGAATAACTGCAAATACAGAATTTGTGTGAGATTTTGCATATGTAAATAAGCAGAAGACAACGACAATAATTCTGAGGGTTATGAAACCTTAGTATGACAATTTCACAAAAGCAGTTATGTTTTTGGTTTTTTTTTTAAACTCTAGGGCCCTATAATGTTTCTCGTTAATTGCCGTACAGGCTACTGTGTAGTATGGAAATGCCACCAGAAGATGTCAGGCACGGACCATGAACGCGG
>NW_008795923.1:2205778-2252372 GCF_000699145.1 Aptenodytes forsteri | reverse complement strand
CGGGGAGGGCTGGGGGACAGCAGGGGAGATGCCTGAACAAGCCAAACCCACAGAAATAAACACTCAGCTGAAAAGCACTTGACAGGCACAGATGTCATTGCTAATACTGTGTCAGTACTTCATACTTAAGAAAATGCCAATTTGGGAAAAATAGAAAACAAAGTTTCTGATGTTGTTATATCTCGAAATTAAAAGTAAAAATATCTTTCTCATCTACTCCTACTAGCTTTTCTAATACTTCAGAAGAGCAATTCCACTAAGACCTGAATGTTGGTTCAAACCAACATACCTGCATGCGTGCCTGTGTATGCCCATACACGCACACACAAACCCCCACACAACTCTGGGATCAAGCACGACATGTTTGATATGTGCTACAACAACTTCCTGAAGCTAAAATTTGTGTACTAGACATTACAAAGTCCATAATGACTGAATAGGTTTTAATGCAATTCCTTAGAACTGTTTTATCCAAGAAACACGGAGTGAGTTGTGTTTGACTGTTGCACATTTATGTCTGCAGATTCCCTTTCAGGGTACTCGAGAAGATACTGATTACTAAGAATAGAACTGAGTTCAGTATCTTGTAGACCTAAAGGTTTATGACATTTAAGATTACAGTGCTTATCTACTCTTTGGCTTTTGCTCTTGCTACAAAAGATTATACTCCAGTAGATTTTTATGACTTCTTTTCTATTTTCTCATACCCACCCATAATCGTTACTCAGTACTGGGATGACAAATGGAGCAGTAACAACCCACTCGTGTAGATTCATTTCTGCCCAGTGGCTAGTGCTAGGCAGGCAGCAACCGGTCATCTGTCCAAAGACATTCTGAACAAATGCAATCTGCCAATTTTCAGATACCAGATTGCAAGTCACTTTTTTTAAAATTTTAAATCATAAGTGATTCTGCAGAAACAGCAAGTGCTTTACCAGGTTTAGCCCCCTGTAGATTTAAGAACATGTGATGGGACGGACCGTCTTGCCTTCTAGCTGGCAATCCCCAAATGGTTCAGGCTCACATAAAACCAAGAAACAGAACAGTCTGGATTCCAAATGAAGAGCCAGTGTCCTTTTTCAGTCCCCCAGGACAGAAGGGTTTTGCTGTCCCAGCCTTCAGCAAAAGGCACGGTGAGGGGAATAGATTTTTGGTTCAACTGTTCTTTATGAATGTAGATCTGAAAAGTTCTATCTCCAGCATTAAAAACACAATTAAAGCCAAGTTTACAGTAAGAAAGTACTGTCTTTAAAATGTTCACAGCCTTACAAATAAGCAAGGTACTGTTTAGCAATGAATTATGGAAATTATTTATAAATGTATACTAATTCAATTATCTTGAAAATTACTGTCACTTTAAGGTTGAGAACAGATGCAGCTCCAATACTGCAACTTCATTAATGTTTTCGTTTCCTGTAACCATAACTTTGGCACTTACTGTCCATACCTCACAGAAGTTGATTACAATTATATTAGGATGTTTTTCCTTGTCATTTTGTTTCACTTCAATTGAGCAAAATCAAGATAAACCACACCTAACTTAAGTCTAATTCAATCACACACCCCTATCTACCCCACACCAAACCAGCCTGGAATTACTTAAAACCTCTACTCCATCTACTGACCTGCAGTACTGGAATTTGTAATGGAGTTCATAAACTAACACTGCAGGTCAAGAGAAGAATGTTGAAAATGGGAGACAGTAAACAGACCGGCCAAGAGACGCGACTTCATCCAAACTCTGGCTCCTGAGGAATTCAACGGAGGCTGGGAGAGCAGCACATGGTGTCCTCGCACACCTTCAGGGCTCCGCTTCTAAGGACTAGGTAGAACTGTTCAACTTTATTTTATAAAATATATTCTGTGAAATGAAGTTACATTAAAATGTTCTGTATAGGAGGAAAGACAGGCGATGAATTTTTATTCCCCTTTGAATTAAATTGGCACGCGAGTCATCATCTGGGCAAAACAACGTGAGCCCCACCTCTTCCTTGTGAGAAAAACTTTCAGAGTCCCTCAATTAAAAAGCAGTCTGCTACCTTTTAATGAAGATAGCAGTAGGCTCCTTTAGGTTTGGGGTTTTTGGGTGTTGTTTTTGTTTTGCTATTTTTTCCTTTTTACATAGCTCTAGTAGTTCTATATATCTCATGTTAAAATTAGAGTAGCTCTTATGCCTGCAAAAATACAGATGAGATATACAACAAATGATCCTGAACAGTGGTTCCAAGAGACACTGCAATATATGTAACATGTAAGAAAGTAACTTTCCAACACCTAGTGCCACCACATGCAAGTTTTCATTCCGGATATTTTGGTCTCTTCAGGCCTTGTGAAACGGCCTGGCCTCCAGTGAGAAGTGTTTCTTTCCCATTTCAGAATGAGAATACAAATGGAAACCTTCACTGCAAATAGATCTGGACATCTGGACCTCAGCAGGTGCCTTGGTCTCTCACCATGTCACGGCAGGGAAGCCCTTCACGCTCAATACACAGCTCCCCTTTTACCTCACCTTGTATGAAGGGCAGTCACGGTCGTCTGGTGGATCCCTTTTCCCTTACTTCGGGACAGGGCTTTTCACACCACCACCCCATTTAGCTATGTCCCTTTCAGCCTCAGCAGAGGAGGAAGAAAGTGTGGGACCTTAACATGCAGGCAGCAGTTTGCCGTCAAGATTGTCGTCTTTTTCCTTGCCCAGGCCTCTGCTCCGGCTCCCTCAGAAAGCTCTCGGCCATCTTGTTTGCTTTCTTCTGAAAAAGTAGATTGCTGAACTGACTCCTGATTTCATTCCCCAGCTGGCTGCTTCCCACACTACAACTCTTCAAATCCTAGCCTTTCCACAAAATTATGCACGTGCTGGCCCCCCCCCCCCCCCCCCAGCCGTATTTCTACCGTGAGCAAGGCTCAGAGAGCCCCAGCACTCTCAACCCAGCCCAGCCCCGTACCTGGAGGAGCATACAGGCAAGGTCTCTGAGAAGCAGCTGCCTCTAGAAAATAGCTGAGTGAAAGGTCTTGACTGAGATATCTATCTGACTGAGATATGTTTATCTAAAGAGTAACTAGGCTATTGAAAACAAAAATGCTGGTTTAGGATGGAGTCCATATCACCTGCTATATGCAATCTAGCACGTATATAATCCAGTAATAAACTGGGTAGAGATCCTGTTTCCTCAGCAGCAAGTCAGAGAGCAGGGCAAAGAGAGTTATCAGAAAGACACTTATTGTCCAGAAAGGTCAGTGTTTCAACCAGAGTTTGAGTGATTTCAGCAGCCTGTGGTCAAGCAGGCTATGGGATTTCTCTCTCCCCCACTCTTTAGCACTGCATCCAGCCAGGTCCCTCCTGAGGGCTGACATCCCTCTCTAGTCATCACGCTGCCCAAGAAGATTTCATAAACAACCTAATACCAGTGGTTTCCCAACTATGGGCCACAAATCACATGCCCTTGACCTACAGAAAGCTGGCTAGCTCTGTCAAGCTGACTCCACTCATTTCACTTAGGAAGAGAGACAAATGAAAAAAAAATGTACTGAAGAGAAAAATGGATTGTACAGTCGTATCTGTATCAAATTAACAGAAAAGGAAAGAAAATCTTATAGAGAGACAAGCTAGAAACACAGATGCTTTCCTACTGTTGCTTTTCTATGCAGGCATTTTCTGTAATTGCTACAGAAGTAGTTATGCAATACTGAACAGATCCTCTGTTTAACGTGGTTATATTTGGGAGGAAACTTGGGAATTAAGTTTTTGTTCTTGTACAATGAAATTACTTGTGGTGAGACTGCCCTCTTCCTGGCTTTCTGGCATACAGCTCTCACAGGAGGACTGCCTGGTGACAAGGGAAAGTACACGGAGACTAATTAATCTTGTGTTGCATCTGTTTTTAATTCCTAACTTAGAAATATATTAAAAACAGATTCTAGAATGGCCATCCGAAGTTCTGGGCATGTTTTCCAAAATACCCAGCTCTCCAATAACACTAAAACCCATTAAACCACAGTCTTAGCAACGATCATCAAATCCACCTCTCCCCTTCTAAGAAGTAACTATTTCAAATCCTTTCCCTACCATTTTACCCTAATTGGAAGAAAGGGGAAGGAATGAGAAGTGTTTATAGTATCTAGATAGCTAAAACATTAGTTCTCTTGAATACTAAATATGAGTTATAAAACACAGAAAATTCCAGAGTTGAGGAGTTCTTGTGGAAAACCTTACACTAGCAGATCTATCCCCTTTATAGAAAAAAAAAAAAAGTCCCTCTTAACTAAAATCAGAATCCTTCTACAGCAGATCAGAGATGAGAAAGGTAAGCTCTGCTTCCTTCAAATGCACCTGGCACTATGAATGACGTAATGGCATTTCTCCTTCCTTTTAAAGGATCTTTTCAAAGGACTAGAAGCTACCCAGTTTTGGGGGTTTTTTAACACGACACAGAGAAACCACTCCACGCTAAGATCATCCTGTGCTATTCTTTAGTTTCTCTCACAGACTTTACTCTTACTTCGCTGTGATTCAGAGGAACAGGTTATTACTGCTAGTGACACCAGTCTGTAGAGTTTGCAGTGCTCTGGCCTTACTACTGCTGCTCGTAGTCAAATTCCTCCTTTCCTCAGTGAAGAAAGTCCCATCACAGCCACTCTGTTCTCTCTTCATGAACTGTCTTAAATTCTGCCTGGTTCTCGCAGAGCTTGCGAACTCCCAGATTTCTCTGCAGCTCCACCGAACCGACCTTGCTGTCAGCCAGTATCAGAGACTCACCCACACGGTAATTCAAGGGAAGACCTAACACGAGTACACAGCAGCGCACACACACTCACAGCTGTTGCTCAGAATTTGCTACCGCTTCTGCTGAGCTGTCTTCATCTCCTGCGGATACTTTCTCATTCCTCTTTTTATTGCCTACCACTGAGACAATTTTAAAAACTACATGTACCAGACAGACTTCAAAATATATCTGAAAATATGTAGTAAGTTTTAAGCCTTGTACTGTGATGTTTACCAAAGATCATATAGGCAAAATAACAGCATACAGATTTATCAGCTGAAAACTGACAAAAGCGGTAGCCTTTAGAAGCTTATCTGCCTGAAAAGGAAGAACCTCCCGGCTCTCACCTTTCACAGCCCATAGTCTGGATGCCTTTCTAAGTTGACTGGATGCCTTTCTGGTTGACTGCTATTATTTCGCTGAGTGCTGGGACAGGCTGTCTGCTGGCAAGAGGACACCAGCCACCCTCCTCTCGCATTTGACTTACTGTGCCCGTTTTGTTTTAAAGCCTTTTTGCAACGTCCTGTTCTTTTACACTCTGACCCCTCTTCTGTTCCTTTCTAATTCCTCTGCACCCCATAGCTATTGCTCTCTAGTGCACTAAAGAAATAAAAGGAAAAACAAAACCACTATGCATGAGGACTTATTTTTAAATAATAGTTATTTTCCACAGGTTCAGCACAGCCTAGCTACTGTGATAACTATTTCCATGCCAACATATCAACCAAACAGCATTGTCTTTTCCCCTCCCAAGCCAAATACCATCATCTCGTACAAATATACTCCTTGCAGGCGTACTTACCAGCGCCTCGATCCCTACCTGCCATCCAGCCTGACCTTTGCTCGCGTTCCTGTCTCTTGCCGACACACCCTAAATTCTTGCTGTGACACACAAAGAATACTGTAGCAGTCCTGCAATGAAGTCGAGCATCATAAAAAGTGTAGTCAGGGGAAGGAGAAAAAGCTGTGTAACACACCCAGCCTTTTCCCCGTACGACACTGAATTTGGAGCAGAGGCTTGCTTTCCCTGGCCTTGCAGCTTCCCATCCTAGGCTTGGAATCCTAGAGCCGTGTTAGTACAAAGTGTAGCAGTACACATGTATTCGGTCTTTGCAACTCACCAGGCAGAACATGACTCACTCTGAACTTGTGCTAAATAAGTGTTTTCTTTTCTGTTTTAGAAAAAGGCCTAATATTTAGTTATATTCTGTGCTCATTGGGATATTATTTTATAGACATCTGATTTCTTAAGGACCAAAAGAAATATTCTTCAGAATGTCATTTGATCTCTTCTTGCAAGTGCCAAGAATGCTTAACAAGCTAAATAACATAATGTTATGCAGGGGACAAAACGGGGGGGAGGAAAGTTCTGCGCGTGATTTCAAATTTGGATGCTTTATTCAAAGTGATTTAATTATTACTTTTCTGAAGAAGTGATTAAAGTTCATTAAAATCCAAAGCAACGCTTGCCAAGATCTCAAAACAGTTTATTATTTTAATTCTTGCATAGTGATGATGAAAAATATGTTTTGTTTCAATCTCTTTGGTGAGGAGATATGGCATTTTGCCAGATTACAAGAAGGAAAATTCTCCTTCGTGCCAACGCCTAGTAAACTGCATCCTGTGTCTCACTGCCTCGGTGCTGAACAAGGCAGCTGACAAATCAATAGGTGACTTGCTTTAAAACCTTCCTGTTTCTGAGTATCGGGACATGCTGTTATTTGCAAAAGAGCAGTGGGAAAGTCGGGTAAAAATTTCACAGAGGAAGAGCAGAGAAGGAACATGACATTTTGCCAATTTGCAAATAAATGGAAGCTGATTCATCCTGTCCAGTGGGTTTTCATATCAGCACTCAGTTAATGATACTACCCTGAAATATGTTGGTTCAGCTGTCTAGCTGCAGCAGCTTAGTGGACAGCACAGAGTATCTAGTGCATGGCCTGAGAGAGGAACAAACCAAACAGAAAGTGCTTACCTATAACTCTTGCTCCCCGCACAGGTACTTCAGTTGTTTACTTTCTGTAATCACACAGCTCTGACTGCAGTACGGGGCCAGAAAAGACTGCTAATAGATTCAACTATTGAGTATTTGGCAGCATCGACACAGGCATTTCCTGAACCCTTCAGTTAAGTGTTATTGCCTCCATGGCATTAAAAAATGAGAAAAATACACAGAACACTCCAATTGCAGAGGTAAATAGTAATCTGCTGGGAAGACCTTCCTTAGATTTAGAATGTAAACTGAACTATATTTCAGCTTAAGCACTGAAAATCTCAAGAGTTGTCAATAAGGCAAAAGATAACAGAAGGAAATGAAACCAAGAAAAAGGACAATTACACTCGTCTACTGTAGAATCCTCAAGTAGCCAAATGAGATCTACTTGTCTTTGTTTAAAGTGTCATAAAAAATAGTTCCATGCTGTTGAAGAAAAAAGGATCGTGAAGTGACAGACCTGAAAAGCTGGAGTCTTTATCTACCTAGACAGAAGGACCAAAGCAAAACACCTGAGAAGTCCACATCTTCACTTACCTACAGAATAGACAGGCCAAAGGCATCAGCTTTACTCATCCATTTCAGTAACACACTTTTGGATATAGGAGTTTAGTTTCTACTTTGAATACTTCTTTGACCTCTCATCTGAGCCAACACCCAATTTACAGCCTTTCTGTGGATCTCTGTTAACAAAATTCAGAATGGCGTATTGCTCTGCGGTAGAGGTAGCCCTGTGAACACCTGCCGGTCACCGCTGCCTTTGAATCAAGTTAACATTTCCACTTATTACAAATCTCAAATAGCAATCCACTTTCTTCTGCTGGTGGAGTGGGTTACAGTTATTGCCAGGAACACTTTCCAAGTGTTGGAATACGCTCCCACAGAAGGAAGCCAGTGCAATTCTTTCTGCTCTCAACCGCCTCAGCTACAATATTAACAGCATTCAAAAAGTCACGTAAACTCAATGGACAGGTTGCCAAATAAAAAGGATGTGATGATTCCTACATAGAGAGTTTCTCCGTGGAGACTGCTGACAGCTGCTTAAACGGCATGTGAATGAAGAGCGTGCTTATAGAGCTGCACCAGCTGCTTTATTCAAAATAAGAAGCACCTTTCTTGAGATCCTTATCCCATTCTGGGCTTTTACAATCGAGTGCACCCAGAAGAGCATCCTTCTCTGATCAACTGAAAACACATACATGAAATCTCAGTGAAACAGAAAAAGTTAATAAAGTGAGTAATGAATGTTACTGAAGACTAAAGGAAGTAGGAAAATGTAAATAATGTTTTCTTTTACCTAATTTTTAAGTAGTCTTAGGTATTACTTATAATACAGTTAATAATCATTGCAGTTCTTGCAGGAGCATGACTTTCAAGCCACCAATTTTTGGATTAAAATTTTTACTATTAAAAAATGATGGATCATTACACCAGCAGCAAACTGCTAATTCTAGTTAGCATTTCCTATAACAAAACAGTTAATTTTTCAAACAAGTACAGCTATTTAAATGGATGTAAAGGAAGCACCTGAATACACTGTTTTTCAGTTACATAAATTATCATTCTAACCTCGTGAACATAAACCTACGATACATATATTTGTAATTATTCTAAATGTTTTTAAAAATTCATATATGCACCACCACTTTAGACAGGCACAGTGAATTATATTAAAATGTACTAAATGACTTCACTCGGCAACATTATCTTCAATGTGCTTTTTAAAATTTATTTATTTAAATTATTTTGTTCTGTAACACTTGCATACACCTATCTGGTATACTCCAAAAGCAGTTGTGTTGTCTTGGGTTTTTTTTCACACATCTCTCAGCAGTTGTTGAAGACAACTTTGTTATATTTAAATCTGCAGGATGCAGCAAGAGGGCTCTCAGATGCAAGCAAATCAGAAGTCCTCCATACGGTCCTGGTGCTTTAGCAAGGGGCTCCCACCATATCCCGAAAATCAGCTCTACCACATTTCTGCTAGAGATCTAAATGCCTGGGGCTAGCCCTACACATTCCCAAAAACATCAAGCATACTATCCAATATTACCGTAGTAGTACCACAAATTATGTAGTATTTGAAAAGTAACGTCCAAAATTTCTGCCTACTCATCTACAGCCTAGCATGGTCTACAAAAGATATGATCAAAGCTCTGATTTTAGATAGTAATTTGCATTTCTTGAAGGGTGGAAAGTAATATTCTTTTCCTTTTTAAGTATTTGTGCAAAGGTGAGCAAATGAAAAGCTGGAGATCGTGTTTTTCTCATAAAAACACTAACTATACTGCAGTGATAACCAGAACCACTTTTAGATCTTTATAAAATATCCAGTTTGTCGTCCTTTCCTTGTTGAAAACTATGTGAAAAAAATGTTGGAGAAGACCTAGGTTTTCTTCATCCTTACACACCTATTCCTCTCCCTAATATTCAATCCTGCACAGTCTCATCCCATACATTTTTTCCTTATTTTCTCCCTGCTTTTAACCATCTTTATAAATCCTAGAATCTGGAGAGTGAAAATTGAAAGCGGCCATTTTTTTTTAAATGTCACTTCTCACACAAAGCCAGAGCAACAAAATTACAGGGGTTTTTAAGTGATATTTTATTACAAACTATAGCGAGCAGAAGCAGTTAAACGGGAAGAAAGAGTGATTCAGTTGGGAACAATTAGCATTTTCTATATAATTGCTTCACAGAGAAATATGAGAGTTATTTCTAGAGAGTCTCAACTTGCAAAGCTTCAGTGGTTTTATTGTCCCCACCCATTAAATATATTTGGTAGCTGGCTGTAACCACACTTAGACTGTTGCAATCAAAATTCTAAACTCTCTAAAATGCATCATTGTTATAACGAGCCTTCAGGCAAAAGCAGAGATTAACATTTCTGAGAGAGAGAAAAACAAAGATTTCATTCCACAGGCTCTCAGTCTACAAAATCTGATTTCCAGAGATAAATACTAATGGATAATGTGTCAAGATGCCAATTATCACCCTGCAGTTTTCTCAAACACAATCTTGTGCAACAGAAAAACACCGTTTTTCTTTTAAATTATGCTTTGGGTTCTCAGAAAATACCCTGGTACAAAGAAAGGACAAGACTTAATGCTGCCTTTTTGCACGAGATTACGCAATAGCTTGTTGAAAGAACCTGTAATACCTAAATACCTTCAGGTCATTTCATCAAGGGAAACCCTTAAAAATTGCTTGAGTTCCCACCCTAAAAGACTAAGCAGAGATTAAGTTCTCATTTTTGCTGTCATCACATTGTAAGTGCATCCTTTTGCTATTTCAGAAAGCACAGATTTTATTAGCCATAACACCTAAAGGAGTCAACAATGAGAAGATTATAGAACCTGTTCATCTTCAACAGCATTTCTGTTTACCAGAAAAAAAGGCAGAGCATTAGCACCAAATTATGCATACGTTTTCATTACCTTCCTTATTAAAGAAATTCCAGATCTCAAAACAAAGTTTGATACCTATGTTATTTAATATTCTTAAAAAAAATTTACAGCATATTGATTAAAAATCATCATAGACTTGGATTATTATATCTGCAGTATAGATAGGGCTTTTATCTTTTGTTATCTGTAACAGAGCTTTACCACAGAACAAATACCTACAAGTCAAAGGCTTAATTAAAGATATCAAAGATGGCACCTCTTACTTCAAAGATTCTTTCTAAAACTTACACAATTAGTGCCAAAGTTTACTGTTTCATCTCAGCAATTAACATCACAGAAACATTTATTGAAGAAAGCCTAAAATACAAATAAAAAAGTAAGAGAATCTCACTTTTCCTACTCCTTCATTAGCAACATCCACTACAATCCCATCTCTAATTACTAACCATAGTTTGCACGGTTTGGCCCAAACTAGTAGAAAATGCAAGTCAGACATTTCTAGAACTCTGCTGTTACCCTTTGCTATATTAAGGTACTTGCAGACTTTGGTGTGCAGAGACAATTGTGTTCCCTAGAAGCCCACCAATGACTACCGAGGTAGCGGTCACTCAGAAACACTGCTGGGTTTTGTCTTTTTAGCCAGATTTTCTCCAATGAAGAAAACAAGGACTTACAGACTTCTTTTGATCTTACAGTGCTTAACCTTCAAATCTGCTCCTAGAACTTTTCCAAAGACGTTTAACTTCTAGTGCTTGTTAAAAGAAGGCCTGGAAGTTTTGGGTTTGTTGAGGTGAGCACCCTCATCAGACTAGAAAATGAGCCCAATTCCAAGGTGTTAAGATTAAAAAAGTCTTCTCTGGAGGCAGCATATTTCACTTCAAGAAAAGGCCTAGGGGACTTGACATTGCCTAAGAAAATGAAGCACTGCCTTTTTACGTGGTATAAAAGACTCCACCCATTTCCTAATCAAATATTAAAACACGTCAAATGCTTAATATTACTTCAAATGTCTTGAGTCAATCCAGAAATTGCCAGTCAATTGTGCTTAAACAGAAATCCCTACTGAGATATCAGCAAGAGAGAATATGGCTGTTGGCTGTGTAATTAGATCTTTCTGCTCAAGGAATGCCAAGTGAAATGTAAGTGTCAGTTTCCATACGCGAAGGCTCGTCAGCTGCTAGACCAGAAGCTCTCAGCTGCAAACCTGCAGAGGTAGGTGAAAACCCACTAGACCTCCATAGAGAATTGTGCTATTTGCGACTGTTAGATACGCATCAGAAGGATATCCCTGTTGTTGACTGCTGCCCAAATGCTTTCCATACGTCAACGTCACTCTTACATGTGATATTCCTACAAGGTTTCCTTTTCATTTTTAAGTTGGAGACTAACAGAACTTTTTATGGTATAACTAGAGCATTGGATCGTCTCAATGTCCTCATCAATATTCAATCCCTCTCAAAACCTTGGCAAGTTCTTGGTGTCCCAGAGCAACTTCCAGCAGCAGTACGTTCCACAGTGAAATTATTCACCAAATGAGAAAATTTTCTCATACAAATGTTTGAGGTCTGTTTAAGAAAGAAAAAAAACAGTGAAGAATAGTTTTATGGACATTGTTACATTTTAGATAACACTTGAAGGTTCTAGCAGAAGAAGGGAAACAAGAAGATACCAAAATTACAAAAGAGAAAGGAAGAGATGGGCTAGGAGAGAAAAATTAAAACATCCACAGGAAAACATACCAAGTGCAAATCCAGTGACTAAAGCAGCAGCACAGAACAGGCACTATTGTACTTGGAGCTAAAATTTCCCAGGAAGACTGAAGAACCTAAAATGCCAAAGGCAAAAACCAAAGAAGGACACACTTTTGTGTTTTAAAACAAAATCCAAAGGCCACTGGGCTTTCATAAAGGAAGTCAACTGTAGGAGTAATAATCTTAAACCAAATTCACCTAACATTTTAAAATTTACTAAGTGCAAATACTCAGAATGTCTTATCCATAAAGTAACCATGGTGTTCAATGCATGGTTTCTTACGGTATTTGTGTTTCAAGTTGTTTTTTAAAACAACATTACAAACTTTATGATAAACTGTGATACAGTTATTATCTCCCTGGCATTTACTGGTGATCCACCTGTTCTCTTTACGTGTAGTCTGCAGCAATGAATGAAAAGGAGGTTGTCTTTAACGATTCTACCTGTGCAGGAGAAGAGAACATGTATTCATATAGAAATTTCAGAAATTAAATGTATTGTGAAGTCAATTCACTTTGTTTTTGTAGAAGTAGCACTGTAACATCCTTCATTACCTTTTCCTGGGAAGGGCTATACTTCAACTCTGAAGTACAGGAAAAGGTCATTTCCATCTAATTGATGGAAGGATACGCACTACATCCCTGAAGCAGAAAATTAGCATAGTGGAAATATGCAGATTTCTCTCTTAATGTGTGTGCAAACACATACACACTTGAAGAATTGAATCCGAATGTAAAGATAATTCTAACGGTTCAGACTGGGAGTTTCCCAGTACGGGTGACAAATCCAGTTAGAATTCTAGTCAGACAATATTAATTCTCCTTTAAACACAATAAGTAGTCAGCCTGGATTAAAAAGAAATTAGTTTTATTTGGACAAAGGCACACAGTCTTTATTGTTAGATTAAACACGTATCTTTTACCTGCAATAGTAAGAATTTCAACATAATTTTTAATCTGATACCACAAATAATATCACAACTAGTCAATGTTCAAAACTAAAATGGATATTTAGTTATTTATAGCTTAATGATGCTTCAACTTTTTAAATGCATAAAATGGATATTTTTAAAAAAATGACTCCGCATTATGATTATGAGACTATTTTCAGAGGAAAACTCAACTATCACAATTTTTCCAGAACAGAAAAATCACAGCTAGCCCTGAACAAGAACAGTTACACCAGAAATCCAGAAATCAAAGCAAAAGGATTAAATTAACAAGGTAATGTACATCTGCTACAGTACAAGGAGAAATGGTAGATGGAGATTTGCTACAGTAAGATAACATACTTGGAAGATCATCAATGCTACTAAAATACATATCAAAGTCCTTTTTGTCCTGGGTATATTTAAGTAGTCCTAAAGAAATGCTTAATAACAGAAGTAGAAATGCTTCTAGAAATGCTCGTGTCAATACCTTTTGCAGGTATTGACATCAGAACGACTGGCTTAGAACAGATCTGTAGTGAACTTCTGTATCAAATTAAATGACAAGATGAAGAATTAATTTGTTTCATTTTTAACAAAACTTTTAAGTATAATCCTTACCTCCTTAGTCTCAGCATCTACAGGTACCAGCATGATTTTTTTAATGGTACTAAGTTTTTACATCATGGCTTGCAATGGTAATTTCTCCAACTAAAATAGTTGTTTCTTATTAAAAATGTCAGATGTTTATAATCATTAATACTGATGCAAATGGACCAACTCAACTGACATCTTCATAAAGGGTCTGAGCCCAAGAAATACTGACACTCAGTCATATGCTAAAGGTATCCATAGTTATTACTCATGTATTTGTTTCCCAGTAATTACCTTTCCTCTTGGCTACTAATACTGATTTGTTTCAATTCAAGCTGGAAATAGCCACAAAGAACTTACAGAAAACCATAAAATAGCTGGAGTCAGTGTAACTCTGCTCTCCTAGCAAAATGTTAAAAAGTAATTTGATCTCCAGTATTCCTTTTGGTCTCTCTTATGGTAGCAAGTTTCCAAGCTGTAATGATAGCAGACAAGTTGAAAAGAGCTTTGATGTAGGTTAATCAGTTGTTTCCAACATACTAAAACCCCTATATCTTTTGTAGTGCTTATGCCAATCACAAATCTTTCCACAGCTAATTCTCAGAACAGCTGAATAATAATAATAAAAAAAAAATCATTAGGTTGTACTTCCTACTTTGGAGGTCACTGGTTTATTTCTTGTTACCCTCTTTTCTCACTCTACCTCTCAAATTCAGAGCCATTCTAACACAGAAATAATTAATCTCTGAATGTGTAAATACAAATCTGGTAATTAAATAAGAAAAATTTTGCTTTAAAGACAAAAAAACACTCAATTGCAAATACAGACTGTACTCTTTCAGTTAATATATACATCAAGTAACACTGAACTTAAACATGGCCATTTAATTATTTAAAAAATGAAAAATGAGCCATTTTGAATTTCCTTGTAAAAATCACCAACATTTTATATGGTTAAACTTCCTCTTTAGGGAATACATCCCACAATCATTAATGCATATTATCAACGATAAAAAAATATTTCTGCACAACTTTAACCTTCAGCTCTGGATGTAGCATCTGTTTTCTATACAACAGTATATGACCGTAACAGGAGTATCATTTTGCATAATCAAAATAGGAATTATGTGCTGTTCATTATTAAGGTATCTTGAAAAAAATTGTCTTATTTGCTTTAGTCAATGGGAGTACTTTTCTGTTTAGATTTCCTAGATGACCCAAGTTACCCAGAAACACAGATGCTAGACCTAAGCGGTTTGGTATGAATGTTAAGACATGAAAGTTCAGAAATCTCCAAGAGACTTACCCATACAGTTAATACTGCATACTAACATGCCCCACCCCACCCCCAAAAAGCCCTAGTAAACTAATTCAGCCTAGGTACGTTAATACCCAGATTCATTCAGGAATCATATAGCCTTCCCAAGCAAGGTGGGTTCCCACTTACAGGAGTCTCTCTGCTTTTAAATCACACAAATGAGAACTATCAAGGTGTTGGACTGGCGAGGACACGGACATGGGTTAGTAAATTGCTGGTAAGATAGCTAATTTAACATGTTCAAATCACCTAGGATAAAAACTTACTCTATGTTTGAGCTTGACTGTAAGGGTACCCTACTGAAATAAAAAGATAATGGCAAGTAATGACTAGATGATTATTAACATTCTACATAATACATCATTTTTCCTAGAGTCTACTAAACTTCTCCCAAGAGCCTGGTAATGTAAGTGATCATGAATTGTTATTGACATACTTTTTTCCAAAAAGCCATCTAAATCTTCCAAAATGTCAGCAGAAGTGTTATGCTTCAAGATACAATTTGTGGGAATTTTTAAAACCATGAAGAGTTTTACATTTGTATAATAGTACACAACAACAATAATGTCCTGGGGTACTTTATCTGTGAGTTCCCAGCAGTTCCTTTGTTCATACGTTCTGCCTGAAGCATTACTGGTTTCAAATATTTGGAAACTTCCCTTGCCAGTACCTCTTCAAGCTAGGGTATCAGAAGTACTTCTGCCAAATATTCTTGTCAGCTACATGTCCAGGTTAAAAAAGAAATCCTAATTTTGGGGTTTCTGCTGCTAAGTTTTAGTCAATACACATGTAAACCAAGAAGAGGTAATATGACAACAAGTAATTCTTGCTTATGTTCTTTGCTGTCGTTGTTCTTTGGTTTAAAATATATGTGAAATACAGTTTATGAAATAACTCATAAAAACTTCTTTTTAACATCTGTGTTCTGCATTAACCCCTTAACAGTGCTTCAATATGTTTGACATCCCGTGCCGTAAATCAGTATGTGTATTTCCTACGTAGTACACAGAGAAGGAAATCAGATGTTCTTCCAGAGAAAGTTTCATATTTATTCAGAAGGCATACATCTCAACTGATTTTTTTTATTAAATTTTTTTTTTCATGAAACTGATAAATTAAGGGACTTCTTACTGTTTGAGTAATATTAAAAGCAATATTCATTGGTGTATATCATAGTTCAGAGGGCCTACACAAATGCCCCATACCATTTAAACCCCTGAGTAAAGGTTTTAAATGATATCACATGGGATCTCATCCACTGTGAAGGAAAACATCAAGGCATCCTGGAATATAAGTGTCTTGAAAAATACTTTAAAGCTTTGAAAAGTTCCTCCTCATTAGAATACACAAATGCAAAATAATCTATCCTATATCCAAAACAATCCAAGGCGTAACAATAATACCTGGATTTGACCTTTAAGAAACTCTTACAGTCATTAAATACACATTATGAAAAAAACTGGCAAATCTGAAAAGGTGATCGTTATTATATACTAAAGTTGCCTTTAAGTTTTAAGGTAACAAAGACTATATGCATGCAACTTTCTGACACCAAACTTCAAAATCATCAAGAAAAAGCCTGGACTCTTCAAAATGTTTTCATTATTAGTGTCCTGACTTAAATGACATATACATTTATGCTGATCAGGAATGAAAAATGTGCTGTATTAAGATGAAATAAAGTACATCAAATTTCAGCCTAACAAGAATTTTAGGAGAGAACTGTTAACTGAGGTCTGTGGGTTAATGTCAAATGAAAATTTTGTCTACTATCATGTTATAGAAGAGTCAGTACACAGTCATAACCGGATTGTAACATCTAAACAGGCACTTTTTAAACACCTTGTTAGTTTAAAATCAAGGACAAAAGTTTTTTTTAAACCATTTGATGTTTCAAAAGGGCATGAATCACTTGTATGCCTCTCCACTTTGTTACGTACAAAAATTTTCACCCAGCTTAAAAAATGAAAACATCAAAAAACTCATATTGGTTATGATCACTACAAATTTTAAGATGACAGCTTTAAGTAGAAGAGTATTGCAAAAGTGTCTCTGCTAAAATGAAAGCTCCAGGCTTTGTTTGAATTCTCAACACAGCAAACTTACTGTCTGATAGCAAACGTGCATTTCATTGCTCAAGCAAAAGCTTTAAAATAAACTGCAGTGCAGAACTTCAATATGATTCTAAGAACTCATTAATGCTGATACCACAGGTGATTTACTGTTTTTTGGTTTTGGTTCTTTTTTTGTTTTAATAAAACCTCCCCCTCCTGCCAGAATACTGTTATACAGAAAAAAAACCTGCTACTCTCTACTATTGTCAGTCTTTCAGATACGGTAAAAAACCCTCAACATACAAGAGTTTTAGAGCAAGTAATCAATCTGCAAAATGTTATACATCAGTAATAAGGCATCCACTTTACAGCTGCTTAAACAAAAAAGGAAGTATTTCCCAAAATATATATTTTGGATCTGTGTAAACAAAGCTTATCTGTATTGCTTCCATTCATTTCAAAAATATACACCCACGTGGACTGAAAGTGATCCTGGTGCTATGAATTTTAAATGACTGTAATTTATCCAGATGTAATCTGAAGATACAAAACCCAAACATTTTTGAACTTCATATTTTGAAATATGTCAAAAAATTTAATTATTCTTATGTGAAAAGAAAGCTAAAAATATACCCCAAATTTGATGCCATTTCATTGAATGAAGAAGAAAGTACTATGAAAATAAACATTCATCTGGTTTCCTAACAATAAATATAAAGACAGTTATTGTAACATACTGCAACACAGGAAGTATTACTATATTGACCTTAACGTTCAATCAGTAGTTTTTAAATCTTTCCTCATTGAGGCTTGAATCTTCTACCTTGTCAGCTGTCCAACAACTTTTAAGAGGGTTTTATTTTCTTGCTTCAATTGTTCATTTTCATCTTCTATATCATCTAGGTCCTGTGAAAGGAAAAAGAAAAATAAACATTTCTCAGGACATAAATACAAGCTCTCAATTAACAGCAGCAGGAATTTAGCATCTTAGCTCCGAAATGAAGAAATTGGGGTTGGGAAGAATTAGTGTCACAGTAGCTACCCTTAAATCTGTTAAACCGTCCTTTTTCCAAGTGTTATTGTAATTACAGAACAGTAATATTATATTCCCATGTACAAGAACCTTTAAATGGAAACATATAATCAAAACTTCCTACAGCAGGAATTAATGCATCAAGAAACCAAAATAGGATGGGCGTGATTATTTTATTGGAATACACCGAGAGTGTATCAGTCACCTGTTGCCTCTGCTCCCCAGGCTGTGCTTGCCTGCAACTATCCCGCTCACATATACACATCACTGGTTATTACTGCAAGAAGACCTGCTTTGTGTTTTAAATTAAGTATCAAAATTTTCAGAAAAATTACTGCCTGGCCACTTTTTTTTTTCCCCCTTCATTTTCTGTGAAAAAAATTGAAAGGCATTTTGTAACTTCTGTCTAAACTGTTACTGAAAGAACAGACAGCATACACAGTCATAATGGGTGCTTAAAATAGACTGTTTCCACCCCAAATGTTCATCCCTCTTCCACCAATTACCATGTTTACCCAGTCCCCATTTCACTTTCTTCACTTCCTACCAAGTCTTTTCAAGCCTTTAAAGTGAAAACCAGTGAACTTGGCTGTTTAATGTAAGCATTACTTTGGTAAAAATAGTTTTATTGTACAAAAAACCATGGAAGAAACAGAATGAGAATGAAAAAATGAAGAAACAGAAGAGCAACCTCAAGGACAGCACTTTAAGGAGGAAAATGAAAGGCAGGCAAAGGAGGAAGAATCAGGATTCTCATTAGAGATCTTAGATGCCTTTTGATTGAAGTCTGCAAAACCCTACTGTTGCCATACTAGATTAAACATAAAACAGTAGTAGAGAAAAGATTTTCTCTCTCTTGTTCCTTTAAGTTCTTAAGCTGAGTTTGACATACGGAGCCTATTTTCTTGTTTCTTTTTAGTGGGGTCATTCCAGAAGGGCATGCTAGAGATGTTGTGTTTAATTGGTATCATTATTTTTAACAGCCTCTTCAGTTTGCCAAGCCAAAATCCATACTGCAATACCTTTGCAATTACTTTATTGTTTTTGTAATGTGGAATCAAGAAATCACTAGCAGAAATTCCTCTTTCCCTCACAGAAGTAATGCTGCATCACAGTATGAACAACTTCCAAGAACAGCATTTGACCACTCCGACATAACAGATACAAGTGACTTAAACATCTAAACATGGAAAGTTTTGATGGATAGCTACTATAAATACAGTTTACTATGTCATTCTAAGAAACACACTTTGTTTTCTCTCTTGTGCAGTTCAGATCAACAATCGGATGGAAGGGACAACTTTTTCAATAAAACGGTAATTTTTTTAGTTCAGTATACATAATACTGTGTTTGAACTCGTTGTTAACCTAGCCATCAGATGCCTCAATTAAAGCTTACCTAAAAACCTTCTGTTTAGAATACCTGTAATTTACTCAAAATAAAATATTAAAAGTTTGTGAAATATTTATGCTGCAAAAATAACATTCCAAAAATTACTACAAGTGAGAGTTTCTTGAATATGAGACAGGAAAAGTAACTGTTTGAAAAAAAGCAGTTTAAATATCTACAGAAACAATGGACCAAGAAATGCAGGTGTTTTTTGCCACTCTGAAATTTAAAGTTTCGTATTCAAAATTACAACACTAATGTATGCTTATTAGTAAAAAAGATGCAACAGCAGGAAAGCTTGGACTTCACATGCCAAAGGAACCGATAACTACACAACTGCCACTAATTGGATTGTAAATCCTCACCGACAGACTCTCTCCAAACACACATTTAACTACAATGACATCTTAGTGAGGTCAGAGATGACCAAGTGTAAACTACTCGACAGTTGAACTTAGCCTACAAATATTTAAGTGTCTTGAGATGCCTTTCCCTTCAGACATTTGAGGTTTTTATGAAGCAATTACCCCTTTCTTACAAAAAACACGGCAGACATACTCTTAGTGGCTTATGTACTGGAGTGAAAGAATGCCATTTATGGCAGAAAGCCTTTTCTGTTTCTCAATATGGTCTTTAAGTATCTTTGTGATGTACTGACTGATCTCAGTAAAATTATATTGTTACATTAAATAAATATATTTACTTAAAATGAGAAAAATCTGCCAAGAAGTTCTCAGGATTCTTGGAAAAACAGTTTTTCAAGCGTAACACAAGATCTTTGCCCCTGAAGGATGCATCCATGGTTATGAACTGGCTTAAACTTCTAGAAAGAGCATTTCTTTAAATATGAGGGCTGAGTAGTCAGAAAGCTATGCAATAAAATGGCATTTTAAAAAGTTATTTAGGCTCTTTGACTTGAAATTCTTTCCATGTCTATGCAACCTAACATGCAATAACTACACATTTTGATTAACAGAAAAGATGGAGAAATACCGTGAATGTGTAGATGGTCAAATTTAAAACCCCCTATTTAGGTTACCCACCAGCAAAACCTTTTAAAGAGATCTCTGCATAAGCTCACTAAGTAAAGTCCAGTCCTCAGGACATTCTTTTATCTGAACAGAAGGCTGAAGATCACAACTGTTCTTCCAGGCAAAGCATCCAATCCTGGTGCCAGGTCTACAGAGTAACATTCCACGAAGAACAGAGTGCTGGCTCTCATGATCTCAGCTACGATAAACCTTAGGCAAATACGACTGCACTATTAGCTTCCATAACATTCTGTCATGGGAATGATGCAGTATTTCTGTAGCTTTTCTTAATATTCTAAAGCTTTCCTCTTTCTAAATCCACATGGATAGCCAATATAGAAGGAATCATAAATCCAAGAGCTATTAAAAAAGAAAGTAAAACTGCATCTGTTTTAATGGAAGCATCACTTGAGACACGGGTTCAAACTTTTGTAAGACGACAAATTATTAAGCTGGTCATAAAGTCAAAAGGCAGCTATTTTATCGTTAAGAAAACCCCAAGGGATGCAAACATAAATAGCTTGCACTGCAATTAAGCTAACAGACAATGTTATAGCTATGATAAATGCTAACCTGATGGAGAAAAATGTAAGAAAACATTCTCTTCTGCGTTTGCGAGAGGCTACCTAGGGAGCACCAATAAGGTGGCTTTACGTATCTCATGGAACGGTACAATTTTAGTCATTTTATAATAAAGAGGTTTTTGGAAGGACTATATTCTGGTTTATGTTTTCTTTCCACACAACAAGCAGAAATTGCCATCGTACTTCAACACAAGCAAGGCACAGGCACTGCTTGACTTCACTGCAAATGTTCAAAGACTGTTTCTAGTCAGACACTCAATGGATTTAATTTAGGACATCATACTTCAAACATAGCAGAAAAAAAAAACCCAGCATTGTTTCTGGAACAGCAAACCTTACAAACAGTCATGGTCCTAAAACACAAGCTTTCAATGATTTAGGGTCTTTTCATTTGGTCTTTCTGACCTCTGAGTCAGGAAGTCAGGTGTGACCAGCAGTATTAAGTAGCTTTGTCATCCATTATGTAGAAGGAAAGAACACTTGCCTGACTGTATCAGGTCATCAGCTTAGATGTGACAGATTCTTTGCAGACAGAACGGCATAAAGACCAATTCTCCAATTAAAATAGAAATCTCTCCAAAACAGACAATACTTCATTTATCCTACAAATTAACATTTGACTTTCTTTACAAAAAAAAAAAAAAGGTATCTGTTTCAGAATAATCTCAGCTACTTTAGTTCTCTAGATTAGTTGCAAACTTTTGTTGTCCTCCTTTGCTACAAATGAATAGTGCAAAATGAAAGTTTGCCACTATGCACATAGAGTTATTGCCTCCCTTCACTGCTGGATTGACCAAAGCCAGTTCCAACATTTTTTTCTGAATTTTTATGGGAATGTCTGCACTGGTCCAGTAGAAGCATATTTCCCTAGTACATCCAGGGCCTCAGCCGGGAAGTTCAAGATGACGTCACTAATCCGTTCTATGAAAGAGTTCCAGTCTGCCCTTAAAACTGCGACGTGTTAAAATTGGTATCTTCTATCAACTTTAAAACTTTGCATCCTGTCCCATTCCCAAGCATGTCTCACTCTTCTACCCCCTCTTGTCCTGCCTACACACCTTGCCTGAGTGATGCTAGCCCAAGTCTCCCGCCCCCTGTCTTGTTCTGCCTTTACTTGGGGATCAACGGTAAAGAGTATGAGAATATGTGTCAGAATATAAAGCACTTACTCCCAAATCTTTCTAAGATCATCTAAACTATTATTAGTAATTAAAAGCTGACTAAAATGAAATTAAATTTATAATTACTTTGTCTAACAAAAGTCCTTGGTAACAATTTATTGAGAAAACTGTCAAAACCCCAACTTAATTATTTCCTGGTATGCTACGTACTGAATTTGGAAAGAAGAGTCAGTAAAGAACTCTTGCTTTTATAACCTTGTTCTACGAACACTTATAGCAACAAGAAATTTAGGTACTTCAGTAACACACAACTTACGGGAGTTAATCATGACAAACAGAAGTCACCTGGAAAAAAAGTAACTTATTGACATGCCTCTTGAAAAGTTACACAAATACAAAGAAACCCCCACACTTCATTTTCTTCTGACCTTGCCCAGTGGATGCGGGTGCCTGAAGAAGAGGACAGAGAATGCAAAGGCTTTTATCTCCTCTTTATATAGCACTATATAAGAAAGTGTGTGCTTACTCTGTTCAATAAATCAATTTCTTCCTTCAGCTTTCCAATTAGTTCCTCTTTGTCCTGTGTCATCTTCATTAATCTCGCATTTTCCTGTCTCTCCTTTGCAAGTTCCTAAAACCAGAATATACAATGAAGTTTGAAATGTAATTTTTGGTTTTAAGAGACAGTTTTGATTTATTAACATTTAAAACAAACAAACAAAAAAGAAAAACCCACACACACTTACCTACAATTCCTTTTCTACACCAACTCAAACCCACGTCTTCAACCCCTTACATTTCAAGGAGCTAAAGAATCACATCTAAGAAAATATTTTACCCACAGCAAACCTGTGTGATGTCTCTGATTCCAGAGATAATGTTTTAATTAATATTTAACTTAAGCATGAACCCAAAATTGGACAGGGGCCCAAAACAGAAGTAAATAAATGTAAAGTACCAGCTTCCAAATTTGTTATATTGGGAGGGTTATTAATCCTTTTTTTTTTTTTTTTGTCAGTTTGTTTGGAGGAGTATTTTGGGGGGGGGTGGGTTTATACTGCCGTTAACAAGGAATGAAGACTCACTGTTAGATCTGTGGGCCTGAATGTGAGAAAAAAAATGAAAATGTTCATTAGGAATTCAGTAAATCAGGGTTCAGGATATTGAAAGAAAGCCCTTAAATCTTCCTCTATTTTCTGTGTTACTGGCAGTTAGATTATTTCAGAAGGAAGCTGATTTGGAAGGGAGGATTACAGTATACTTCACTCAAATCAGGCTTCCCCTAGTCTTCAAAAAAAGTAATTTCTACAAAATATGCTTTATTTTCAGCCTTTCCAAAAAAGATCTATTCAAATTGTGTTTATTTAGTAACCTTCATCCATACGAAATCAAGAATATTTGGCAAGTTACACACAAAAATCCACTTCAGAGGAAGACAGAGAAGCCAGTAATAGATTACACAGATGACATTATTTAGCAAAATACTGTTTTAGGTGAAAATCTCAGCTTTAACATTATTACATTTTCCCAAAATTGTCTGTATGAAGAACGTCTGAAATAATGAAAACTTTGTTTTAAATATATATTTTAAATGTTTAAAACTTTAACAAACAACTGGATAGCAATTAAATTTTATATTTCAGTACATTAAAAAAAATCCAGAACAAGCAGTAGATCGGAAGCAGGCTTGCTAATTTTCTGAACAGCCAGCGAGCCCCTCCTTCCCCCAAGTTATCTGCCCTGTGTTGGTGTGTCACGACGTACATATGAGAAATACGCAGAGCACTGCTGGCTCTCTAAGTGTATGATCTTTACCTCAACTATTTCTCACTCATATACCAAATGAAAACTAAACGTCTGTGTTTAGAAAGTTCACATTCTTCTCAGTCAGTCTGACTCTTTATAAGTTTTTACAGACAAAACTATCTGTACTTCAAGCATTTAGCATCATTTCTAGATATTTTACTTGTAAATTTCCCGATGGAGTTTCAAAGGTACTTTATTTCAGCTGTATGCCATGCAGGTGTTAGTTGGTACTTACCCTTTCAAGTTCGTCAATCCTCTTTTCCAAAGCGTTACTTGGTACAGAACTGCCAGAAGAATTTGCATCCCTGCTGTATCTGCTGTAAGTTGTCCTGTCTGTTCGGGAGTATCTATTTGGAGCATCGTCTTCTGGTGCATTAGCTGTGCTACAAAGGCAAAGAGCAAAGCAGACACCTATTTACGCATTTAACAAAATGGAAACGATAGAAGTAACAAGAAGTGCTTTCCAAAGCACCCAATAGATCAGTCTAATAAACTGCAGAGAACTTATTTCACAGCTCTTGTGTTGCTGAGAACTCACTAAATTCACTGCCTCAGGGAGCTGAATACTTGGATAATGCAGCTCTCATCACATAGGTAATCAACTTTAAACCCATACTTATACTTACCCTATCTTATTTTTAAAGATTTAAAAGTTGCATATGAACTGTGCACATTAAAAACCAAGTTAAACAACTTTATTTTAAAAAGTAAAATACCACTACGGTGTTTAAACCAAGCATCTTTTTAAGTAGATTAAAACATAAAGGATGAAAAACAAGTACATGTCCAAAATGTAAGAAGCTTACACGTATCTTTTCAGGAACTATGGAGATGGCCTGTAAGGAACTGGAAAGCAAACCAAAGTGAGAAAGTGATGTGGCCCAATGTATTAATTTTATGCCATTTCCAAATATTTTACTTCAGAACTTGGATACGCAGCAGTTTGTCACAGCTCAGTTGGTAGGCACTCACTCATTAACTGGTGATATGTTTCTTCCTTTAGATCATGTGTCTATTCCTCAAAAATCACTGCAATGGAATCTTAACAGATAAGCACTGCAAAGGCACATAAGCTAGTTTTAAAAAAGCTTATGGGTTCTCCATTGTGATTGCTATGCACAAAACCAGTGCTATTTTAAAAATATATATATTACAAGTCAAGCATTTTCAAAGTCACAAATTTAACAGTGTTCTTCCCACAGCTATTTTCTGCCTAATAGCAATGTTATTTACCTTCAATGTAGAATCTAATGAATAATTAAGAGCAGCAGAACAGAGCACCCTGGGACCAGGCAGAGAGATACAGATCTTTCACTCCCCAATCCACCAAAACCACACTACTTTGACTTTGAAAACATACAGCTAAATAGCCAAAGACAAAAAACCCCCTTGTTCGGTCTTTACCAGGAGAACTCGAATGGAGACACTCAAAAGCTGTCTGGACATGGTCAGAGTATATGATTGAGGTGTTCATTTAACAGTTTTGCATTTCATAACTCTAGAAAACCCCTGCTGACAATGTGCAAATCTAGATGGATACGGTGCAAATCAAAAGCAGGAATATCTGGCAAAGGGATGTCTTTTCATGGATATAACTATTGTTTTGCTCCAGTATGTGTGAAGCTTCCAAGGCACACAATTCTAAGGAATTTTGTAGCTTAATGTTATTACCATATTTAGCACTGTTTATTCTTCATCTAGAAGATTTTTTTTTTAAAAACATTTCTAGGACCGGATACGCATGTTGCAACACAACATAAGAGAAATATTTTAGCTTAACTCTATAAATTCTAGATTATTTAGCTTTCTGAAAAATGTGTTGTTTCGTGCTGTTAATGTCACAAGGATAGACCACGCAAAAAAAGGCTCAATTTTTCATCACTCAAAAATGAACCTTTTTGCCAATATACTGGAGTATCTCAACTCAGCTCCAGTGAGTGGTATTGGCAGATGCTCCTACAGGAAAGTTAGAAGGAAAGAATATCCCTAGATAGGACGGGTTTCATTAATACTGGAAATTAAGACATTTTCTGTATTTTCCCTGAAACTCACACTCAAGAATTTCTTTGTCTATTCCGCTGGGGAGCAGACCCTACTGAACACATTCCTTTTCAGTATCAGCAAGTACAAAGGACGTATCATGAAGACTTCTAGGAAATGGGATTTTAACAAACATTTAAGGAGGCACTGGTCCATAACCTAACACAAGGAGTGTGACGAAGTTCAGTTTTTTGGCTGTTAGAACTAATGTTCAGTACACAGCAGCAGCAAAAGAGGTACCATTCCAGACATGGTAGACGTATCTTTTGCACAGCATGTAATTTTAGTCTTCAGATACAGTATCACTTTATGAGTCTTAAACAAGAAAGAAAACTTATCTAAAATAACAATACCACTGAACTTGGTGTCTATGCTTTGCTAAGAGAAAATACCTATCAACCAGCCCCAACAAAGATCTCTCTGGAAATAAACCTCTAAAAATGTAATAAAAATACTAATACTACTACTACTAATAATAATGATAATCTGTCCAAACTGAAGAGCTTTGTACTACTGAGAAAACAAATTGGGTTTATGCCTTCGGGGGTGGAGGCGGGGGCACAGGGAAGTGCATGCACGTGACAGCAGAACCCATTTAGTTTGAGACTGCAACTGAAACCTTGCTTCCTCCGCTTTCTAACTGACCAAAGGTTTACAAATGCTTGCAACTTGGAAGTAGCTGGAGTCTCACAAAAGGTATGAAAGAAAAGAAAGCCTACTGTCAGTAGATGTACATTGGGTAAAAGTGGTCATTAGCACCAGAAGAAAAACGACAGGGGTCTGGCAAGTTGAAAAAATTTAGAGTCACTGCTCAAGAATGCAATTCAAAAAGTATTCCACTTTTCAGCATTCAAGTAACTTATGCACATGACTGTTTCAACACTTGCAGTTGAAACATCTAGCCACAGGCTACGGCTGCAGGAAACAGTATTTTTTCAATTATTTTCCACGAAGAGTGTCTGAGATTGTATTTGTAGCCATATGTACACTAGATTAGAGTGCCCACCCAGAGAGTAGCAAATGAGAACGCATCTGGATAGAAACATCCCTCACTACTGCTTCAAAAGGGCATGTTCAATAACATGTTTGAGAAAATTCAACTTGTTGTTCCATCAGCTTACTTTCAATTAGCCACTATCAAAACCTCATTTTAAATGTGTATTCCTGTACTAGAATGCTGAAAACAGAAAACACTTTTGCAACTTAAGACGAGTTGCTTTTGAAAGTTTTTTCTGGCTGTGCTTAAATAAAAATCATATAGTGAAATCAACCCACATTGCAGTTTGACTACTCTTACACAGAAACAAAAGCTTTGTTTCGGAATGATGTTCAGTAATTTTCTTTAATATAAAATGAAATCAGTTATTCGCAAAGGGGCAGGTTTAACAGCAATATTACAGTAAGGTAGAATAAATCTTGCTCCTTCCAATGCCTCTTTGGTTCTTTCAATGTTTTCCTGAAGCACTGTCCAAATTGCAATTTCATCCAATTAAAATCACCCAGTCAAAACCAGATTTCATAGAATCACAGAATAGTTTGGGTTGGAAGGGACCTCTAAAGGTCGTTGATTTCAACTACAACACATTTGTTTTCATTGCCAGAATCTTGTAACTATACTTGATTTGGAAATTCCTTATGTCACTGAAATCCAGTCAGTTGCTAACAGTTTCTTTGGAAGAATGAGCAAAAGACAGTATTTCTAAATAGGCCACCTTGGACTTCTGTTACTTTGGACTGCCTAAGCCAAGTCCACGGCTTTCAGAGTTGAGCTAAGGAAAGGCAGTCTTGTCTTCTCTACAGCTGTACGTTCCTAGCCTCCTCCACTTTTCCTGGCTCTGGCCTTCAGGTGACTTGAGTAGGAAACCATTCAAGGAGCTGATGCAGCAATCCAGCAGCCCAGCCAAGGAAGCCATCAACTTTCAGCCACAGTGGCTCCCTGAAGCATCACCCTGTCCAGTTGCGTGAGCACTGACACAAGGGACAATGAGGAACTGCAGCCGGCTCAACTTAGACCATCAAAAACTTCTGCAGAAATAATCCTAAGTGTTTCTGCCCTCTCATAACATCAGCATTGGCTGAAAAGGGGATACAGAAGTCAAGAAAAGCACCTGGAGTGACCCCTGTCTATTTTAAGTGTTCACATCTGCACAGTAGTGATCCTAATGTAACAAGCTAGATGAGACAGTGCTTCAACAGCCAACCCTTGCTGCAAAACTCCCAAACACAGGCAAGTAGGCAAGTCTGGGCATAGTGTCATGAAACATTATTTTGCAGCTGTATTTTTTTGAATTAGTGAGACCAAGGTTAGTATGATGGAATGTAAATTGTTATAGTTTAAGCTTTGTAGTAATCTAAAAACACTGAGCACGAGAATTTCAGCAGGGCTTTAACATTTCCCTCACAGCACTTCCAATGAGTGCTCTGAAGCACTCATTCCTCTCTTCTTGTGATGTCTTCTTCCTCATTTATTTTTCAACTCTTGCATGAATGTTACACTCGAGTACAACGTGGTCTTTTAGAACTAGTGGGCAAGGGTCTCTGCCTGTTGGGTTCCATCTTAGTGTGCTGTACTATCCTAAAAGAGGGGGAAAGAACCCTCTGACATTTTGTCTGGAAGCCATAAAGCCATACTATATCGTATTCATTTCCACTAATAAACAAACTTGTAAGGGGAACACACCCCTGAACCACTAAGAGATTTTAATCATACTCTTTCTGTAAACTGATCCAGCCTGATCTGTCTGATCCATGAACCATGCAAAAATCTTGAGTTATTTTAAATCCCAATTTGCAAGGTTTTCTTTTCAATTTAAGACCTTTCTAAAAAAGAAGCTAAATTGGTTCAGAAGCTAGTAGACAGTCTTAAAAATAAGCTGCTAAAACAAATTCTCTGTACTTATAAAAATACTCCTATGACCACATACATATCTTGCTTTACTGTTACTTGCAAACAAACTTTTTAGTTCACAGAATGCAAGAGAAATGTAATTCATGTTTACATGTAGATTACACTCAAATATTTCAATAAACAGAATACACATTGTCATTCTCTTGTTTGAGAAATCAGTGACGACACTAACTATGCTGATAGCATCAGACCTGAATCAGAAAACTGCTCTTACTAATGGCAACGTGCTTGTTGCCTTAAAATAACTACTCACAGAGCAGTGCAAAAACTGGTAGACCCCTTAACAGTAACAGAAGTTTGGAATGGCCAAGATGAGACATATCACATAAAGAAAAGCTTAGGGAGAAATGAAAGATGAGGAAGTTGATATGGGCTATTACTACTGAAGGATACCTACACATTTTAATCACATGAAGCTCACAGTCAGGACAGATGGTTGGTCACAACTTCCAGATATGCTCATGAACATGTCCTGTGGCCTTCATGTCAGCATGACCTTGAAGATTCTGGTCATGCTTTTAATAGATCTTACAGTAGAACTCCAGATCACAACAGAACCATCACTTTCCTTTGAAAATATTTTATGCAGTTAATCATGCAACTACAGAGGAACCCCTACACAAATTTTGGGGCTGTAAGTATGAAAATTTTTAAAGTAAATTCAGAAGACAGACAATTATAGATTAAGATCCTCATCTCAAACTTTTATTTACTTTACTGCATAAGGAGACAGGCTCAGTTTGTCCAAGTCAGCCAGAACAGAAGTAGCATAACACAACAGCAGCCAGCAGAGTTCATTTGTAAACATGTCTTCCAGTCAATGGGCACTCAGTGAAACGGGTTTCTCAGCAATGCCATATAAATGTTTAACCATGGATTGCTGCATCCATATAAGGCAAAGTAGCCAGTATGTCTGATTAAATAGGTAGAAAAATCTGTGCAATTCCTTGAGCCCTGGAACACATTAAGAGAACAGCAATTCCATAAGCCAGGAGGCTGGGTATCTCAATGCAGACATGAAAACAGCTATATGGAAAGGGAAAGGGAAGGTACGGGCAGCCCAGGATGGTATCAGTAACCCAGGACTAGAAGTCAGAAAAGGACAGAAGATGGAGACAAAACAGGGGAAAAAAACGAAGACAGAAACATTTCAAAGACCACGTTTTGCTCTCAATTTGCTTTGAAAACCTAAGGGAGTACACCCAAAACAGTTAAAAGCACATTAAATTGAACATATTTGAGCCTTCAAGCAGCTTATAGTCTCAATTCAGCCTTTTGGTATTCACATTCAGTACTAGGTGTAATCACAGAATGGCATCTTCGGTTTCTAAAGGACTTCTGCTGTATTTGGGACATAAGTGAGATCTACACCGCAGTGAATGAGAATTAGTGTAGAGGAGGCCATTTTCTCTGTGACCTTCCCTTATTGCAGGTGTTGGAAGGGGCAAACAAGCCAAACATTGCCAGAACAGAAGAGGACTCTGGTCCCGACTCCTTCCTTTAGCATTCACACTACAAAGCAAAACCACTGGGAGCCATACTTTTTTCGAGTACTCTTACCTGAAAAACTACTTGGGAGGAGGGTAGACATTTTCAAATATAGCGGAAAATCAGGAGATACTGTTAACTCTAATGCCAGTGGGCATTGAGTCTCTTATCTATAAAATATTAGCTACTGTATACCTCATGGAGGTACAGTTAGACTAAAACCCTCTTAGTATTTGTGAGCACCGGGCACTGCGCTGACCTCGCAGGAGAATAATCCTTTGTTTTCAACATGATGTTTGAAGACTATGCAATGAGTAAGATAGAGAGCAACATACATAACAATATATTGAACAGCAGCTCACAGCAAGTCAGATTCCTCCGGAATGTGATTCCAGCCCTGAGGGGGAAAGTTCACGAAAAAAGAATGTACATCCTACATATAACTACAGCTGACTGAATAAAGACCGCACAAACAAGTCTTGTTTTAGCATTTTCTAGCTTTGGAGTTTCCTATTTTTGCAATGCTAATCAGAAGAATTAGCTTATTTTCAAATAAGCTACGAATGTGATTGCACAAACTTCTATTTATTACCACCCCACACACAACCAAGTTTTTGCAAGTGAGTGAGGATATACAGCATGTGAACAGAGTAAAGATAAGGTTTATGAAAAGCCACAAAGCACTATGACACACACCACTAAGTATTCGGCAGCTACAAATAGCAATGAAATTCTGCACGGGGACTGAAGAGGAAGTGGAGACTGAACTAAAACGTGTTTGATTGATAAGAAAGTAATCATGAAATTATATAGTTATTAAGGTTGTGACAGTAAGTCCACCCATTCTGTAATGACAAAGTGATTTAAAAAAAACTCCTACAGCAATAAAAAGCATCACTCAACTAGGTTTATGAGAACCCAGGAATATAAATATAAAAGACAGAACCACGCTAATAAATCTAAAGCATAACAGGATAGGCTATTATTTTTTACAATGAGGGTGGTAAGACACTGGAACAGGTTGTCCGGAGAAGTTGTGGATGCCCCATCATCGAAGTGTTCAAGGTCAGATTGGGTGGGGCTTTGATCAACCTAATTTAGTGAAAGATGTCCCTGCCCATGGCAGGGGGGTTGGACTAGATGATCTCTGAAGGTCACTTCCAACCCAAACCATTCTACGATTCTATAGGTGAACAAGTCTGAGGAGCGGAAAACACACCAGTGAAGACTAGATAATTGTAGGCGCTCCTTGCAGTTACTTCTACAGCCAGGATATATATATACACAGATGAATTAACCACCTACACATTTTACCCAAGTAAAGGATATCTAGAAGAGAATACATTCAAGAGTCAAATAAAAATATGTTTACACAAATGCCTTGCTTTGCTTGAAGTATTTTAGATCCCATGTTACCATTACATTTTCCCAATAATTGTGATAGCTGCGTCAATATTAAATTCCACATGGGCAAAAATTTCACACACTGGTCAGGTGCATCAAGAGCTTCAGAAATATTTTTCTGATTGAAGAATTTGAGTAATGACCAGGGTAACACTTGGCTCAAATACAAACAAATAACAACAGGACATGCTACATGTGGGCAGCATCCCCTACAACTGAGACAGTAGTATGACAAAACCACAGAAATTTCTTTCAATATTACTGTGGAGAGCAACAAAATTATCTTCCTGTATTAAACTTCAGAAGACAGTGGTTCAGGAATTAACTGTGAAACTACTAGCTCCTAGGTAATGCGTAGTCAAGTTAGACATTTGCTTGGGAAACTGTTCTGCACTAGTAAGACCGAGCAAAATACTAGCTGAATTTATTTTAAAATAGTAACATAATAGAGGGGTTTGGATAAGTTTGCTGCATCTCTCAGGTCCTTACCCCAAAATCAGGCTATATATCTACAGTAGCAGTATGATGGCCTTTACTACAAACACCCATTTAATCAGCTTTATTTCTGACAGAACTGTATGTGTAAAGAAATGTGTTGTGTACAAAGATCTCATACCTTTTATACCTGCTTGAAACCATCCTGGAGGAATCCTAAAAGAAACAGAAAGGAAAAACTAATTAACATTTTTCTTGTATTTGTACTTTCAAAATACGTTATCACTCCATAGAAAATGAAGCCTGCAGTTAAGAGCAGGAGGCCCATGCCTCAAACAGCTGCTGTACAACTCAGTTTTGCACTATTTTGCTGTCAGGAATAGACAGAATACCAGGATTATTGTCACTGTGTTAATGGCTTCCGAACATCAGCTCAGAACCATTAAACAACAGCTTCTGGTTACATCTTAAAGCTGGATGCACTTACTCCGTCCCCCAGCATCCAGAAGATGCAGCTTACCAAAACAGTATACATCCTGCCACCAATACGCTTTCACTACCACCACTAATACTGAAACACTTGTGCACTTTGATAGCTGTTCATCTACTTGTCCAAGAGCAGCAGAGCAAAACTGTTCCGATTCTTCGGCACCACTGCTGTCCTTTTGAACGGACCAAAAACTGAAGCCAGCGAGTAGTACAGGGTTGAGACCCAAATCAATTTATTGCGTATCAGCTGGGTCATGGTAACCACAGGTATGCTCTTCGCCATGCTAACCGAGGTGCTGCAACCTGGCTCACCTCAGTTTCTCTCAGGCTAACTGAAGTGGTCTTCTCCTGGCATTTGCTGCTAAGTACGTAGGCTAGAAGTCTGTACATGGATGTTTCATGCACTCAAATGTCAGACAGTGACTTGTCAAGCTACGGTAAGTCGATTTTTGATCACTGGTTTCTAAGCACCTGCAGAGGCTTAATGCATTCTGACTACAAACTTAAAGAATACTCTGCATCTCCTTTGATTCGTGCTTTGGAAATTATCTTAACAACTGAAATAGTGAGAAACAGAACATATTTTAAATAACAGTGCACATTTTAAATACAAGTTCAACCGTGCAAAAGGTAAAGAATTTCATTGCTTTTCAGATTCCCACAATGCAGTAGGAAGATGTTTTCACTAAGATTAGGTTTTGGTTTGGGTTTTTTTGTTGTTTTTTTTTTTTTAATTTGAAAAAAATCCATTATGCTTTTATTCTAGCCCTGTAAAGATGGAAATGGAAACAAAGAAAACAATGGGGAAAAGGGCTCATTTATTGTTACACAATCCCTGAAAAAACATCAATGCGTTATGTACAAGTAAGAAATCCTGAAACAATATATTTGCATCAATAATGCTATGCTTGTAGCTTCCCAATACCAGTCTGATCACATAGAAAAATTAAGACATGCTTCAACTGGTAAATGATGGCTCAGATTAGACAGAGTAAGTCCACAAATATTTTTTAGGATGTTGTAAGAAGAACATGAACCAATTATTTCATTAGTCATAGACAAAACTCCTCCCAGCATCAGCAAATATTAGGTAAAAAGTCAGGAAATAATATTTAAGGACTTAATGAACTGAACAATTGTCTTTACTGGAAAAAATAATGGCAAAGCATGAAATTCTATTTATGACAGTAACTGCAGACAAAAGAATAAATGAGTTCTCAAAACAAGATGCAAGAGAAATTCCATCCACTCTGAAAAACCTACGAAACATTAACTGCCTTCACTGATCAGTGTATTAATGTCTTTGTAAGTAAATAAACAAGCTAAAAAATAGGATTATAAAAGTATTATTATAGAAAATAAAGTTGACAAAAATATTTGTATTACAGAAACAAAACTTGATCTTAAAGTGCATTTTGTTTTATGAAGCATTTTCAACTTCTGCAATATGTGCTACACTTTCCCTAATATAAGCAGAAGAACAATATTCAACAAAGTTAAGTCATGGGAATTATTTGAAGAAACCCACAAAGTGGTGTAAAATCGCTGTTTTAACACTGATAACTTTTATCATTGATGACAGCATCTGAAAAGTAGCAATTCACAGCTATGAAACAGCAACCTAATTTCACCTCTAAAAGGGCAAAGGAAACAGAATTTTAAATGGTACCAATGCTATTTTTAAAGTTTACTAAGGATACATTATTTTTGAAAGGTCATGGCAGTAGGGGGAGGTTTCTGAGGACCAGAATAAAGTAAATGTCACCCCTATCTTCAAGTAGGAAGATCCAGGGAACTACAGGCCAGTCCTTACCTCAGTTCCCAAGTAGGTGATGGAACAAATCCTGAAGGACAAGAAAGTGAAATCAGCATGAATACGTGAAGGGAAAATCATACCTGACTGACCTGACAGCCTTCTACAAGGAGATGACTGGCTCAGTGGATGAAGGGAGAGCAGATGCTGTTTATCGCGATTTTAGCAAGGCTTTCAACACCTTCCCACATAACATATGTACAGGCAAACTGCTGAAATATGGACCAGGTAAGTAGACTGTGTGGTGCAAAGAGAAGTGACTGGACTACCGGGCTGAAAGAGTTATGAACAGCAGCACAAAGTTCAGCTGGATGCTAGCCACATACAGGGACCAGTACTGTTTAACATCTTCATTAATGACCCGGATGATGGGACAAAGTGCACCCTCAGCAAGTCCGTAGACTACACAGAACTTGGATGAGCGGTTAATAATACATCAGATGGCTGTGCTACCATGCAGAGGGACATTGACAAGCTGGAAAAATGGCCTAACAGAGACCTCATGAAGTTCAAAACAAGAGAAACACAAAGTCTTGCACCTGGAGAGGAATAATCCTAAGTACCAGTACATGCTGCAGACCGGTTGGAAAGCTGCTGTGCAGAAAAGGACCTGGGAGGTCCCGGTGGACACCAAGTTGAACATGAGCCATCAATGTGCCCTTGCAGCAAAGAAGGCCAATGGCATCCTCTGGATGCGTTGCCAGCAGGTCAAGGGAGGTGAACCTTCGCCTCTGCTCAGCCCTAGTGAGACCACAGGTGGAGTGCTGGGTCCAGTTCTGGGCTTCTCAGCATGAGAAAGACATGCTGGAGAGACTCCAGCAAAGGGCCACACAAATGATTAAAGGTTTGGAGCATCTGACACATGAGGAGAAGCTGAGAGTGCTGGGAATGTTCAGCCTGGAAAAGAAAACGCTCAGGAGGTATCTTGCCAATGTGTATAAACACCTGATGGGGTAAAGAAGATGGAGCCATACTCCTACTCCATTGTGCCCAGAGAAAGGATAAGAGGCAATGGACAGAAACTGAAATACAGGAAATTCTACTTAAACATAAGAAAATACTTTCTTACTGTGAGATTAAGCACTCTAGCAGGTTGCCTAGAGAGGTTATGGAGTTTCTAACCATGGAGAGAATAAAAACCTAACTGGCCACAGTCCTGAGCAATTTGCTATGGTTGACCCTGCTCTGTCCGCAGGTGTTGGGCTACAGACTTCCTGAGATCCCTTCCAGTCTTAATGATTCTGTTTCTGCTCTGGTCATCTGAGTTTTCCATCTGCATTCTTCTCTCAGCTTAGTGAGTTTAAGTGAACACACACCTAACATCTGGCAGCTTCAAAGGATTTCATTCTGCCCTCTAATATTGTTATCTAGGGACTTGCCTATCTGAACGTTTACATACAGAGGACTGTAACAGCCTGATTTTTAGCTTTAAGACAGTCAGCAATGACTGACAAGGTGATTTGACTCTGATGTACATGAAGAGATTCAAGTACTTTCATCTAATACATTAAGATACATGTTCACTGTATATGAAAACTGAAATGCCCTATCAGTAATATCAGTCACAGCTCTTGGTGGTGATGGTCTCAGAAACATCCTGGTTGTCCCATTAGCCATAGACAAGTGGTTCAACTCTCTTTTTAAGCTTGGATAGAGAAAGAGAGACACGTAGCTGACTGGGTCAAAATTTTGCCTGTCTGTAGATACAACTCTTGCCAATAAAGTAGGAATTTTGGGCTCTAAGCTTACTCAGTTCTTATTTTTTAAACAGCTTCTTTTTAGGAAAATGCTGTAGCTTTGAGGTTATGGCCATAGTTCCTGGTGAACAGAAGTCTCTGCTTACGGTGAAAGGCAGAACTCACGAGAAAGGGAGAATTTGCACATGACATTGCAGTCTAGTGAAGCACACATACCCTTGTACAAAGAAATCTCTGGATCTTGGATGCTTGTTTTCTACTCTAGACACCAAAGGGATACAATGTATGCATCGTATACCCTCAAATTTGCTAAGACCTTTTCATATAGTAAATGTAAATATAGGCTGTAAAGCAATTTATATACATAGACTCGTACATTTACCTCAATAGGAGACTTCTAAAAGTTTGGCATTACTATTCAGAAAAGCCAGTTCTTCAGAAAAAGAAAGCTGGGAAAGCAAACAAATGCTCAGGGACAAAGTACGTGGCAAATACTCTCATTTGCTACAAATGACACCTGTTAAAACTAAAAAAACAATTAACTGGCCCTTTGTAACAGATGTTTCTACAGCAAGTATTAGTGGTTTTTATTTTTGTATTTAAAACTAACTATGAACAAAAAGTTAAAAACACACATCTGATGCATAAAAACAATCTCCTCTGATAACCAAATTAATACTTCAGATTTGGTAAATTGTGACTTTTATTATTTTGGAATCTTTAATGTAAATGCAAACCAATCATTCTTTAAGGTGATGATGCAAGCACCAGGGAAATATTATTTATCTCTGTTATCATGTTATGAAATTTATTTTGTGTGTGTTATTTACCCAAAACTTGCTGGGAACAGGAATATATGTAGTTATACTATAAACAGCATTATGTGTCTATTAACCAAAAATGAATCTAAGCTTTCAAACTATTCAAAAGCTCTTGAAATGAGGCAAACATCTCATAATTTAAGATCGTCTCCTCCACCACTTTTGGAGAAGATACGGTTGGCAGAAAATGAAGGGGAAGGAGAAAGCGAGACGATTCCTGTTCTGCAAAGAACTAACCTAAAAGCAGATGATTTGGCATGTATATAAATACTAATTTACAAATCTTGCTTATATTCTTAAATATTTTTAAACTTTGAGTTTTAACCCATGTTTAAAATATCTAGTAACTACTATAAAAATGAATGATTTGACAAAGTAATTGTTTATGAGCAATGAAGAGACCAGTTTATTTGAACATCTCCCTTTAAAAAAGGTATTCTCTTTACTGTCTGTGGAAATCCTGAACAGAAAAACTATCAGGAAAGAAGTAACCCATAACAATTATGTTAATGGTTTCCTTCATACTGGTGAAAAAATATTGCTGCCAAAGACATCTAACAGCAACAGTTCTTCATCCAGGGTTGAAATCAAACACTCGTTTCAATACAGTATTCAAAACACAGCTTTAAAATTACTTTTACTTCTTGCACATGATCTCTGGCAGCTCGCATTACCTTTTAACAGTATATACTACTGCTAATAAATTATATAATCAAGTAGTCTTGCTCTTGCTCCATCTCAAGTGGGAGTTCAAGAATACTGCAAGACTGACATACGTCAGCACTGCTCCAGAAAACTGGTCATGCTCCTTTTCCTCATGCCTACAAAAGTGTTTGTGCAGCCATGTATTAATGCATGACAGGGTGTGATCTAAGTGAAAATAATCAAGGAAAAAGCAAAGATTTGTCTCATTCCACATGAGTGCCTTCATCTGATTCACCACAGAGCCTAACACACACCTGCTGCACAAGAGAAAGAGAATGGGTAAGGGCAGAAAAGGCAGCTGAGACCATTTCCATTAATGAAACCATTTACTGCCAATTAAATTTCTGTCAAACTAGGATGTAAGCAACTTTGCTAACTCCCCTCTCTGCTCCTGGCTCATCTTGGTATTTCATATGGCCATTACAGAGATTACATAAACAAGCTGGTCATCAGGCTTTAAATAAATAGAGTTGTCTGTGTTTACAAATGTCTGACAAAGATTTCCAGATGTTAAACCAACCCTACCATTACAAATCCGCTAGTTAAAATGCACTAACAAACATTGTTTTTAAACATGTACAAACTCTGGAGTCAGCTGGACTATGAAAACAGTTCACTGGAATCCCTTGAAAGACTACTTAAAAGTTTCACAAACAATTAAAGCAAGTTGCCTGGATCAAATCAGGCTGCTACAGTACACTGGTATATATACTGGCATGTAGAATACGTGCAGTGTTTTAGAATTTTACTATACGCTAGTGTAAATTATGACTACACAATGATATTCCTGCAACATGCAAGGTTAAATTTTAACTGAAATTAGGCCATCAATTTATTTTTTCATATGCAATCCAAATGTGGGCTTCCTACAAAGTTTCTTATACATTCTTCAAGACGCGAGCAGATACAACTTCACTGCATGGAGGAAGATCTATTGCTGGGGTTTCTTGCCTTCTTACATATCAAGGAACAGGTAGATTCTATCTCCATCCAGCCAATCAAGTTAACTCCAACCTCCTTCCTGAGTTACATCTTGATAAACTACATCCACCTTCTTCTTATGCTCAGTACAACTTCACATTGCCATTTCCAAGGAAATGGCAGTTACATATCTTCTGCAATGCAGACAAAGTTTCATTCAGATTATTAAAGTGAGATAACATCTGAATGCTTGACAACTGAAAGGCATCGAAATTCGCCAAGAGAAAGCATCTCTCAGGAGCAACAGTCATGGAGGTACCAGTCACCTTCCATTCCTGATTCTAAACCATTTGAAAATTTCTAGAGATGCTTTTCATGGAAAGTAACACCAATTCAGCTTTGAATGGAAATGCTTTCACTGCTGGGGGCGGAGGCAGGGCAGGAATCTCCACTGCAACCATTCTTTCCAGAAGCACTCTAAGGTGCTTCCAAGCTTCTTAAAGAAGCAATTATATCACTCAACTACTTGCACTCCTGGCAGCTGTGCACTTTCTAGATCTCTACTTGGACAGAATACTTGTACGTACAAAACCATCCCAGGCTCCCTCCCCTCCCCTTATTCTTCTAGCTGCCAAGATTTTACATCTATTTCCGCAATTCATTACATTTTATTTTTTCCTGGTGTGGATTTCCTGAAGATGACCTTAAACACTCTTTACTCACCCAATAAATCTCTTTTATAAGCAGTCATTCTAAAAATGAGCTTTTATTTCTAAAACTGTTAAGAAAGCATGAAGTTATCACCACCTATTAATCAGTTACAAAATAAACCGAAACAGGAACCTGGTAAGATTAAACAAAAACAAAAGCTGACCTACTGTTCTTAAATAGCCTGACAAAGTTTTTTGCATTTTGATCTTCCTTTGATTTGTACTCTGTCAAGTTGGAACCAACACATTTTAATAGAGCCTTGTTTCATTTACATCCAACTGATCTTTTTAAAACATGCCATAATGAGTAACACATAACAGAATAAAACTTTGAGCAGGAAGAAGACATTCCTATATTCCAGAGATTAAAATTCAATTGCCAGAACTATTTTGACATTGTGGCACCCAGATACTTAATTCCAGATCAGCAATACAGAACAACCTCTTCCGTGTGAAGCAGTTGATGTAGACAAGGAAGACTAAAAAAATGTCATAAGGGAAAAGGAAGACACAGTTTCTTTACCTGTGCTAAGGAGAGGAATTTTAAGGTTAATATACCCTCTGGTCACATATTTCTGAAATACTGGCTGATTGATTCAGGTAGGCATTTATAAAAGTGGAAAGGCAATGGCATTACAGTCTATACAAGGATGAGGCTTTCTTTAGGAAGGAAGCCATAAGAGAAAATATAAAGGTAAGTTCAATAAGTAAATTAACCTGTTAGAGCATCTGCCTGTATTTTTTTATTGAAAGAGAGAGAGAGACACAGACCAAACGGAAGATCCAAAGAGAGGACACCTCTCCAGATGTAGAGTAACATCACAAGTTACCAGTTCCTTAGACTGACTTTGAATTTCCCAGGCCCCTTCAATGCAGCCCATATGAAATCCATGCATCTCAAACAGGTTCCAGGCAGTCTCTTCTACCTCTTGACTATGCAAACCTTTGGGGAGAAAAGCTATCCAATTTCTTTTTTCAAAAGGGAAATCTGAAAACATGTCATTCTCTGTGATGTGTGTACATTTCTGGACTGTGGATGAATGATGTCCTAGGTGAAAACACTGCAGTTCTCTTTATCTGACAGAGCAGAGCCTCAATGAAGTACTGCACATCCAATATACACGTGCGCAGAGCCTGTTCTTGTGTTGGTTTTGCTTTTCCAGAAATCAGGAGCAATGAAGACAACCATGCAAAGAGCGCCTCTTCCCAAAATCTGCCAGGACCCAAGGGTACCTATGAGCTCTGGCTCAGCACTGGCCTCGTCTGGCTCCTGTAGAGTGACTCAAACATTCTTACACGCAGCCTGCCTGGGCACCGCACTCCGCAGACACAGGCGTGCTCCCTTCTGAGCCCAGCCGAGTGGGAAGCGTGGTTCAAAGGCACTCGAGTGCCTCGAAAAAGAGCCAGCCAGGCTGCAGCATGGGCAGCAACATCGAAGTCTGCCACACAGATGTTCATTCTATCCTGACTTACTGAAATATATTTGCACCATGTTCCCAAAAGTATTCTGTAGTACACACATTACTGTGTCTAATTCCTTCACGGGATAAAACCCAGCTAGTCCAAATATTAATTACCTGTCCAATTATGAAAAAAATCAAATATTTTGGTACACTGTGGCACAATTTTAGGTCAAACATTTCATATAATGTTAATAAAATTTAAAAATCTTAACATAAGGTTTTTTATTTGCTCTTACCTAATTCCATAGTTGCAAAGGTATGAATGTTTTGTATGAAGAAAAACTTACTAGAATATGTAAGTTCATAAAGTAAGTTCCAATATGAACTAACTCTAATGCCTAACTTTTTCAGCTGCTTCTTGGTCAATATGGTTTACAAACCTATTTGTATTTTTACACAAACAAATGGAGGACTTTAAAGTTTATTAGTTCTTATAGTTCACCAGTATGTCTTCATCAGCTTTAAAATAGATGTTAACAACACAGAATGGCTGAAGTTGAAAAGGACGTTATATTTATATTATATAGAAGTATTTTTATATAATAGCTTCTCCTGTTAGATTTTAGCATATTGTTTTCATGTTGATTGAAAGTCATGATTTAAGTAAGACTATAGTATGTTTACAATGTCCTAGAGGTTTCAAAATTATTACCTGTAACTTGTAAAGCAAAATAAACCAAATTATTAATTACAGATGAAAATTTGCTCAGAAAAAGAAGACACCAACATGAGAGAAAATGAAAGAAATAGTGAAAACATTATTTCAACCTAGTGATCAGCCTGTGCAGTGAGCTAAACCCCAAAGGAGTAGGGAAAAAGGAAAAAAAAAAAAAAAAAAACAACCAAAACCCAAAACATATTCGAAAAACAAATTTCAGTCAGGGAAACGTTACGTGTCCTTACTTCCGTTCACTTACTTAAGTGAACCTTATTTTTTTTACAGCCCCATCTACTAGGTTTAATTAATATGTAATTAATAATGACTTCAAAACAAGAACTAACATAGACATGCTAAAACACCTGGGTGCAAGTGATACACATTATTCCTGTAAAACCAAAGAAATTATGACTCATCTCCCTGTTTACATAGAGCCAGGAGGCCATGGAAAAACACTGCAAGAACATCTAGGGAATCAAATCAGACGTCTAACAGGAAGGTAAGTATCCTCAATTCCTAGCTATGAAGAAAAAAAAAATTCTATCAAGGACATTAGGTGAGAGGAAATAATTAAATACCTGCAGGTAAAACAAGCAACTCCCAGGGAAGTCAAGTGTCATCAAGAAGAAAACAGCTCCCAAAAATAAGGAAACCAGAAATACTCACTAAAATATATGAACAGAGTTTTTTCTTCATTCATTATTCTCCATTTCTATACCCAAGCAATATTCAACACTAAAGAGCCAGAACAAGAGTTCAGGACAAGCAGTTAGGCACTCAGAACAAAAGCTTCAAAGAAGCTGATTAGATCAGGCTGACAAAACCTGACTAGATCTCAGGTGACTCACTGACAGAGCACAGCTGGAAAAATGATCAGAAAGACAGTGATTACATCCAACATATGACCATCACAGATCAGTGCTGCATAGTTGTAAACTGAAAATGTAGGATTCCTAAAATTTCCTGAAAAGAAAGGGAACTTGGAAGTACTTGCACAAAGCTCCCAAATTCAACGTGTCAGTCATACATAAAAAAATAAAGAATCAATACCATTGCCAGAAACCTGAAGAACACCTCCAACACATAAGGAAAAAGTACAGGATCTAAAACACATGACTTGATGCTGAAACAGGAGAGCATTTGAAAAAAAATAGAATTCAGATGGGCATAAACCTTAACGGCTCAGATAAATTAAGAGTAGTGTGAGGATCTTGAGTCACAGAAGAGCTACATCACGATATGAAAACCACAGCAGAGATGACGACAGTGAAAACACAAACAGAATTTGCTGTAATACTTTATAGCAAGTATAAAATCCTGCACAGAGCTATGTGCATAGCCCCTTCAAAATACTCTAGCCTGTGCCCAGACATATAAACAGACAAAATACAAACTTCTCAAAATTATTTTTGATGGGATTTGTCTCACACTTTACAGAGCATTGTAACTTTTTCAACCTCACCTTAGAGACCTGAGTTGCTTGTTGACTTGTCTACACGGTGGTTTGCACACTATGTACTAGAAATGTAACTAGTGATAAAACCTGCTTCTTCAGTGGAACCAGTTTAAAACAGTTAGCCATCCTGACCACCTCTACTAGGTACTACTTCCAAGAAAAGAAACGAGAGACCCTTGTCGGTGAGTTTACCAGCAGAATGGTCCTGACGGCTTCTACTAACAAAAGAGTAAATGGAGGCAGACACACCAGAGACTACTCTATGGCTCCAAAGCCAAGTGACACAGAGTCACCACATCCATACTCCAAAGCACTTGACTGTGGGTCTCCTCCATGTCCCATGTGGCGTCGCTAAGAAATAATAATCTGTAGGCTCCCCCCAGTTAAAAGCATCTGAAATAATGCGAGGGCTGAACTACAGCCCAAAGTGATGCTTTCCTAGCATGAAACCTAGGTCTGTGTTGCACACCCCAGCGTGTTGATTAAGGGCATGCAGCTGTTCTTGAGCTAGCAAAGGCTAGTAATGTCCTCGTAGCACTACACAGGCAACCAAACCTGGTGCTGTGATGTTCATACTACATGTGAGGACGTGGCGCATTATTCCTCAAACAGTCCCCAGGTATAATATAGGAGAGCACTAGGTAGCATGCCAGAAACCATTGCTAATAATTAATCCATAGGCTCTATCAGCAGTGCAGTGGTTGAGCTCACACCCAGGTCTTACTCTTTTTAGCAGTACAAATTTAGTCAGACTATCTCCACCAAATAACTCTGAATTCCAGATTCCTCCTCCCTCCTGAGTCATCACATTAATTACACTAGACTACAGGGATGGAGAGAAGCAGGCTCCTCCTCCATCCTCACACCACTATGGAACTGGAATATGCAGCTTCTAAACACAAAAGCACATCTGAGTAACTACCACTACGTTATTCTCTAACTTAGTATGAGTAACAGAAATGTATGATCCATAAAAATGTTTGACAACTATTACTGCGTACATTTCTGTAGAGCTGCGTAAGTTTTTGTTCATCTTTCTGCAAGAGTAAGTTTTCTCCCCTCTCCACCTTGCACAAACACATTCAGCAGGGATCCCCTTGGTCCATGCAGGTTCTTGCAGAACAATGTCCTCCTCCTCTATGCACACACCTCAAGTACTTATAACTTCATTATCTAGGCTTCAGACTTGTTCCTGTCATGAAAACAGTATTGACTAAAGTTCTATCTCTAGAATAGAATAGCAGAAAAGTGCAGGAATCAGGAGTATTACTGTATCTTACAGAAGCTTTTGACATCAGTCAGGCTGTGTCATTTATTTGTACAAGCAGATACATTAGGAAGACCTTCATTTTCCAATAAATTTGTATTTACCAAAGGACTCTTCTTCCTACAGAAAGCTCAGCTACAGTGTATCACTGTACTCCACGGGATCACATTTTTTTCCCCCAAGAAATTTTAAGAGAAGACTGGGAGGAGATACCTGCTTAGACATCTTCATTTTTGACAGCTGAACAAAAGTTCCATATTGACTCCTTCAGAGATAAAACAATCTTTTCAAACCAGCATTCAGTTAGCTGAGTTAAAAAGTGATGCCAGTTCAAAAAAGAAAGCATGTGGGAAAGAAAATGAGGCCCCTGCTGACTGCTCAAAACATTAGCTGGGAATTTGAGAAACTGCTTCCTATTCCTTCTGGCTGTATAAAAGCTCCAAACCAGTGTAACACCAGCTAATGCACCAGCTTATGCAATTCCGGAGCGTAGCTTCATGAACTCAACTGTGAAAGAAACAAACAGTGCAACAACAAAACAAATGCCTGCTCATACAGGCTGACTACATAGCAGCAGCATCTGTAAATAAGAAAAAAAAAAAACAGAGAAGAAAAGTGAATAAAAAAAAAATCTTAATGGAAGGATCACAACGAACTCAAGAGATAACTACAAGACAGAAATCATAATGCACACACTTTGCTTCCCACTTGGTCGGCACAAGGATTTAAAAAGTACCCAAAGAGCAGGCTGTGCAACCCCTGCAGTTCCTAGGCACAACCACGAATGTAAAGCAGGAGTAAGAAGCCTCCACACCACCTTGCCTTCACAGATCCAGGCTTGATTCAGTTTTAGTTTTCATGCATGTCCTATGATGAATAGCTGTACCTGTGCATAGGCACACAAACCGGAGTATTCAATTATAAGAGACTTCATGGGTACGTTCAACTTTATTTACTGGGAGTGAAATGCACTCCTCAAACAAAATTTTAAGCTTAAACCACTTATCCATTAAATTAAACTTTACTGAACACAGGTGTTAAAAATGTTCATCATTTTGTATTTCTTTCTAAGAAAAGCAAAGTTTGCTTGTCAAAGGTAATCAAATTTATGCTGACAATGATCAGGCACTGAACACAAATGATGCCTTCCACAAACAAATGGAAAGATTTCTCTTTTTGATCAGTTGTTATGAAGACAAATGTTGATAATCACGTAGCAGTGTTTCTCTACAAGAGCAGAAATCAGATGACTCAAAGTAGGGATGCCCAACCTCCATGTTGCCGGCCAGAACAACTTCATCTGGCTCATAGCCAGTTTACAGCCACCCGCTTTCCCTTCGGTCTCACATTAGTAACTGCTGGTTCTCAGTTTCCTGATTTCCTAGGGGCAAAGGGGACCGCGATTTCACTTGTAAGCACTTTCCGAAAGCAGCAGTATTAGGTAGTGCACGCGCAATATAGCTGAATCAGATTTGCTGAGCATGTGCAGATCCTTTGGGAACATAAAACTGACTGAACATGCATGGATCAGCAGCACTACACATAGGCACACGTATACTAAATTTGCTCACATGAGAGGAGAGGAGGATGATTTTGGCAGAGAAACCTATGCTGCTACAACGTCTATTACATAGCCCATTCAGCTGAGAAATCCAGACTCCACTGTTTCAAAGCTCAGTTTCTATTAAAAAACACACACACACACAATTTAAAAACTAGCAATCTCATTTTTGCAAAACAATTCACTCAGGGTCTTTAAAGCCTCCAATTATACCAGACAAGTCCACCATGCAACATTATTACTCCTAAACTCAGGGAAGTTACCTTACGGATTAATTAAAAAGTTACTACAGGGGGTGGGTTTTTTTCCAGTCTCCAATAATACAGACAGAAAGCATTTAAAGAAAATTAAGACTGCGAAGTCAACCGGTTCAGAACAGGTCAGAACGTTGTTGACTTCTGCAACTTTCATTCAAGTTCTTACAACTACATGCATTCGTGATATATCACGATGTCAGGAAATACTGCCTTTCCTGACATCATCACGCGATGTATTTTCCACAAGATCTCTTACGTGGAACACAAAGAAGAGTACTCAGCGAGTAGCATTCAGTATTTTGCGTTTGCTTGTTTTTTTTTTTACCTGGACTTCAGCAAGGCCTTTGACACCGTCTCCCACAGCGTTCTCCTAGAGAAGCTGGCGGCTCACGGCTTAGACAGGTGTACTCTGCGCTGGGTCAAAAACTGGCTGGACGGCCGGGCCCAGAGAGTTGTGGTGAATGGAGTTACATCCAGTTGGCGGCCGGTCACGAGCGGTGTTCCCCAGGGCTCAGTACTGGGGCCGGTCTTGTTTAATATCTTTATCGATGATCTGGATGAGGGGATTGAGTGCACCCTCAGTAAGTTTGCAGACGACACCAAGTTGGGCGGGAGTGTTGATCTGCTCGAGGGTAGGAAGGCTCTGCAGAGGGACCTGGACAGGCTGGATCGATGGGCCCAGACCAATTGTATGAGCTTCAACAAGGCCAAGTGCCGGGTCGCACACTTC
>NW_008795923.1:2154494-2204934 GCF_000699145.1 Aptenodytes forsteri | reverse complement strand
TAGATGAGGCACTTAGGGACATGGTTTAGGACATGGTGGTGTTGGGTTGACAGTTGGACTCAATGATCTTAGAGGTCTTTTCCAACCTCAATGATTCTATGATTCACAAAGTGGCCACCACACCTTATTTACTGCTATTCACATACTCAAACTGCACTGAATACATGCCCGTATTGCTAGAAACTACTGAGTGATGGCCTGATCATACACGGTCATGGGAAGACGGAATTCCTGTGTTCCTGTTTTCCTTACACAGATCACAGGAATAATCTGGGTCTCCCAAGCCATGCCAAGCATGGCAGTTACATCTGAAGCACCTGGTTCATGTCATGAACTGTACAGTGCAGCAAATTCCCTGCAACTGATGTCACTTACTTTAAAAACATGTACACAAGATCTACTTTAGATGCAAATATATTTATTGAATTTGAAAACTTTTTAAACCCCTTCTTAAGGGATCCTTTTTAGACACAATAAAATTTCCTCATGAGTCTTTCTACTGCATTCACTATTATTGCCTAAGCACTTTGTGAATACTAACAACTGTTTTCATACCATCTCCGTGAGATGGATCACATTAATCAGCAAATAGAAAACCCAAGATCAGTATTATATGGTAACTTCACCATCAAATATCAGAGTCTTACTATCTGATTTTGCAGAATTACATGCAACTTCATATCCTCAAACACAGCTCCTCCTAATTTACATATTTCTGTGTTTTAATCACATTTTATTTACTTTCTTTTTAAAACAATACCAATACTATAATCACATTATGTAAAATAATACTTGGCCTAACAACTGAAGAAATATAGCATAAAAAACCCCCCATCTTAATACATATGGGCACGCCCTGTAGCACAACTCAATTTTTTCTATGGACAGAAATTAACACAAAGTAACATCATGACAATAGACTAATAAAAGATGAATTATTACTCTTGAATGCACACACACTGTTGTTCTTTGCAAGAACTACATGAAACCTAGATGCAAAACATCTTGGAAAAGTTGTGGTCAGGTATGAATAGATATGAGTATCATTATCACATACTTTGGATAATGAAAGTAATTGCAAAACTATGCTGTATGACATTACACTGCTGTGCAAAATAAAAAGCCAGGAAATGCAAAATAGACAGGTATAAACTACAAAACGAGTTGAGAAACTTATTTGGCAGCATATTCTTGGCATAAGATTCAAGTACAAGACTCTGGGGAAGCTTGTGTCAAGCAGGTTTTCAGCTCTGTTTCCTAACAGAGATGCACGTAATACTTCAGTTCCCTGCATTCCTCACAGTTTGTCACACGGCTAAGAAGTCACCAGAGACTTTTATTCACTAACTTCATTTTATTTACTGCTTTCAACATAGCTTGTAAGGTGCCTCTATTAAACATTTACAGCTTTGTAACACCAGCGTACATCACTGCTTCAGAAAATTTCAACGTGTTGGGTCACATCTAAAGTAAAGGATGGTATTTAAGCAATCAGAACTGCACCAGAGCACTTCTGTGGGAACATCTTTGGACCACGTTCTTTTTAGAAATTGCCTGCAATGTTCTGGGGAAACGTTATGCTTTTTTAGAAGAAAAGGTTAAAAAAAAGATCAGATGTGGTTTTCCTTCAATTTTCATAGTCTCTTGGATGACTTATGACTAAATGCACAAGTCATAACTAAATGGTCATGATAATAAACCAAGTTTAGATGACTTTACCAGCCGTCTAACCTATTCACTACTGAAGTTAACTACAATGACCCCAATCTGCTGTGGCACGATTTTATAATTACACCATTAGGTCAATGCTGATTACGTAGACATTTTATCCTACCCTCACCTCCAATAACTAGAAGGATTCTTTCAAAGGTACTGGCTAATTTCTACACTAAACAGAATGATTATCCAAGCATCTATCACAAGCTAATCTCTTGCAGAGAACAAAAACCTGCATTGCTGCTACAGAGAGGAGTGAGAGCGATCCAAGACATGGCAATACTACTGCGTATGCAAGTCAGTGTTGTGAGTTGAAAATTAGAGCAACTTCTTCTTTTGATGTCTTGGATTAACAGCTCCACAGGAATTCAGTACTAGGGTCAAGCTTTAGCCTACCTACTAATGCACATAATTTGAATTTATTTCAAGAATATGATACAACATATAGTATAAAGACAAGGTTCAGTGCTACAAATGAAGTGACATTTTTTGTCTAGCAAATCTGTCTAGTGTTGTTGACTGTGATTCATGTGGATGTTTAACTGTCTCAAATGTATCTTACAAAGTTGTATCTTGTATAAAATAATTTGGTAAGATTCAACACCTTAAACTTTCTTTAATTTCTTGTTGCTGCGCAATCTAAGAGCAATACGGGGACTCCAAGAAATGCCCATTACAATTGCATACACAAAACAAGTTAATGGTTGGAACAAGATGATCGCAATTTCTAACTAGAGTGCAAGGGTCTTGAATGAGGTCCTGGGCTTCACAGCAGTATATAATATGCAATCAGGTACAGCAGAACAGTTGGTGTGGCTTAACAAAAAGAGTGAGTCATGTCTCCCACTGGGGTCCCAGGCTTCAGAACACTTGAGAAGTAAAATTCCCCTACCAGTTTCATGCCAGCAATACAAATCCAAAAGCAGGTCTCTAGCAGATGACCCTAGAGAGATCTTCAGCAGTCATTCCAGACACAAAAGGTATTGGTAACTGTGATAGTTATAATCTGCAGTTTCTTAACTTGGAATTAAGAAATACACTGGACAAATTTTGCTACTGTGTGACAACGATGAAGACCAGCATTCCCTTTTTACAGCAGGATACTTTAAATCATTCTCATTTTTACAAATCGTTACCTTTCACTTGAAGGATTCAGAGTATTTATTTCACAAAGGTTGAACCTCATTATCTAAGTGACTGAGAGCTTCCCCTTTTCATGCTCACAGGCACAAAAACTGGTATCTCACACTCTCTCTAATTGATCCCTATTTCCAAGTTATGTTAGTAGCAAAAAATCATTCTGACATGCTTGGTCCAAATTTGCCAGGAGAGGAAAGGATTCAGCCCATCTAATTTTAGACGCCTACATCTGATCTAGTGAGACCCCTTTTGTAATCAGTTGGGAGAAAAACACACATCTAGAACACAGTAAACCCTATCCCCATGCCAATGTCAAAAATAACTCTGAAGATCTCAAGTATCTTGTTGTTTCTTGGTGCTTTTGCCAAGACATATTTACTGAACTATTCCCATATCTTACACTTAAATGTCACACTGTTCACAGCTGATGAAGTTTTTTTGCAGTGTGTTCATACGGTGCACAGCACAACAACTAGCATTCACAGACACTACAACATTTGAAATAAAATGCAAGCAGAAAGGAAGCAAAGATAACATGAAGCAAAGGATGTCCAACTCCTTCCAAGGTATTGAGAATGACAGTTCTGTGTGATCATGGCATAAGTTCCAGAAAAACACCCAGTTGTGATTTGAAGGTTTTAAGGGATGGAGGACCTACACGTGTCTCCCACTGCAAAGCTTTATGTTGACTTTGGATTAATCTTCTCAGCCTTCCCAATTTGCTCTCAATTTTCTAACACCACCACAAAGTAATACAGACACCACAACATGCTATCATGCTCAGATATCACTTCTATAATGACACAGAAGTTATGTTAACCCTACTGCCACAGGATTACACCAAAGAGGGCACATATTTGTGCATCTGGTCTCTTACAATATTCCCCAAACCACTGAATTCCAGGAGGCAGATGACCATGGTCACCCGAGCACAAACTGAATGCTTTGATGCAAAATTTAAGACCTTGCATATGGTGGGTTTTCCAGGAGGCAGATGACCATGGTCACCCGAGCACAACCTGAATGCTTTGATGCAAAATTTAAGGCCTTGCATATGGTGGGTTTTGGTGGGGGTTTTTTGGGCATTAGCACAATAGTAGCATTTTTCCACATTCTGGAACTCAGCAAGTCTTCTAAGAGACTTTAAAAAAAAAAAAAAATCATCAGTAAACTAATTGTTTTTCCAGCCAAATCTTATAGGTTTTCTGATGCAAGTTATCTTTATATTGTGTACTAACACCCTCTTCAATTAACAAAAAAGACAACGTTCATTACCCTGAACATATAATTTCTGTCCAACTGCAAGAAAGACATTGCTATCAAATAGCTTTGCACTATTTTTAATTTTATCATCTCTGCTAAGCAAGAGCTAGATTTATATAATTGCCAGGCTCCACTGATTCCTAGTTAAAGTAGTAACCTTAGTAACTTTAAAGTAGTAACTTTAACTATGCTTGTCCTTAGCATTACAAATTTTTAGCTAATTTGTAAGAGTTCTAAGCTTCGTTACATAATAGGAGGAAAATCAAGCAAGGAAGTCAGAGCCAGATGTAACACTTGTGTTTGGGAATGGATTAAGGTTGATTCACCTGGTGAAGTGTGGCTTTCCACACTATCTTTTGCTAAAGTTAAGTAACAGTTCCAATTGTAATGGTTTTTCAATGTTTATAATGTTGCCAGACCTATCATCTTCCATATTTCCAATATAAAATAATTGAGAAGCTGATTTCAGCCAAATAGTTCTGCTGCGGGGAAAATACTCTCAAGTCTTGTATATTTTTAGATCTATTCTTAAACAAATCTCTTATCTCTGTGCTTTGGATCAAGGACTTCAAATTCAGGCAGTTTTCAAAAACTGTGCATTTTGCCCACGAGAAGGAGAACAGCAACTTCTGACAATGTTAAAACACGACTGAAAGAGCAGGTTAAGCATTGGAAACAAAACATTATTCAGGAACATATTTGTCCATCATACATGAAGTCAATATTAACTGTCTTGTTTCCCCTGTAAATGTCACAGTAATTATGTATTTACAAATGTCATAAAATTATAATAGAATGGACAAGTCAGTGAACATGTCTGTAACTACAGAAATTTATTTATTCTGCTTAGTAGATAGAACTAGAATAAATATTGGTCAATGGCAACTAGAATTGACTGAATTCTTAGATCTAAAACAAATTCTACTTTTAAGAACAGAATTAGGCTTAACTGTTGCACAGAGGAGAAACAAAAGGAAACTAAGTCATCAAAGCTGAAATAACACTGCTGTCAAATTCTGTTCAAATTGGGCAAGTTGTAAGTCTTCTCATAAAAAGCGAGTTGACAGAGTCAGTAATAAACTGATTAAGTCTTAGCAGCTACAACTTTCTAAGGTTCCATCTGTTCTGTACATGTGCCATCCTGGGTCTTTGCCAGATCTGAGGACTGGGACTCTCTTCTGTATTGTCAGTGACAAGACACCCCTGCTGTGCTCTGTCAACAAAGAAGCAGTGCCTGTTTGAATACGGAGGTGACAAACTTGGAACCGTGTAGGATACAATTAATACAGACAGCCTGGTAAATAGAAGTTGAGATTGCTGGTCAAGAAGAATAGAAAATATGGATGAAAAAACAGGGGCATAGGAGTATAGCCAAAGCATTATGTAATAATGCCACTAAGGGAAACGAAAATCGACAACTTTCAGACTAATTTTGAAGAAATGAAAACAGAGTGAACACAATAAGAAAGAGTCTAAAAAACAACTTGGAAAAAGTATAAAAACATTTCAGAATGAGGAATCCTGCCAAAGAATCTGCAAAGACAATAGATCAAGTTTTATGAGGCGTGCTCAGAGACAGTTTCTCTGCAGAACTATTTTTGTCGGTGTTCACCATGGAATAGCATGGTAAATGTCTCACATTAGAGTACTTCTTCATGGAAGACACAAAGGGTCTACCAGAAGCACTGGTAGAACTTAAAAACAAATTAACAAAATGGAAAAAAAAACCCTTAATTGCCAGAATGAGAAGGTATTTACTCCTTGAGGTTTGAAGGAACTATTGATATTAATGAAAAATGTCACAGCTGAACTACTCAAGATTATGTAAAATCTCTCACTTAAAACTGCCCTAGTACCAGTGTTTAACATAATCACTATCTTTAAGCAGATTCTAAAGTAGACGAGAGAACTATAGACCAGTAAGCTTGATATTTATACTGAATAAAGTGGTGCTAGTAAGTCTAAAACAATTAGGGAATCGATGAGTAAATATGATATAGTGTGGAAGAGTCACCAGCGTATTTGTAAAATAGTTACACTTCACAAATCTAATACAGCTTTTAAGTGATAAAATGTCCAGAAGAGAAAGTTGGTTGGCAGCCCACTGAGTTTCAAAAACGCATTCCCCAAAGCCTCTTAAAGAAATTAAGCCGTACTGCAATAAGAGCTAATGTCCTTCCATGGTGAAAAGACCTTCACTGGTGAAAAGACACAATAATGGTGGGCCTTGATGGTCAGCTTTTGCAGTGGATGGAGTACCCAGAAGACTTCCACAGGAACCTGTTCTGGGACCTGTGCTTTTCAATATAGTCGGGAAGCAGATGTCCACAGATGCTACTCAGAACAGAAAAGATGAGAGTCAACTGTGAAAACATGCAGGACTTCTCTATTGGGAGTGGCTGGGAGGTAAAACGGGAGATGAAATTTAGTGTACATAAGCACAAAGTGAGACAAAAAGGTAAACATGCTTCTAAATTTACATATGCATCAGCCTCTGAGCTGGCTATTATCACTCACAGATAACCCCAAAATGTTAAGTTAGAGTAGACAAACACAACAAAAAAAGTAAACTCAGTGCTCAGCTGCAGACAAACAGGCAGACTATCAGGAATTGTCAGGAAAGAAACAGAGAATAAAACAAAAACCACCATTAAACCACTCTACAATTGCATGCTGCACTGAACTCTTCAGTTCTGTTTCCTGATCCCAAATAAAATATAGTTCAAACCGGAAAAAGTACCGAACGTTACTGAATATCTCCTGTACAAAGAACAGCTAAATAAAAAAGAACACTTCAGCCTAGAGAAAAGACAGCTGAGAGGGGCTGTGCTCTCTCTGCGGCACTCAGTCACATAAAGAGGAAGCAGTTGTTCCCCATGTCTTCCACTGGGACACCTTGGTGAAATCACATGGAAACACACGGCAAATGACAGGTTCAACTTAAACAAAAGGAGACTGTTCTTCACATTCCAGGTAATTAAGCTGTAGACCTTTTTGCCTTAGGCTCTTCTGAATGTTAAATGCACCATGAGCATATGAAAGTCCGGGCAAAATTTTAGAAGGAAAGTGCATCCAGACCCACTAAATTCAGTGATGCCCCCTCTGGTTCAGGATATCCCACTGGTGGTTTGAAAACTATCACTATGGGCTTGCTCTGTGTATTTTTCTCCCTATGCATGTGCTATTCCCTCTGTTAGAGGCAAGAGGCAGAGCTAGATGGACTCAGTGTGTACAGCCAGGTTTACACACGCTGTTAGGTAACAGAAGAGAAGGAGAAACAAGACTGGCTAAAGACACTAAGGGCACGAAAGGAAAGAGAACATGTGCCACAGGTAGTATAGTATGCAGGAGAGGTGTACAGGGCATAATTGGCAAGATTTTGATGGGGGGAGGGCTGCAGGACAGTGTAACCTGTGGTAAGGAGACTGGAGAACAAAAAAAGGGGAGAACAGGTTTCACAAAGGGCAAGGAGCGTTTTCCCTAAGTGTGTGTGCTTGTTTCAATACCAGAGTCAGTAATTAGAAGTTTGTTAATTGACAATAAATTAAATTGGGAAATTAGGTCCTGATTTGAAAAGTTTACCTCCACTTACTGAATTTTCTAAAACTACAAGTATTTCTCAATTGAATCTCCAGGATTCTTTTCCTCTTATCAAATGAGTGTTTGGTGGACATCAATCAATACCTCTACCTTCAAAGCCCCTACAGAAACAAGGGATTCTCTTCCCCGAAACCAGTCTCAGTAGTGTTGAGTTTGGGGAATGGAACCTCATACTCTGGTTTTAGTAATGTGACAACTCCTGAATTTCATGTTTGTTTCTATATAGGGTATAATCTACCATTAAGTAGGAGAACAAAGAAGAAGATATTATGACTTTAAAAACCAAGTAAAATATCAAAACGAGCAAGTGTCAAGATCTCACCTGTAGTAAGTATGAGCCAGGGGTATCTGCACTGGAACTCTCATTTTGTATCGTATTCTGTTGGGTAATAGCATCCTCCTTCTTTCGCTCCTTCTGCCCTGCTTCATCATCTTCATATTCATCAAGGCTCTAAAAACAAAAATTTTCAGTTACAAGATAGTCTTTGTATGTTGCTTCACATGCTTCCCATACTTCATAAATTCATGCATCAGTGAATTTTTCCAAAGATTAATTTTATATTTCAGAAAAGGTTATTAAATGTTGAAATGTTTTTTCTTTTCATGGATATTGGTATCTCCAATACAAGAATAAAGTTTGACAACTAACTGCTTTTTCTTCATCACAAAAAAATAATCAAATCAAGATCCAACTTGATGAAGCCCTAGGCAACGTTGTCCAAGTTCAGTCAGGGGCGTGAACTATACCTGAGGTCCCTTCCATTTGAATGACTTTACAATCCCATTTGTCATAAGCAGTAATTTTACCTCTACATAAGAGATTTTGAGGAAGCACAGAAAAGGAAAAAAAGAGTTAATTGTACTCTTCATTCAATAGCTGACCTTTTTTGACACATCTGCTGAGTCAGTGTCAGACTGAATCACTCATCTTAATTTTGCTCTCCTTGTTTTTGGTTTTGTCTGAAAATTTTCCATTGAAAATGAGTCATTTTAAAATTAGTTGGACAGTCATTAACTACTAACCATTTACACTAACATAACATTTTGGTTCTTCATCACAAATGTTTCATACTAGATTTACTGAAATACTTGATTCAAAAGGATTATGTTTCTAAAGCACTGACTGCTGACAGGTGAGAGACAGAAAAATAATTTAATAAATAAATAAATAAATAACCGGTAACACTGCCTCTGTTCTAGCTCAAAGCCACACCGAGGCCAGGGTAGAAACGTGAGGACTCAACCAGCTTTGGACTAAGTCAGCTATGTCTACATCGGTCTATTAGTTTATCATGTACAAATTTACATCAAGAAAAAAACACAATCTCATGTTTAGAAGACCAACTTGAAGAGACATGAAGCTCCAAAAAAATTGACCATAACATCACAAGCTGTTTGCCAGCACTCTGCATTAAAACAAGAGGTGTGTGAGACCTAGTTACAAAAACACAGGGAACTAACCATTCTAGGGTATCAAAAAAAGCTAGGTGAACGTGCAACAGCTTTAGAAACAGAGAACAGGGCTACAAGAGAACAAAGATGAATGTCAAATAACTTCAATGGAAGTTTCTAATGCACAAAAACCAAAATCACTGTTCTGAGGCTTAGATACTGATGATCCCTGACACCACCTTATCCAAAAGACCCAAAAGTAGTCAAAAGCATATAATGAGAATGCTGGAATATAGTATTTTTTAAAAAGAAAACCAGTGTGATTTACTAACTGAAAATATAAAAAACTAACTTTGGCTGCTCCAAAGCAAACACTGGGGTGATAGAAGTGCTAGAAAACTGACAAACTAGAAAGGTATATGTTTCCAAAAGTGAACATAATAAAGTGAACGTAAGTGAACCTGAATAAAGGCCATTTAAATTCTCTGCAGTAGCACTCATGGCAGAATCCTAATGCAATTTCACCAATCTACTTCTAACCAACATTTTAATGCAACTGATGTAGACCTGTCTACTTCTATCACTAAGAAAAGGCATACCTGAAAGATTATTACAGCTGTATCATTATACATTCAAAAACACTTTCAATAAGTGGTCTTTTCAAATAAAATAATTATAAATAAAAAAATATTTAATTTGGTTCTATGAGGTCCATTTTTAACAGAGCGTTTAGAAAACACAGTCACAGCACATTCTAGGAGGTGATCTTTAAATCAACATCCTCTACCTTTTATAAACTGTAAAGCTTAAAAATTTTGCTAACATAAACTTAAGTCTGTATCCTAATTTATCCCATTATCCTAATAATCCATTCTGAAGTGACAAATTAAGAAATAATGAGCCACAACTGCAACAATAAATGGAGTGATCTTAAGCTTTTACAAAACCAGTCTTGTTTAGAAAGAACTAAGAGGCTCACAGAAGGTCTCAAAAATTAAGACTAATGTCATGCAGATGAAGAATGATACTGTGTTAGAAAAACAGGAAAACTTTCGGATTGTTCTTCCAGCCTCCAAGTTGTTCATGTAAGAGAATGAAGACCCCAGATAAACTCAAAGGAAAGAGAGTTTGACATGAGTTTGGAAGAGCAGCCTCTAATAAGCGTAGGAGAAAACCGACTGGAGACAGAAGAGACCAGTAATCTTCACACACCTCAAAAAAGCTTTGCATTTTCAAGGAACAACATTCTTTAAGGAGAAGCATAAAGCTCAAAATAAAATACTGCAGGTAAAAAAAAAAAAGTCTTTGTAGCAACTAAGTAGACAAGTGCTCCTTTCTTCACAAATTCTCTCCTCCTTCAGATACATGCTTCTCATAAGCTTTCCAGAGACCATCAGCATTCCACAGAAATATTTTTCTCTGAATACAATTACATCTGTGAGGAAGAATGTTCTTCTCTCTTTTGATATAAGATCACCTGCTACTAACTATTCTCTTAGTAGTTTTGGACAGGAACAAAATGTCATAATCTGATATGAAATTTCCAGCCACAAAATTTTAACCTAAGCATTTTCAGTTAGGATTTGCCAGCAATGTCCATTCCCACCCTTTCCCTTCTTCTCAGGAAGGTCCAAGGTCACAAAAGACTGCTAATCAATACTATCAAAAGGTATTAACCCCCCCCCCCCAAATAATTCATACTTCCAAAGTTAAAGGCTTTCTTCCCAAGCATGGAACAGTTAGCGACAGTTTATGTAAACCTAATTTGGAGCATACAACCTGCTTTGAAAGCTACTGGGGCTTGCTCCAGTTCCCTTCACTGGAGCACGCCCCGACCCAGCTGGGGCCAACACAAGTTTGAGTGGCGAGAACCACAGAAGCAGCGGGTTTTTATTACTTGTTACAGATGAGGTAGAGGAGTCAGGGACAGGTTGGTCCTGACCATTTGCAATCAATGTGGCAAATTTGGCTAGGGTTGCCAACGCCTTCCTACCCTAAAGCAGATTACTAGTGACTGTCTGTGGTTTCCCAAACACAAAGGTTAGGTTCCCCTTCCAAACATAAAGACACGCACACACCCACACACTAACTTAGATGATGTCCATGAAATGCCTGCTGAGCACACGTCAACATGATATTAACTACGGAATTCTAACATTTTACTGTTTTTTACTAAAGTTAATAAATTTTGTTTCAATAACCATTAGCCTTCCATTTGTTTTGACTCACGATGAAATAAGCTTTCTTATGCAAAATAATACTTTACATTCAGTATTCTGCTTATGCACTTCTCCATCAACTTCAGTTAGATTGCTAATCTTAATGCTATTTATATTCTAGGTTAGCTTTTAGAGTAATAAAAATCAATGAAAGCCAAGTTTCAGTTGACAGATTAATTATTATTGAAAAATTAAAAATGTACTAAGTGTTGTTACACACTTTTAAAAACTTTTGTTCAAACTGCCCTGCAGCTCAAACTGCCTCAGCCCACAGGACATTTTGATCAGATGGATTACTGTGCTGCTTGCACTGCAGGCTGCTATCAAATACTCCGCTTTAGAAACTAGTTTCACGTCATTGAAAAAGACATAAATGCAGTAATTGTTTTCTCCGTCAGCACAGCAGAGAAATGGACTTGTAACCACCAAGGTGTAATTCTGGTCCATTATATAATTCTCTCTATCCATTCCCTTCCCCCTGCTTTTTTATTTTGCTGCTAGGCACATACCATTTCAGATTCTTATTTTCCATTAAAATCATCTGAGTTTTGTACAGCAGATATTCAATGTGACATTCCCACATCTGATCTTAATATAAGGAATCCACAGAAATTCTTTAGGTTTTCTAGCATTTCAGTACATGTTTGAAGCTGTAGTATAAACATTTTTCTGTAAACCTCTAGTATGGAAAATACAAGCAGAGTAAGATGCTTTCAAAAGAATCAGACCGATGAAGGAAACAGCCACAAAGATATCCTCACATTCCAGCACACCACGAGCCTGCAGTTTAAGGAAACATTGTACAAAGAACATTTCTAATGATTCACTGGTTTGCTTCCTATAAACATTTGTGCATTGCTAAGAACAAACAAAAATTGGGGAGGGACTGTCTTTTTTATGAAAACAAGCGGTATTCCTACATGCAAAAGATCACTTTCTGAGCGCACACAAGCTGCTCTCGCCACAAGGAATGGTGCCGAGTCAAAATGTCACTATCCCCATCCCCCTTCCTGCACCAACTTGCTCTTGCCTTGCAGTTCTGCTGGCAGAGCGCATATCTAAGAGCTTCCCAGTTCACTTCATGAAAGGTCAGTCAGGTTAGTTTCTGCAGTTTTAGTTAGCCCAGTTAATTTTGCCTGAACCAGACGCAAGCCCATTCAAACTATTGATTTCACAGAACTCCATGGATGGTTGCGCTACATCAGCTTTTTGACAATGATGAGCACTTGAGATAATAACATATTTAACCAGTACAGCAAGACGTGCAAGCAGATACATACTCTTTGTAAAACCCTGTGTTCAACTTCACATTGGGCAATAAACAGAATCTCTGCAACACAAGCACCATCAGTTATCTTGACTTTTTTTTAGCTTCTTAACCATGCTAACAATGTAGGAGAGGAAACCTAGGCTTCTTCCCATTGCCCCCAAACGACTTCGAACAGTTAAAAATTTTTTTTTTTTAAATCAATTTTACCACAAGGACATTTTCCATGTTCATTAAAAGTTCAAAGTGCGCTATCACAGCTTCATATCAAGATGCTGGAAAAGTGCAAAGGCTTCTATTAAATGTAAACATTTCCTAAAAACTTCCACAGTAGAAATACAAGCCAAGATATAAGACTTTTAGTTTTAGGTCTGAAGAAAATGTAACTAGACAATTAACTACAACAAAGTACATTTTGGGAATCAACATTATTTTTCCCTCAGCTGATCATTCAGAAAACCCTGAAAAAGTTAACTGCAAATGAAAGACAATTATTTTACACATCATTTCTTTATCATCACTCTTCTTACTGCAGCACTGAGAACCAAATGCTTCCTCACTTTACCATGCACAGCTCTGGTATCTGTTAAATACCGTCTTCCTACCGCTTTGCACAGTATCAAACCTTTCTGTTATCACCTCTGAAAATACAGAGCAAAACCAATCAAAAATCCCAAACCTCAATGATTTGAGATTGTATTACCTTTCCCCTTCAGAAACACTATTTTTAATCATACTTTTTAAACACACTTTTATTACAATATCCAGACAGTGCCCAAAATATTTAAGTAAAATGGGTTTACAGTAATATAATCTTTTATTAGAACAACAGTATAATTGGAAAAATTGCATCTTTTTCACTATGCAAGCCTTTCATCAGCTTTAGCTTGCCTAAATGCTTTTCTTTACATGTTGAAAAACATCCTTATATAGGTGAAAAGAGCTAACGTTATTCACAGGAACTATCTAAAACCTACAAACAGCTTTCTGGATATGGACTACGCAGTAAAAGTTTTTTTTTTTTTTTTAAGAATACTTGACCTTAATTCTCACATTAAGAGAGTCCAAAAAAGGATTCTGAATTCGAATACCTTATCTGAATGATCTTTGTGCACTTGTAAAAGTCTACATATCCAAATGGAGTGGTTCAGTATCAACAATTAGTACAATCACAAGCATGGATTTTTAACCCAGAAAAAGAATAAAGGCAGGAATCTTTGGTATCCAAGATCAAAAGAGACCCAAATGCAGCAATGGGTCAGTGACCAGCAGGTGGGCCAGAGCACAGCTGACTGCAGCCATAGGATGCGCTCATCCTTGACCACACTGCTGCTGCCGACAAAGCAAACCAAAAAGACATCACAGATCAATGAGATGCACATCTTGCTCTACAGAACTCATAGCATTCATGATTACAAGTCACATTTACATTTTGTTTGAACTCTATCCTTTTCTCACCCATAATGAGAATTTACAAGTGCCTACTTCGTATATTCAATTATATTTCAGAGCAAATACAATTTGCAGTCTTAAAATCCACTTAGAAATGTTTCTGAGAAAAAAAACCCCAACGTATTTGCCTGTATTAGAGCAAAATAACAAAGTATTTTGAATTCTTTTAAAGCTTTAAGTAAAACATCAACTACATCAACACCAGAATGTCAATTATCCCTCCATTATAATAACAAAAAGCAGCTATGTTTACAGTTTGTTATTCAGCAAAACACACTGTTTGGCCACCACTGTCTTCAAACATACCACAAGAATGAGTTCAAAAGTCAAATGTTTAACTTAAACTAATCACCTAAAAATCCTTTATCACAAGGCTTGTCAAGAATGATTGGTGGAAATGCTCAATTTAACTACTTAGTATGTGATATTAATATTAAAGTCACAGAGTAAAATGCCAGGGATACAAGAGAAACTGCAAAAGACAAGCTATCTAGCATTATTAAAATCCTTCTAGAAAAGAGAAAAATGTAATAAAAAAGTATGGATTGGCAAGCTATCAGAATTAAGCACCAAACTATTTAATACTACACTTTAAGTTAGCATCTTAGACCCTTTTCAGGCTGATCACCATCCAAGAACAGAAGTACCTAACAGTAGAATTGGCTGAAGATCCTTATGCAAAGAAGTCAAACTGCTGATGCCTGGGGAAATTATTATACAAATATAGTAACGACTCATCCAAAAGAAGTACCTGCTCATTAAAAGAAAACATAAACCAACAGCAAATAAAGGGGCTAGGAGAAAAGCTGCCAAATCCTCTTCTTGCTGTGGTATGTGCCTGTGGTATAATCCACAGGCAGTTCCAGCCTACCTGACTTCCAGAACTACAGGGCCCAGACTTCAGATACAGCACAGCTCTGTACACTGGAAGAGTGAAATTAAACATCCCCTTCCTTTTTGAAATTTTGCACACTGCTCTTCTTACCTCTATGCTCTAATCAAATTTTGCTAGTGACAACACATCTTTTCCCTCTTCTGCTGATGGTTTACATCTGGTATAGGGTTAATGAAGATTACGTTCTGTACACAGAAATCACTAATAACATCAAACATACAAATCTTAAAGTTACAGCAATGTTCCCAAAAAACCCACACAAACTGGGGGGGGAGGGGGGAATCCAAAGTGGAGTCAGTCACCAAACCCATCTCCTTAGCCTCCTAATTAACATTCTGAAATGATGCATCCTACCTGATACAAAGATCGCAAACCAGTGGCTGAGCAGAAGAAACCTGGCAAAACAAAGTTTGCCTGTTTCAGCCAGGAGGAAAAAGAGAGAATTGTTGAGGATATTTGCACTGTTCACAGAAGAAATCAGTTTGCATCATGCCATACATGTTAGGAAACAACATCACAGATTGCAAGAACAGAAAAGAGAACTCATCCTGGATGTATAGGAAACAAGCTATAGTTTACAGACTTGATGCCCGCCTACACTATTTTTCCTATAAAGCGTGCTCCTGTATTAGATAGGATTCTGGGAGATATTGGTATTAAAGGCCATGTAAACTATCTGAAATGGGAGCAGTTTACCCACCAGGAACAATGGCTGAACAAAAGCCACTCAAAGAACAGTTAGATAATGGAGTTAAAATGCCTGTAACCACCATCATTTTGACTTCCATTGCCATGTACTTGCCAAAACTAAGCAAATAGAAACAATGCTCCAAAAGAGAGAAAGATGTATTGTCATGTAGATAAAGACCATACAGATTGAGCACCCTTCTCCTTAAAGCCAGAAGAACAGGGAGAGAAACAAATCTTGGAGAAGATTAGCAAACTATTTTCAAAACAGGTCACTTTTAATGGGACCTTGTAATATAGAGGGCATCTAATTCCTGTTTTCTTCCCTAGTACATCTATGGTACTTCTAAAAAGAAATAAAGATGAGATCAGTATTTGAGGAATGTTCTGAAAGGAGATCAAACAGGTTAATCAGTGTACTGTATTTCTAACTATCCTATCCTCTGAAGCATGCAGTTTGTAGCAATTTATATTGTCTCAATATAAAGTTGCATTTTAAATGTTTTTTTAAAAAAATGCAGTACAGTGCCTTCATAGATTTCTGCTCTCTTGATTAACAGGCTAATTATCTTTTTTTTTTCCCCTACCCAACCTAATCTCATTCAGTGTTAACACACAGTGGGTGTGGGATTGGTCAAACTAAACAAAGCCAAAGAGGCTGCTGACAACCAAGTGAGCACGGACAAGCCACGACAATAGACTCAGAACCAATTCCAATGGAAAAAGAAAACTTTGGCACAGCGCTTTTTTGAGAGTTGTACTGCATTTCTCATTTGGGAGATTCTCCTGAACCCATAGAAAAGCTGATAAAAATATCAACAAGGTTTTCTGCTCTCCCAGCTTTTTGAGTCCTAATACAAATAGCTGTTCTAACCAGACAGGTACGAGGACTCTACGCTCAGCCATGGGGCAGAAAGGGAGAGGAAGTACTGAAAGAGCACCTTAAACAGGATAGGCACATATATGGATAAAAGCTGTTGAATTTGACTTTCAAGGCAATAAATAACCACTTTTTAAGCCCTCAGCACTGATGTCAAGAATAGACAGTAGTGATCGAAGCCACGCAGGCAAACAAATCACATCTGTAGTACTGAAACCTGCTAGGATGGCAATACCTAGAGAAGACCAAAAAAGTTTAAAGTTGCTGCTGCAGTCAATATTGTAAATATGTCTTGGGAGAACACCTTATACCTACAAGTTAATCCTAGCAACAATGCTGTGAAGCTGTTGGCCAACCTAGACTTCTGCAATCACCCTTTAGCTCTGCGTTTGGAAGGAAGACCTCTTCCTCAGGGGCCTCGCCAACAAATTTTTTTGTATAAATGCTCGTATCAAGGTCCAAGGCTCCTGATGGAAATCCAGTCCAGGTTCTCATAGTGCAATCCCATGTCCTAACAACATAAAAGTCTTCTGTCACCAGCATTTGTACCCCTGCTTCTTATGGAAACTGTGCTCAGAAATCACAGTTCTTTTGTCCCTGTATTTTTTTGAAGTCACTAGTGACAGAAGGGGTGGGGTGGGGTGTCCACACAGTAATAAATAATATTAATAATAGGTTAATACTGTAAAGATATGAAAGTTGCATAATTAGTTTTTTTTTAAATCAAGTTTGCCAACAGTGAAAGATGCAGATTAGCTGCCACAGTAATTCAAGGGCTAGACAAAGCAGGCAGTCACCCTTCCACCTGAGCAGTCAGCGCTGTATACAGCCCTGAACCAACTCAGCAGGTGTTTGACTCTTCCCATTCAAAGACTCCGTGAGGAACTGAGGGAACTATAGGATTGACTTACGAGTGAGGAGGAGAAAGCGTGGGAGACAAAAAGAGCTGTGGGAAAGGATCATAGAAAGAACACGCAGCTGATGCCTGGTGAGAGGGAGCTACACAAGTAAACTGAGATTACAGCAGCAAAAATAAGCAAGCAAGTAAAGAATACATCTGTTTCAATCGGTCTGAGAAGCAAAACTAAACATTATACTTTTCTGAGGTCTTTCTGTCACTGTCAGAGTGATTGCCTAATTTCTCCTGCAGCACTCACTCAAAATTCACATTTTGATTACCAGATCTGAGACAGAGCTGGACATACTCCTCTCCCAGAAGATAAGGAAAACTGGGACTTCAGGATAGGAGCATGCAGATAGACAAGACTTCGCCACTCAAGTGCATGCTTTAAGTCCACAAAACAGTACCAGCAGGTTCAAGTACCTTAGTACAGCACTAGCATTTGCATATGGTGACCTTAGAACAGAGAAGAACATGCATGGACACAAAACCAAATCAATCTAGGTGTGAGGAAAGGTAGTACAGGATCGTAATGGGAGGAATGAGTCACATCATACAGTTGGTTGAAAACAACTGCACTCACTGGAACCTTGCACTACTGTAACTCATTGAGTAAGAGAGCTATGGTATTTCTACAGCAAATCAAACCAGAATAAAGCAGGAATAAATAAAGCAGGGAAAATGCTGGATAAATAAAAGCTTATATTTGCAAGTGCAGAAAAAGTTTGTACAAAAAATGCAATTTTCCATTAGTGCTTTTTTAATTGTTGAGTGACTGACACAGTTTTGGGGGTTTCTAGCTATACAGTTACTTGCATACAATATAGCGTAAGTCTTGGCCAGGTCTTCAGCAACCAAGAAGTTCTTTGCATGTCAACAGATCTACCTTTTCAGGCCAGACAGCTCAAGCAAATTATTAACATTTCAGCTCATAAGGCATTTGTTTTCTTGATTCAAAACATCAACTATAACATGCGTTTCTCAACTGTAAAATAGGAATAAAGGGTACAGTCCTCTTTGCTGAAGTGCTCAGAAATCTACCCATTAAAGATGCTCAGGAAACTGTTACATGCTGACATGGATCTGCTCTGTGCTCCGGACCCGTGCATTGCTTGGTACTGCACTGGCAAGGGTCTCCCTTGCTGAGGCACAGGATAAAATGGCCACGACACCCCTCCCCCCCATTTTCTATTGAGTGTAAAAAGAGGTTAAGGTTAAGACTGATACACAAATTAACGTGCATCGTCTTCTCCATGGTAACTGTTCACATGCATTGTTTTCTGTAGACCAAACTGTGGTAAACACAAGGTAATTCAAGCTTTACCATCCCCCAGTGAAAGAAAGGTAAACAATTTTACATATCCTGTAGGTACCGCAGGGTAGGAGCATTCACACCGTTACCATGGAGCAGCCCTGAGCCATTCATGTGTCCAACCCGACAGCCTTTCACTCTGACCAAAGAGGACAAGGAGAGGAATTAGCATGAGCTGGCAACGCTGGAGATGGGATTCAGAGCTCAATTCATCTCCTGCAATAACCTATCACAGCCAAATGATACTTTAAATCAAGGGGGGGGAATCTGTTTTTAAGAATCTTAATGAAAAAAAAAAAACAAACAAACTTTCTGGGGGAACAACCAAAACCAAAAATCACCCACCACCACCAAAATAAATCCCCCAGCCATTGCTACACTTGCACTCCAATCCAAGCCAGAGGAACGCAAGTGAGGAAGTATCCAAGGAGGAGTCAGGACCGAGGATTCTGCTGTTCACGTTATTAAAATGTGCTTTTAATTTCTCAGACTACAAGCTAAAGCCTGTAATAATGTCACTTGGAAAACAGAAGGCTGAGTGAGCATCTGAGGGTGAAAAGGAATGTTTTCACAGGCGCAGTTAGTAAATACCACTGGCTCCTGCAGACATTCTTCCTTAAATGGAAATTAACATTGCTTTAGGTTAGAAAAAATACCTCTTGGTACAATAGAAGTGATAGGCTAGCTATTAACCTTTTAGCACCTGCACTAAAAGATAAAAAAATTAGCAGAAGGCTTTATATATAACTTTTTGTTCAATAAATATTTAAAAACCTTCCCCTCCCCTGCCACATGATTCCTGTCTGTAGATCTGTAAGAGTAAGGAATCCAAAAGTCTCTCAAACACTATTAAAACAATGTGGAAATAAAAAGTCTCTCTGCATATCTATAGCTAATTGTAAGAGGGCACTACACAATTTAAAGAAAGGAAACTACTGCAGATAGAATCAGAACTGAACCTTCACCCTAAAGTTGAGCCAAACTTTATTTGGACACAGAAATAACTCTGCATTGCTTTGATTTTATTTTTACTTCCTATTTTTTATTTTCACATGCCCCCCTGCAATTGCTTTTTCCAGCCAAAAAACCAAGCCTTCTCCCTCCCCCAAGATTCCTAACAAATTTAACAACATGACGGACGAGGGCTGAGGCTCCACAACAGCTTAAATTAGCCTGCGTCCATTTAGCCATACTCCAACTCTCCCTCTTTCCCGCTCCTGCCCATGGGCATCTACCAGCCCTCTGCATCACCTCCCCTGACACTGGCAAGCCACGTCAGGGTAATGCAGAAAGCTACCTCTATAAAAAGTGAATAGTCTTTTGTACACCTTGGTCTAGCTAACTACAGGGTCAGATGAGTGCCAGGGTCAGCACAGACAAGTCAGGTAACAGCAAGGATCCAAAGCAGCCTGGACATGGAAAAGGTTAAACCCTCACAAAATTAAAACCTCAGCAATTCAAACCACAGAAATACTGAAGTATTCATCTAAAAGCACATACTAATGTGGAACATCATTAACTGTTTTGAGATATAAATAGTGTCCCCAATATTAGTAAACACCCTCTATTTTTAAGGGGAAGCAAACTATTGATTCAGATTTCAGAGCTCTGACACGTGGCCAAGGTAACTTCTTTAACCTGCGGATAGTATGGGCTACAAACAGTTTTCCCCTGCATGGCTGCTATTACTCTAAGTAGCAACAAGAGGACTACTACAGAGCTGCAGAGCTCATCCATCCAACCACTGCAAGTTTCACCACCATGCCACGTAACAGCATAACCCCATGTTATGATTCCTAAGGTAAAAAAGCCCATCAGGAGTCAAGGACAGTGGATTAACGTGTTCCTTCTTACAGCTTGGCTCCACATGCAGCTGGGCCACTGTAACTGAAAGAAAACTGCAACATAAATATAAATGAGCAGGATGCGAGACAAGCTGGACTTCTTAACCTGGCTCTTCCACCACAAACAGCATGAACTCAGAAATACCTACAGACTGGTCAGATAGCCCAGTCTCACCTTCTGCTCATCCTGGAACCTGCACTGCCCATTCTTCTGTCCTGGCACAATGTTTACCTGTACAGGAACTGATCCCGCTGTAAATGAATTCATCAAAACCCAAAAATGTTGTTTTCAGACCTGCCACTTCTCCTATTATAAAAACAGGTGTCCACACACAACGAAAGAGACAGCACAAGGACAGGAACCACTAGACCTGGCCTAACTCCTTGTGAAATTTGTTATTGAATTACCCTCTCTCTTGGCACAGGTATGCAAAAATGTCATTAAAATATGTATATCTTGTATACATAGCGTTCCTCACATTAGTAATTTCTCCTGCTAACATATGCAAGTAATGTCAGGAAGAAATATCCACTGAAAACAAGACCACAAAGATCATAACACAGCTATATACTATTCCCTATGTACTAGGGTTTTGGTATTCTCTTATTACTGCTTTAAGTAAAATTTTCCACATTTTTTAAAATGGAACTCCTTTTTCTTAAAACAAGTAGAGCTCCATTTACAGTTCCAAGATTTTTTTAATTGTACTTCTGACATGGATTTGTAGTAAGATAAAAAGAAGGTATTGTTAATTAAGCTGTAGTAGTTTGTGCCTGAAATAAAGTCTGGCCTAGGATCTTTTATGGCTGTGAATCCGAAAATGTGAAACATTTACATTTGGCTATCTTTATTTATATATAATGGAGTATCTTATTAACTGGAATTGGGATAATAGAAGGCTCTGACTCTCTTCTGTAGCTGCTTTTCAATTTATAGTTTGTGTTTGAAGACTTTTTTTAAAATGTGTAGAGAAGGAAGGAAAACCCAAGTACATCTATGCATTGTCATATCAAACACCCACAAAGGCTTTCACAGTCATTCACCACTGATACGAAATGCTGCAAGAAAGGATTTCTCCCAAAAGTCCAGTTAACATTATAAACAACTTATTGGGGCAGTGACAGCAGAACATCACCTTGCAAATAGGATGCAGACTAATTCACTTGTGCATCTCATTGAACCTAATAAGATTTTGTTGCAAAAACAACAAATACATTACACAAAAAACCCAACAAACAAAAAGCCACACACACACAAAAAAAGGGACATAGAGCAGTCGGCCTAGAAAAGCAATCTTCATCACTGGAGATCTTAAAGAATACACCAATGTCAGATAACACAGGTACAAGGATCCTGTTGGGACAAGATGACAAACTAGACGATTCTTCAAGGTCCCCTGCAGCCTTATTTTCTAGGATAACAGTAAACTCTCTGCAGGAGAAGTTTCAGTGGCAATACACATAACAAATAACAAGGATATAACAAAACAAAGGATAACAAATTGCACTAAGAACATATTTCTCCTTCATGCATACATCCCACATAAGCCAACTGCAGTTGCACAGCAAACTGGGAGAAGCAAGCGTAAGAAGCAGGGCAATTCTGCTATCACACCATCCAGCACGTACGGGACTACAGCACTCTGGCTTTTCATCAGAAGACATGGGCACACGCATCAAGAACTCCCTAAGCATAATATTGTTCTAATCTGAGAAGGTAACAGTATAAAAAAAGAAGAAGAAAAAAATTGTTCTACACCTGCTTTGCTCTCAAACACGTTCCCACTCATCCCTGCCAAGAAAGGATGCTGGGATGGTTGGAGCGTTTCCCTGAAGACAACTGCTCTTATGTCATTTCAATGCACAGACTTTTTTTTTTTTTAAAGCAGAGTATCAGTTCTTAAATTACGTTTTTCCTGTCTTGACCTTATCCAGTTGTCTGCACCATAGTATTAACTTAAATTACTACTAGTCTGTCGTATCTACTGAAGAAACTGTGATCCATATCCATCTTCCCTGCTTGTTTAGTCAAAATTACTACCTTTCTTACAACCTCTGCCTTCCTATTAACACAAGCTATTCACAAGAAGACTACAATAGACTTCTGTGATGGAGGTCTCAAAGATCCAGTTAAAATCCTAGGAAAAAAAGATCTGGTAAATTACACTGCCTGTTCTTCAGTCAAGAGAATTAAATAAAATAGATCTCCCACTAATTTACCTGGAACTGACATCTCTCCAGCTAGCATCTGCTGATCTAGATTTATGCTCCTGGATTTGTTTTTTTTTTAATTATAATCCTAATTTTATACTCAAATTCTCTGAAAACTTGTCCAGTATTCCAAGGTTTCTTAGAAATCAGTATTACTGGACCAGAGACTACTTTGGTCAACTGCTTTGAGTGCAAGTTATCTGGACAGGCTCATTTCCAAATGTTTATCCTTACTGGAAATGAACTAACTCCTTGGAAAATCCTCTTTTGACATGAATACTTACTCCTGTTTCCACCAGGCAGAAAAGAGAAATAATTCTTGAACATGTACTCCTAATGGCAAGCACTCATTAATGTAACATAATACCATCAATCTAACCAGAAAGAAAAAACAACATGATTTAGATTATGACCAAATAATTGTTTGAGGAAAAAATGGCACATTTAAGTGAGACGGGATCCTCCAAATGAAATGTAGCACTTGGCCATGGCCATGCTACCACATCTCTGAACAGAAAGGATTAATTTAAAGTATCCAAACCAACAGTTTGAAACAAACCTCTTATTTTTCATTGTAATGGGCTAACAGCACACCCACTATCAGTAACTCTACCTCAAGTGAGAAAGGCAAGCAAGAGGCACAAAACCCAATACTAACACCATCATAGCTGATGGCAGACCATAACCCAAATCTAAAGCAGTCAGTCCCTTGAGAATCTCTCTGGCAAATGAATGCAGCTTCTGCTGGAAGCAGGACAGGTCCAACCCAATCTGTAGGGGTCACAGTTCTCAGTAACAGATGCTGCTGTGCACTTCCAGAGGAAAGATCTGAAAGCCACTGGTTGAACCATCTGTGTGTGGAGCCAAGTGTGGAAACATTGGGGATTTATCTGACTACACGGGCTTTGACACATTACTTATTTATAATCTTTAAAAAAAAAGAGACAAGAATTGTAACTTTTTGTTTTTCTTTTTAATCTAGCTAACAGTTTGTTTTATTTATTACACTCCTATGGTGCTTTAAAATTTGTGGTTTTCTTCAAATGCCACCCTCCACTGAGCTGCACTACTGGCAAAACTAACCATGTTGAGCTTTTAGTTATTCAACAGTGCAGACTAAACATTTACCTCTATTTGCCACAAAGCACAGGCACTATTATAGTCTATTCTTAAAGACAAAATTTTAATTGAAGTATTTGTAAAGAATGCCTATTTTGAAACACAGCTTTCAATTGCTCTGTGAAACCCTTTGGCAAGGACATTGTGCATTCCTAGGAGGATTTAAATCAGTTTGCTGCAGAACAAAACCTGGGTTACGGATAGTAACTTGGATACAGTCACACACACACAAAAAAGAGAACACACTCATTCCTCCTGATCTTTTTCCTTGAAAAACACAACCATCAACATGCAAAGTCCGTTTTAATAAGATAATGTGAGGTGTTTTTTAGTAAGTGAAAAATACTTATTGCAATACTAAACCAAATTAAACCTGTTTGTACTTCTCAAAACTACTATGGAATCTAACTTTGTAAAATCCTACAATATTTGAAGTTGAAGCTGCTGTTTTTAAACTGACATTCGAAAAGATAATTTTACATTAAAGACTGGAATTGTACATCTCAATTTCATATGCAATTCCTCATTTTTTTTAATAGGATTTGAGACACGCTTGTCTTAAAATAATTTATTTGTTCACTTCAATCTGATTTTTCCCCTCAGACTATCAGTAGGGCATCAGAATAAAAACAGGCCTTAACATAAAAAAGAATTAAAACAGAGTCTAATTAAATCAAGTCTCAGCGTTCAGTTCCCATCTTCTAGTGAATCTTCATACACATGATAATTAGTTTCCTGAAAGGGTAAGGCTTAAGTGTCATTTCTTTGTGTTGTAAATTCTAATTATTCATAGTAAATAAATTAGTAATACTCTTTTATTGCTTAAAGCAATGCAGAAGCTTGAAGTAATCATACAACTGGCAAAAATTAGGAGTTCCCAAAAAAGGAAGTAAAACTTCATTCTTCACATTCCAGTAGACTTAAAAAGGGCTCCATTAACACTAACAGGGAAAGGGCCAGTGACCTAGAACTTTACTCCTGGTCCGAAACTATTAATGAAGTCTGAAGAATAAAGAGTAATCGGTATTCAAAATCCAACTCCTGTGATGTAGCGGGAGAATGAATAAGCTGTGCTCTAATTTAGTCTGACGTGCAGCACATCATGGCTGCAGAAGCAGTATGTTAGAACAGACCATCTTTCAGGAGTCACATTCTTGGGAAATGGCCGATTCCTGGGGATTCTCACATGACCTTTAGTTTAACAGCAAAACAGTTTTAAAAAAATAAATAAAAATCAAACAACTTTTCTTACACACGAGTCATAAAGAAAGAAAAAAAAGAGTTGAGGGCGGGGAAGAACATCTTATTTAGCCGTATTTGAGAAGGAGACCATAAAATCAAATTGATTTTATGACTACTCTAACGTTATTATTGAACACTATTGAGCCTTATCCTATCTGCAAATTTTACGTTATGGATGTCGCATTTATCCACTACTGGAAGACACAGCCAACCTGAGTATGCCCCTTGAGAAACTCCCTCAAACTGTCAAAGAAAAAGACTTTTAGGCATCTCAATAGCCAGCTCTTGTTCCCTAGCACATGCTTTACTGATAAATAAAAATAGAACGTTGACAAGTATTAGGATGACAAAATTACTTAGAACTTTCCCCAGACTGCTTTTGGGATCCACAACTAGATCAAACACTTTATTCACAAAAAAGCCGTTCACCATTCTGATTAACAAAGCAAGTGCAGATTTCAGTTTTGTATTGCCCAAGTACAAGTTTAATATCAGCATGACTAGAGTGTCAAATCAAAATCAAAGGATGAACCTTATTTTCAACCCAGGAACAAAGAACTTCACCACCAGAAAGTACATATTTGAGGATTCATATCGTCCATTAAGGGAAGCTTAAAAAAAAATAAAAAAATTTCTTTGGACACATAATTTAGAATTTGGCTTTCTGAAAGGAAACCAAGGAAATAAAACACCATTCTTGAAAACACCAAGCTAAGTGATGCTTCACAAACAGTAGCATCATAAAACTTCCAAAACCATCCTGTAAAAAAAAAAAAACAAACCACTATGCAGACCATTCTACCTCTAAACATTTCTTAAAAGTTTTAAGAAAGAACAAATATTCTTCTTAAAATACTGGAGTAAGTATTTTTTCTTATCAGCACAAAGGCAGCAAATAACTTTTATCAAAACAAACACTACAAGAACAACTGAGATATTGGGATGGACTTGAAAAGTTTTATTTTTCTACTGGTCAGAATAAACATTTAATGCTGTTTTGCATTTTAATGCACATTCAAATTAAAACCTCAGCGATCTATAACTGGAGAACAGATATATTTGTATGTGCATTCCATAATTCACCAAGATGACGAGTCTCCTAGATGGCTGCTGCAAGCAATAGCAGAATTCTTTAAAATACTGGAAATATGTGAATACATATCTATCCAAATAAACACTGACTATTTTTGTTACTAGAAATACTTTTGGTTCTGTTAGCAATTAAAATGCTTCAGTTTAAAGAATGAGGAACAACCTAAAAAACTATTTCCTAGTTAGAATTACTTTATTGGACATATCCTTTCTGGATCCATCTTGATTCCATCATTGGAAGCAACAGTTGAATTAATTACGCTCCCTAGGCCCCTGAAACATCTGGAAAGAAAAGAATCTGAGGAAAATGTAAACTTTAACTAACTAGCTTCTGAGAAAGTATTATCTGTGCCTCAACATAATTTTCTTTGTTTCTTTTTCCTTAAAAAAAACCCCAAACCACACTCTGATACGCTTCTGATGACCGGTAACTCCAGCAAGGAGAACCAACAAAAAGAAACTTTTCTCAGATACGCTTCTGCTCACCGACAACAGGGCAAGGAGAACCAACAAAAATAATAAAAATTGCCTCATACTCCTCTTACTCATATTAAAACATAATTAAAGTACAAAATCAGAGTTATTTCTGAAATGAGTGAACCAAGTGAACAGGAAGAAAAGAAACTAGAGAGGGTCTGTAGAGCAAGAGCACAGGAAGAAGGGCTTGTTTAGTCCACTGAAGAGGAAGTCAAGGAGCAATTTAATAGCAACCTAGAATAATTTGAAGGTTAATTACAAAGATGATGGAGCCAGGCTCCTCTCAGAAGCAGCAGATGGTATACCAAAAGGTACAAAATGCATCCACTGGACACTAGGAACAACATTTCAGTGGGTCAGGCTACTCAAAGAGACGGTGGAACCTCCCATCCTCAGAGGTTTTCAAGCCTCAGCAAGACAAAGCCATGGCTGACCTGATCCAGGGCTGCTGGAAGTACTGCTCTGAGACTTCCAAAGGCCCCCTTCAACCAACATTTCTATGCATTTACAGAGCCAGTAGGGTTGTCTGATTTCTTTTTTGTGCCCTGTCCCCCATTTCCCCCCAAACTGGAAATCTCAGGGTCCACTTGGCTTTTATTTTTCCTTACATTTGGGCAAGAGCCGAGATTAAGACCTCCTTCCTAAGATGATTCAGGCAAAATGTTCTGTGATTCAAAGCTCTGTGCAAAGAAGGATTCAGGCACAAATCCAAAGATGCATCCAAAAAAACATGCAGAAGTAAACAATTTGGCAAAAAAATCCAAGCAAACAAGTAATCAGATACATTTGTTAAGAAGAAAGCGTAGAAAAGGTCTCCTAAAATATGCAAAGGAAAAGCTTTTAAAAGCCAAAGTTTCTGGTTTTGAAACAGCCAACTGATACGCTATTATGCATTAGGAGAATGGAGAAAGATGGACTGTTTAAAATGCACACACTTTATCTGGATAGATGTGTACTTCTTCCTGTAACATTTGCTTCATAAGTTACCCACCTCCAAAAAGTGAGCTGCCCTATCCAAAGGTTTCTTTACTGCTTTACTGTTCCAACTCTTACTCTACTGGCTACATACATATATATACACATATATATATACAGTCAAGTCACAACCCATATCGCATACCACATGACAAAGACTGTATATTGAGCAAGGAGTTCTGAATGCACCAAATCCAATGAAGGTCAGGTTCCAATGGATTTGTGATCCGATGGATTTGTGATCTGATGGTTCACTGAAATCAGATCGAAGTTGACAAACTCAGAAATCTCTCTCCTTTGCATTAATTATTTTCTGCTGTTTTCTGGCGATGCATTCACTTACATTACTTTTCCTTCACTTGCACATTAATTGGCTCTCTTCTTTTCTTGGCCTTCCATTATGGAATTTGTAAGAGCTTTATTACTACTGAGCACGGCAACTTTCTCAGATTTAAGGAAAAGAAGAAATGGAACTCACGGGTTAAAAGCTGTAGAGGAAAAACAACCATGAAAGATTACTTTTACCACTACTTTCCCAATAAAGAAAGAAGTCATCAACCCATATACCTGGCAACCCTGCTCATCTTCTAAAGATAAGAGACAATATGCATGCTTTTCACACAGATACTCTACAAATCCTATTCCTTGCATACAGCTGCATGATCTTAGTGAGAAGCCAAGGGACACATGGGTGCAGCCTTTAACTATTCATAACTAGCACTCTACCAGCTACTAGGAAGAAAATTAACTCTATCCCAGCCGAAACCAGGACACATGGCACTGAAATAAGTCCAATGAAGGCCATTTGAAAAGGTATACTGGATGTATGAGCCCAATTGTCTTTTTAGTACACATGAATAAGACCTAGCTCCATAATTGCACAACCTACAGTAATAATGATTTCACACCCATTTTCCCCCCCCGATTTTTAAAGGCTGCTTTCCTAGGTTCCTAAGCAGGACTTCTGAGGAAAGGTGATGCAGATAAATATGAACTCTACAAAATTTCAAAAACTGGATTTGGATTTGTCTACAAAACATATTGTTCACTGAAGTCTAAAAAGTACCTACCACCATTAAACTAACTTTTTTTCACGATGATTTGGTGTACAACAAGGCACATTAGGCCAACTGTATTTTCATTATAAAGTAACTTCTCAAGATGATCTTCCCAAATGTCCCACTTAGACAGGAAAGGACTGTTTGATGAAAACAAATAAACCTGCAGTCAATAACTACAGTAAGCAGTGGGTGTACTGACAAAGGCAGATCTATGCCAGAAATTAACCGATAGTAAATATTTTATCAAAATTAGGAAGCAAAGACAAAAAATAATTAACATCTTTGTCAAATCATAGCAGCATAAAATAAAATTGGTAAAGCCTGCCTTGGGAATTAAGGCTGCCTTCAAATTAAGCTCAGGTAAAAATGCACACAGCTCAGTGTATTTCAATTTTATTCAGTTCTCAAAACAAACTGCACTTAACCTTCCTAGCAGACATTAACATCTGGAAGCGACATGCTCATTTCTGTTACAGTACTCTACCAGCAGGTACAGCACAGTGATTTCCAGTGTGTAAGCTTCACAACACCTTTCCCCCTCGCTATTTACTATCAAGGGATGACTATCAAGGGACTTTTTATGGGGACTAACCAGGCAGCTGCCAAATGTCTGAAATGGATAAGCAGCCAATGACAATTCCTCCTGCCTCATTACAGGCACATTTAAGTATCTTGTAGCATGAACTAAAGCTTAAAAAAAAAAAAAAAAAAAAAATCAAAATTTTAAAAGTCTCCACTTTGCTTTGTAGTTCTCCTTCCAAATACTTTAAAAGAGTTGAGTGGGAATTGTTCCTTCTTGTTATCTTTTGTCCAGGTTTTGGTGTTGTTGCTGATGACATACCAACAATGTAAGTCACTCCAACAGAGAAGCAAGTTTAAATGTAACATGACTGTGTGGACTGAATTCCTGACAAGTTCTTGTTGAATCAGCTGACGGCAGCAGTAGACATCTAGCCATATTTCAGCAAGAACTGACTCAGCCATAGTGCTATCTTCAAGTCCAATATTCCCTAAAAATCAAGGGATTCAATCCAACTGCTGTGCGTAAAACATTCTGACCAATAGATGAAATATTTAGAGGACAGGATTTTGTTCTGAACAATGAAAAAAGCCTTCTGGAGATAAATGGCTTTCTATAAAGCTCTTAGAAAAAACAAAAACTTAAAAAAAAAAAAAAAAAAAAAATCAAAATTTTAAAAGTCTCCACTTTGCTTTGTAGTTCTCCTTCCAAATACTTTAAAAGAGTTGAGTGGGAATTGTTCCTTCTTGTTATCTTTTGTCCAGGTTTTGGTGTTGTTGCTGATGACATACCAACAACGTAAGTCACTCCAACAGAGAAGCAAGTTTAAATGTAACATGACTGTGTGGACTGAATTCCTGACAAGTTCTTGTTGAATCAGCTGACGGCAGCAGTAGACATCTAGCCATATTTCAGCAAGAACTGACTCAGCCATAGTGCTATCTTCAAGTCCAATATTCCCTAAAAATCAAGGGATTCAATCCAACTGCTGTGCGTAAAACATTCTGACCAATAGATGAAATATTTAGAGGACAGGATTTTGTTCTGAACAATGAAAAAAGCCTTCTGGAGATAAATGGCTTTCTATAAAGCTCTTAGAAATAAAATCCACCTTTCAAGGACAGTTCCATCTTTTGAAGAGGATTGGTCTTGAAAGTAAAAAGCACTCATCTATAAACTGATTAAAATTATAAGCAGCAAATGCATTTAAGCATAAAATAAGCACATTCTTGAAAAGCTTCCCAATTAGAAAAAAAAACCCAAACCTAAACATCCATGATTACACTTCCACCTGTTTATATTGCAGACTTTCAAAGGTGTTAAAACATTTGAGCAAAAATAAGAACAACAAAAAAACCAAACAACAGCAAATGTTTATTTAGTTCAACACCAAACAATTTCGCAACTAATAAACTGATTTTTACTTTAAAAGCAAGATCCACACGCACTTTTTCATCCCGACACTACCAGTTCTGTGATCCCTTGTAACACATTGCCTGTTCTGGGTGAAATGTATTTACATATCTCCAAAATACCCCCCCTCCTCCTTGCCACATTCCCTTCTCTCCCTCCTCACATTTTCAACTAATACTTTGACATTACTGGCCTCACTAAACTCAATCCTGCAAATTCCTGACATTCATGTCTTCTTAATCTGAAACGTAACTTGAGGAGATGGTTAACATTTGACCTTTGCTCTACCTCAGACATACCTGGAGACACAAAAAAAAGTCCAAGGCATGCAATATGCATTCACAGTCTGAAAGGATGTTTTATTTTAAAGTTCCCAGCACACAGTCTTTAAAAAAATCAACCCATTAAAACTGCAAAAGGTAATTCAATAAAAATTCCCCTACAAGCACAGTTTTGCATAAACATTACAAACTCATACTAAGAATGACTATCTAAAGCAATAAATAAGAAATAAATCCCTAGAAGCATACACCCAAGAGTCATGGTGAATTTAAGAATTAAATGGCTATCATACTAATGAAAACAGTCAGTCTCATTTAATTAAATTGGATACTATGGCAGAGAATGAACAACAATAAATCATACATTGATTACAGAAGTAGACACAGTACCTAACAGGCTATTAAAAAAAATTAGTCAGAAACAAATTACTAAGACAAATGGACGATCAGCTTAGGAGACGTCAGAAATAAAAAAGCAAGCTACTTCCACAAAAAAGAGTATCTATCTGCTTGCTCTAAATGAAGCCAAGTGAAAACTCAAATACAGTTCCCTTTCTTTCCCCTTTAAGAAATCAGTTCTAAAACTGAACCTTAAAGATTATTTAGCTTTTTATCCACCCTCCTACTTTCCTTCATTACACACACACAAAAAGAATAAGGACTTTAGAAGCTTGCTAGCTGCACTGTAAACGGGTTACTCTCTTGTACTGATATCACATATTTTTACCTCAAATGAACTTGTTTGGTCAAATAGGCTTCACATCCTTTCTCCTCTTAATTACCAGTGCATACTACTGCCATTATCTGGCAGTGCCAGAATTCTGAGGGAAGAAAGAAAAGGCTGGAATACCAGGGTTGAACATGATTGTTTAATGAGCCAGTGTCTCTCTGCTAGGAGATAGTCCCCATTTGCTGTTATCTCTATCGGCTTCAGGCATTTTGTTTGTCATACAGTTAAGGCATGACTGAACATGTCATTTTATTTAACAAGAGTAATCTCAAAACCTGCAGCTACAACTGATTAAGGGAATGTCCTCTTACAAACATGATGTATGACACCTAAAATTTTAATCGAGTACTTAAAAGTAAAAAGTGAAAAATAAGGTGAATAATTTTCTTTTGTTTTCAAGAAATTTTCACTTTCACTTACAACTGCACTTTTCAAATCAACCTCTACCAGCACCTGCTAACTCATGAAAACACTGACTAGAAAATTCATAATTTTCTCAGAGCAAAATGTTTTAAGGTACAGATTTCCGTAACTACAAGCCAAGTAAACTGCAAAAACTTTGTTTTCAAACAAGCTTCCTCTGTATGTAAAGAAAGGAGCAGACAGAACATATTATTTAAAGTCTTCTTTGGAAGGACTGCCTATCACAGAAAACATGCCCTTCCTTGTACCTGTAGCTGATTCAAAGCCAAGGCCCTCCAAATGAAACCAGCTGCGCTTATTTTGGTCCAAGCCTAGATGCAGAGCTGATTTCAGAGTCAGGTGGCTATCTCCATGCACAAACATCTGTGACCTACCACTGAATTCTTTAAGCTTCTTTGTCTGGACAGGCTGCTTCCCACCTCACCCAGTCCACTCTTGGCACATCCCGTGCAGCATATTCCGTTCCCCATGCCAGTACCATTCCCTCTAAGCTCACTTCTTACACCCAGTCATCTATGAAGTTCATAGCATGCTGGCTTACAAATAGTTCATACACGTGAAGAGAACTAGAAAAGTATGGTCCAGGCTAAATTCCAGATATAAGGCAGCATAAACATCCTGTTATAAACATCCTTGATGGCAACCTCTTTAGGGTGGCACACAAGCTCCTGCTTCTATGCAATTTCTATAGCCGTGTCCAGATGCAAAATTAGCCTTTCCTTCGGCATCATCCAAATGAAATGGAATAACCAACAGGTATTTTGAGCTTTGATCAACGAGAAGATCCCAGTATGACATTTGAGTACTGATTTTCATTTAAAGAGGAGAAATGGCAGTCTTTCCTACGAATGCAAGGCTAATCAGCAAATGCATTTCGTGATTCCCCTGTCAGATAATCCTCTCATATTTCATATTAGTCTCTGTCTACTTTTGTGTTGATGACTAAAACCTACCTGCTTTTTTAGCATATATTTGTAATGTTAATGTTCTAAATTTATTATTTTAATACTAATATCAGCAATATCTAAGCTGCACTTAGAAACAAATGAAAAATATTTTCATTTCTTTCTCAAGCTTTTCTTTAAACACAAATCCTAATGGTAAAAAAAAAATAGTCCCTCTCCCCCACTATACTGTGATATTTTAGGGGACTAATTCATGATTTATTAGCGCAGCTTCCTAATAAATAGCGTCCAAGTGGAAGAACCATCCCTGCACAAAAGAGAAAAATCTGAGTTCTGAAAGTTGGATAAAAGCAGATGATAATGGAAAAAATTCCACTTAGAACTGTGAAAAAGTATTTTACAGGTCCTACTTCCCTTTTGCGAATCAGTAACTTTTGATATCGACAAAATACTAGTCCAACAACAGATCCTGGTTCATACAGTTCCTCCGAACTTCAACCAGAGTCCTGCTATGCAGAACCAACGACTGTAGCAAACCAATCAAGAAAAAGTCTCTTTAGTTTTTGTTTCACATTTAGATTACTACACTAAACTATTCATTACGTAAATACTACCAGTTCTATTTCTCAAATTCATGGGGGAATAAAGAGGTACATTTTAAATTGTACATTTTAAATAGTGGCTCATATAAACATAACCAAGCTAATTTTCACATTTTAGCTTAGGTTCATATACATTTATATGAACTAAAATTTTGGTCACCTGTGTTTTAAGAATGCCTGTAACATGCTTTCCATTTCAGAACCTATAATTAAAAAACACTGTATACACAACTTGACTGGGACACACTTTTCTTTCTCCCTTCTTACACTCAAGTTCTGCCACTTCACTTTCTCTTTGCCATGTGCTCGCCTCTGTTCTTCCAATACAAGGTTTGCCTGTCACATACTCATTCTGGAAACGTTCTGGAAAATTAAGGGAGAATCCAGTCATCTAGTCATTGCAGATCTAAAGCAGTTAACGCTTACTGCAACCCAGCCTGTTTTTGCCCAGGATTCTTCAAAAAAGTTTATCTCAGTCTCAGAATTATGAAGAAACCCAGAAGGCTCTGTAAACGCAATCTCATATGCAAGTATAAGCACTGGATACATCATGCATTCAACAGACAAAAAAGAGCAAAAGAAAATGAAGACAAAAATAAACCAATGGATGACACAAAAGAAAAATCATATAGGAAACATTACCAAAAAACCCACCAGTTTTCTTCATGTTCGGTTATTGACTAGAGTTCTGATGTTCTAGCAGCAAAGGGAATTTAATCTGTTCTAATCTTCTTTTTCTTCACTTTATTTACTATGGTAAATAAAGTATCATGATTAATGATGGCAGTAATGAAGCCGAAAACGTGAGCTTGGGCACTTGAACAAGCTAACTAAAAGCTACTAAATGTTAATAAAACCTATTACAACTGAGGATGACATTACTCAGATAAATAACCCATTCTTATACCTCTGTTTAGTGAGCTGCTTATTATTTATCATGCTCATCAAATCTCTATAGATAGCGCAACCTGTAGTCCTAACTGAGAAGAAAATCCACAAAACTGTCTCTTCTGAACTATGTCTATAGTTAGCTATCATTTCTCATCATCTCCTTTTTTAAATATCAGGACATGTGTGACCTTTGTCAAAGTTCTGTAACATTATTAAGGGATAGCCACATCTTGAATTTATCCTTCAGTTTAGCCTTTTTTGTTATTTACTATAACTCTAGTAAATCTACTTTTTTTTAATTAAAAAAAACCAAACAAATTTAAAGAAGGTTTTTACAGGCATGTTTTAAAGGGACAGAAACACATTTTCAGATATATCTTTATCATTCCATTCTGTCTTTCAGATATATCTTTATCATTCCATTCTGCCAAAGTGGTACAAAAGCTATTCTTTGCAATATTGCTGCTTCCTTAAAAACTACGGTCTGTGGCACACAGACCTCAGGCACACGAATCAATGCAAAATCTACGCTGATTTAAAAACATAGCTGTGCTTATGCAATGTAGTGGCAAGTCCACTAAACACTCTTGGAAGCGGGAAGCAACACTGACATCCAAAGGTCTGAGAGCCAGCTTGAACACCACTGCATCACATTTGCATACCCACATTTCCAAGTACTTCTAGATGGAGCCAGGTTAGGTCAGAGTGATTTATTAACCACAGGCTCAGCAGTGCACGAGCACTATCATGGTGCTCCTGGATCGACCCAAGTGGGATCTCAAAGCAGAACAACAACAATCTTCAGCCTAAACTAATAAGCTGTACCAGCTTACAAAAAGCTGTAGGGATGTCTACACTCATCATAATGGAATAGATAATTAACTGATAGCTTACAATGTAGAGAATTCAGGCTTCAGATCTCAGTTTCCAGTCTCTCTGAGCCAGCTAGCAGTAAGTGCTGAAAGCTTTAGAACATATAAACACCCGAACAACCTCCAAATCTTTCTAAATAAACAGAACACAAAAAAATTTATGAAGAATCAAGAAGGGAAGCAGAATGGTAGCTGGGAATATTTCACGCATGCATAAATACATTAACATACCCATTTCTAATTTCTTGGTTTGATTCTCAAACATTCTTGCATCTTATAAAAAATGTAACATGCTATGAGAAGTGGTTTCTAGTGTTGAGCTGCTTAGCAACACCTGCATTCAAACAGCCTCCGGGTAAGTTTGACAAAAACTGATCTGACATCTGACAAGCCCAATTTTTTTTAATTGAAAGGAAGATGCAAACCCACAAAATGGGATTATATTAAAACACCCATTTATGTTTTAGACTAAAGACGACTGTCAGATAATGGGATGCTCCTCAGTTTCTGCCTCAGGCGAAAAATAACTCCTACATTTTGCTGTAAAAGTCAACTGCCTGAGGTGTCTTTATTTCATGCAAGATAATTACGATGCACATCATCTTCAACAGGATACAAGATAACTTTATGTGCACTCACTGTACAAGTTTTCTTAATTTTTAGTTTATTCCCCTTTTCACAGAGAATTACCTTTAGGGTTTCTATGTCTTTCTAGCCATAGGAGTTCATTAAGAAGTATTATGGACCGTCCTTTTTCAATTCTTTTGATTAGTAACAAACCAGAAGAGTAGAGAAATAGGCTGAACTGGAAATTCTTTCACAGATGTGTTAGGACCAGCTAAACTCTAGCTATGCCATTGTTCAGAAGTGTATGAATGCAGGTCCCTAAATATTTGATTGTCAAGTGCAGGCTGCTAATTTAATTGTTGAGTATGCTCAAAGTGCCCAATTCCAATATACTTCACTGGAATGCTTTATTAGAGTGCTTAGCACACCAAATCATGCTACTTACTTAAACATTCAGCTGTAGATTTCTAAATCTGAAAAATTATCACATTTCTGAGTTTACTAGAGTATTTAATACCTTTGTGAAAGAAATGTGACTTCTTTGTGAAAGTACTTCATTAATGTAACATCCTTATGATCAGACTTCCAGCAACACTTTGCCATTGCCCATTGTAGTACAAACTTCCCTAACACCTGGTTCTGTAACATCCTTTAGAGTATGACTGCATGCTGTTCCTGTCTCATTCCCCCCCCCCCCAAGGCAGAAGCCTACAGTTTGATATGCTCAAATGTCACGAACAAAAATGAGAAATCTGTAGACTAATAATGTAAGCCCCAAACATATCCTTTAACCTCTTCTCAGCATACTATAGCAGAAATGAATGTAATTTAAAAAAAAAAAAGTTTTTTGTCATCAGATACTAATGTGGAGCATCTCAGTTCACCACATCTTCACCTTTTTTTCCTTAAAGGACAAACCGAAAGGACTGCTCTACAAAATTTCTCTGTACATTCAGTTTTTAAATCATTCAGCATGTCTCAGCATTTTACAGATGTTTGTAGCTTTTGTCTAATTGAAATGACAGTGTCATATAATTATCTTTTGAAGCACAATGTTACACACACACAAAAACCGAAATCTTTCATCTTGGAGGTAGTACGTTAATTTGAATAGCACTTTTTCACATAAGGATCCAAGAGCTTTTATAGGAAGGAAAAAAATGGTAACGTAAGCATGGCTGTGTAGAAGACAGAAGTTAAGCAACTCATTTAGTACAGGTCTAGAACACAATTTGCTACAGGACCAAGCACTTCCAGGTTCCAGTCCACCTACCACATTCCAAAATACCCAGATCTTTACTCAAAACAGACTTCACAGAAAACTTTCAATATAAGTATGTAAGAAGTTACATGCCTATTTACATAAAAGCCTACAATACTCCTGGGGAAAAAAAGAGAAAGATAAGCTTTTGACTTAAGGCAAAGACTTTTGTTCTAGAGGCAACTCTAGTAGCTACCAGCTTCAGGAAAAATTACTCCTCATTAAATGGTACCTCTGAAAAGATAATAGTTACTAAACCAGTATGAAGAACAAAGCAGACATGCAGGGAATCTTCGCTGGGTTCCAGGTTACATGTGCTGAAATCGTGCATCTACATTCTAAACAATGTGTGCCATGTAACATAGGATGAGGAGAGCTAATTGGTTAACTAAGGTGTTAGTAAGGTATTGCTAAGTACTGTTGTCTGACCAGTGAGCAATATAACTTTTGATATTTGGCTTGTTGAAAACATGAAGATTGAAGACATGATACTATTTCAGATTGGATTTAGTCTACAAAAATTAATAAGCCACATTAGCACAAGTAAAAAATACGCATGCTCTGCACCTCAATTTGTTATTAACACTCTGGGGGACAGACTACAAGCTGCCAAACTTAGAACAACTATCTTAAAATACTTTAAAAAACTAAGGCTAATAAGGCACTGGCATAGTTCTGGCTTGGCAAAGCATTGCTTAATTGATCAATAATAATAATAATGAATAATTCCTAGCTTAACCTGCAAAGACAAAAAAGTGTAAAGTGATTTAATGGAAGAAACTGAGATTATATTTCACATCATTGACTAGTCTGTTCATTGCACCCTGGAAGAATTTTTCAGATTAAGTTAGTTCTAAGAGCTCTTAGAGCAGACTAAGAGTTCTCAGAGTTCTTTCTAAATGGCGGGGGGCAGAGGGGGGGAAGAAAAGCTTTTTTGTTAAAAAAAAAACAAAAAAACCCCAGAAAAATTAATTTAGCATAACAGTTTTCTGCTTTAACCAAAAAAAAAAAGACCTTAGTATGCAAATATGTACCTAGGGGGGCAGAGGGGGGGAAGAAAAGCTGTTTTGTTAAAAAAAAAACAAAAAAACCCCAGAAAAATTACTTTAGCATAACAGTTTTCTGCTTGTTAACCAAAAAAAAAGACCTTAGTATGCAAATATGTACCTAAACACTGAAGAGGATGAAAAAAACCCCTGCAAATAACTCATTTTGCATTTGCTACCATCTAATTTAGCATTCAGTATCAAAAACTTCTCTACCCTTTCCAATTATAAAAGATGGAGGTCAGCTTAATTTCCTTTAGTGCTGCTAACTTGAAAGAGGAAGTAAAACAAGACAAAAAAGCACTATGTAAACAATTAAGAAACTATTTTAAATCAATGACCCATTCAAGAATGAATATTGGACTTGTTTATTTTGCCACCACTTCAATCATTAGGAGCTAGCTTCTTATGTGGCCTTTATCCACATACAATTTGTAAACGCAGGAGCCTCAGTCTCCACACTTAGCAATTTTTACATACAAGCAAAAAAAAAAAAGAGCAGCTATGGGCAACGCTCAAGTAATTTTCCCCTTTCTCTCCCCAGAACAAAATATAGAAATTAAAAGATAAAATATACAAGAAAAACAAATGTCAACATGTTTAAGCTCAAGCCAACTGTTTATCTGGTAGGGCCTGGATACTTCTAGACGTTATAGCACACAGGTTTCTTATCTGAATTACTAAATGAGTAAGAGATTGGGTTCTGGTAACTAAAGAGGACATTACAGAAGAGCAGGTTCTATAAAATAACTTGCTGTTTTGTACTGAACAACCATATCTAGTTGGTTCAGATAATAAGGTATTTATGTTTCCACTTTAAAGGTCTTTAACAAGATACTTATTTCAAAAGTCTGCCCTTATTACAAATTCTGGTAAACTAAAAGGAGCTGGTTAGTGAGGTCACCTGAATTTGGCTGCACAAGAACTTGCATGATGAGGATCCAGAACTTCTCATTCAAAGTGGTACAACAGTCAGGGCCTGTATCTCAAACAAAACAGAAGAGCATACAAAAAATTTCTAAACCTATCTGGATGAATAACCTACTTCCAAAAGCAAAAGTCTACAAGGGAACATGTGGCGGATGTGAATGATCAGCAAAAAACCCCCTCATCTTCAGGTATGGTTCCACAGCGGCTTAAGCCAAGGGTTACATCAGATGAACCATCTTCCTCAACAGATGAACCACAAAAATCTAGAAGTTCAAGTGCTTGCACAGAGTGAGGAAAAGTACCACAGCACCCCCACAGTAAAAAAAAAATAGAAAAAAAAAAGAAAAGGAAAAAAAAAGAAAAAGAGGTCCTAAGGGACAGCAGTAGATTGATGGGTATAAGTAACAGACTGTCAAACAAGAGCAAGAGAACAGACCAGAGATGCCGGCAAATGAAACAAAATTAAATTAGAAAATGCCTCTTAACCATTATGACAGCCTTGCTCTAGAATAACTAGTGAATAGGGATCATGACATGAAGCTAACAGATACCACGTTGGGTTTTGGGGGCGAAGAGGAGTAAAAAATCATCATAAAAAGGTGGCTTGTCATATATAGGGTTCTTAGAAATGTGGACCTCATTGCCCAATGATTTTTTGTATGCTAACAGTTTATACAGGTTCAAGGGGAAACTGAACGAGTACTTGGCAGATAAATTCATTTTAATTTCTATCTATTTAGTAACCTTCATCTGATGCTGCAAGTCTTCAAGATGAAAACTGCCAAGAGGCTAGAAAACTAATTCACAGGAAACACCTGATAAAACTTCCACATTCTTTTTCCTTACTATGTATCTGTTTACAGCCACTGTAGGAGCAGGACACTGAGCTAGGTGGCTCCTTAGTCAGATCCACTATAATCAGTCTTATTTTCTTACAGTGTACATAGAGGAAAAATTAAGTTAGAGCTTTACAAAGCAATTAAATGCATTTTATGTGCATACAGTGGGAAGAGATTGGTCCAGATGACCGCAGGTTTCAATTGAAATCCCATATTCCTACAAACACTAAACTGCATATTGCATGGAAAATAATTCATAAAATACGCACCAGTAACTACAGCAGACAAGCAGGTCATGCACAGGTCCCTATGACTCATAAAAAGAATTAGCAAGAATCAGAAAGTGCTGAGAGGAGGAACAGTGAAAGAGGGGAAATCCCAATTGCTGCTTGCTTGGCTTCTGCCTAACACTCTGGTCATTGATGTATTTGGCTTATACACTATATATATAGATGAACAGCAATTATTCCACAACACTTTTTCCACATCTGACTGCTGTATACATTCTGCCCAGCTATCCTGCCTCTGTGCCTGAAATCTCATTACAGCACCTCTTATTTCTGCTGAGTAAAGCATGCCTAGGTTGTTGTTCTGCCAAAAAAACAAAAGCATCTTTTTTCCAGTTGTCCCAGACAGCCACCAAGTATAGAGCTAGGCTCTTTGCAGCAGTGCATGGCAGGAGACAACGGATGTAAATTTACAGAGGTTCTGACCAAAAGAAGGGAAAACACTTTCATCTACAGACAGTCAAGCACTGGAAGGGTTGCCCAAAGAGACTATGCTGTCTTCATGCTTGGAGGTTGTCAAGACCTGGCTGGATAAAGAGAGAGGTTGTCAAGACCTTGAGCAACCAGGTTGGATTAAAGACCTCCTGAAGTTCCTTCCAACCTTAATTACACTTAGATTCAATATCTACACACAGAAAGCACTCAGTGCTGCCACAGACCATGCTTCTACAAGTCTCTCACCTACTAAAAAGTCTCCGACTTAGACAGGTTCAAAACATTAGTTACCTACATAGGCTTCAGATCAAGAAAATTAATGCTATCTCATTGTTGATGAAGTACTGCATAACACACTGCGAAGCCCGTGCCTAGCACATATTTTTGTTTCGTATTTTTGTTGGAAGGTGGGTGAGAGTTGAGAGTTAAGATAGGTAAAATTTGCAGTTGACATGGTGCTATTTTGTTTCTCTGAGGGTGTTTGTTTAGTATGCTTTGTTTTTTAAGCTTATCTTCACCCAGGATGATGTTCTCATATTAGTCACAAAACCTGGCTACATTTAAGATGACATATGATTATTACATGATAAGACTATATGATAGAGTTGCGTATGACATTTGCAGGCCTGGAGTAAGAGACCTAAATGTTCCATCCAGTTCTTCCTAGCAACATGCAAGCAGATCAACTACAGTAAAATCCTGAAATAAAACATCAGGGTTGTGGTTTTTATTTTAATTTCCCATGACCTTGTGAAGCACGGGAAATAGTCATCCACCTACAGTCTTCCAATTGGAAAGTCTTTAAATATACAACTCCAACTGCAAAAAAAAAAGTAGCAGAGAAAAACGTACATGAGTTTGCATATATGTAATGAATGCAAACCAGATAAAGATAGTTTTCAGAAATCAGTACAAACTTGTGTGGAACTGAACACTTAACAGTGACCTTTCCAAAAGTCCCCTGTACACTTGGAGCTACAGGAGGATTTAGGAAACAACTATGCTCGAGATGCAATGAAGTAAGAAGCATGGGAAGTTTGTGCCAATAAATACTTTGCATATGAATTCATATTATCGTATTTCATTTAGAGTTGGGGTTGGATTTGTTTTAACCTTTCCTTGTGAAAAAGGAATCTATTTCCCATGAGCTCTTACTGGGATATGCAGAAACTACATTTTTGACACAGAAAATTTATTTTAAGTAGCACAGAAAGATCTGATCAAACTCAGCTGCCATCAGAGATGCATGAATATTCAAGTTGCATAAAGCAAAACTGAAATAGGGCAAGGTATAGTCAAGAGTTGGATGGTTTTTAGGGGGATGGTTTTTTTGCTTCTCTCGCATAGGAGGTGGAAGGTTATTTGTTTTGGGAGATTTTGTGGTTGGTTTGGTTTTTTTAGCTTGGTTCTTTTGAAAGTAACACATCTGGGATATAGTACATTCAAAGCACAAACAGGCTGCTGGAAAGTTATAATGCAAGTCTGGAGAAGTTATAAAATAATTCACAAGGCTTCTGGTGGTTTATGAATGACTCTGGAAATTAATCCATTCATGGCTTTTAATCTCCTGTGTCCTCAGAGAAAGTTACATCTGCGGAACTCAGTGGAGAAGGGTTGCATTTTTTACTTTTTCCCAGTTTTTTTAATTAATAATAATTTATGAAAGTAGCTCTCACATATAAAAAAAATATTGCTATAAAGACACACACCCCCCCCAGTCTAGACAGAAATCTCTCACTCTTTTTATTAAAAATGCCCTCCTCTGCCTTTTTTGAGGGAGTATTCTTCAGCCTACTGAACCTGCAGTAGAAAAATAAAAAATTAATTGTAGTCTAATTTACTTTTAGCTTTGGAAATTAAGAACTAGAATCAGCACAGTTTGACCAGAAATATTCAAACCAAAGTCAAAATGGGGAAGTCTAAAACGCATTCAGTCTATAATTTGTTCCTTCTAGTACAGAAACAAACACAAAAGGCTAATTTTATCTTAAAATATATTTTGTATTTCATCATTTATTCCAATCATCTCCTTCTGGATGTGTTCAATAAATGAGTCTCTCAGTAATTAGTTCTGAATATTCAGGTTTGGGATGAATCAGGATCCCCAAAAGTCATGAAGGCATTTTGAAGACATGACAATTCCAAAGGTTGAGGTTTTAGAAGCAGCAGCTTTGGAGTGCTTCTCTGTTTATCCTTTTATTTTTTTCAACCTTCAGGGTTTACTCATTCAGTTATTTCTTCCACAGCTATGAATATTAGAACTTACTTTTGAAAACACTGTAACAAATACCCAAGATTGCTATTTAATCCCATTACCTCCAGAAGACAGTTCTAAGTAAGTGCTACAAGAGATAAAATAGCAAAGGTGGATTCAACTGGAGAATGAAGCCAAAGTACCAACTCATTAGTCGTCATTCAGGGTAGTTTCATTAAAATATTATAAAGTTTTAGGGGTTTATAATATTGTTTAAATATTAAATAGTTAAATATCAAAATACCACAAGTTTTCCACAGAAAATCTATTTTAGCATTACTGTTCCGAAGTATTAATAGCTTCATCTACCTGAGACAATACAACAGAGCAACAAGATGGATGGACCTCTCACCATCTTTCAAACTACTTATTCTTTTGTCCTGCTGCCTTGGAAAAAGCAAGAGTTTTCCAGCACTGCCACTACCAAAAAGAAACTAGAAAACCCTAAACAGTTTCCCTCACATAGACAATTTTAATGATTCAGCTGTATTAGTGTACACAGCTCTCGTATTAGGGTTTTCTGCACCAGCAGTTCCAGAAACTTTGAAAGTTTCCTTCAAGGGTGAAGAAGGGCCTTTGACTTGGTCTCCCTGTAGTATCCTTAAAGCCAAACTGGTAAAATATGGTCCACAGAAGTGTACTATTAGGTGGTGGAATGCTGGCTGAGTCTTCAGGCTCAAAAGGTTGAAATCAGTATTATAAACTTTAATTGGCAGCCAGTTAAGTGGCATCCCTCAGGGGTTGAGATTAGTGCCAATAATAGGCAACATTTTTATTAACAACCTGAACAATGGGACGGAAGATACCCTAAGCAAGTCTGTGGCTGACAGCAAAATGGTAGGGCAGGGACTGGCAGGGACCGGTTGAGAGGCTGGGAGGCAGAGCTGCTATTTATACCAGCCTCAACAGGCTAAATATATTCAAAACTTTATTAGGCAAGACCCTAAGCAACCTGATCAAAACTGGCCCCACTTTGAGCAGGAGATTGGACCAGATGACTTTTTCAGAGATGCCTTCCAATCTGTATTATTGTTATGATTCTTTGCCTAATATAGTGTAATGTATTATATACATCAATGCTAAAAAATCTTTAGTATCTAGCTTTAAACATGTGACCAGACCCAGGGCAGGTTGTCCACATCTGTCTCTTGTGATGAAGTTTCAGAGACAATATAACTTCACAATATTATTATTCATATTTAGGATGCGAGTTTAAATCTCTTGAAATTAACCTGAAGTTATTATTTTCACATTGATGTATCTGAGCCACTAGTTTCAAATAGCCAAAGCAGCAGAAGTTTCTTTTTGATTTGTAGGAAATGATCAACCTATTGTTTAAGTGAAAAATTTCCAATTTGAGGATTAGATTAAGACATTTTTATAAAACAATAATTAAATATTTTCAGAGCAATTACTTGTTACAGTGAAGCTAGATGTAACTTTTGAAAAAACTGTCAGGTAAGTAATTTTTAGCAACACTCAGCAGCATGTTTACTTCAGTGCAGTAACTGATCATATCAACACTTCTCTCCCTGTGCTTTTCAATGAGACTGAAGTCACCCGATTTCCACTGGAAAGCAAGATGCTTCATATATTTCAGGGTAAAAGTAGACAAACGTACAGCTGACAGGCTGTTTCCACTCTTTGCCCTACAATGTTTTTTTCCAGATTATCTTGTCTTTTAAGCAGGCCTTAGGAACAAACAACGATGGGATAGACAGCATTTCAGTCTTTGGTACTCGAGAAATAGCCTAGAAAGAGGACAAAGGAATATTTACCTTCAGTCAACCAATATCTACATTTATTTAAGGTTATTGGCTACATGACAGACTGGCAAGAAAAGGCAGTAACTGGCAAGGCTGAACATTAAGAAGCTTTCAACCACGAATTACAACCTAAACTAAATACTTTTCTTACTTTCTGTAGAATTCAGTACTCAACAGAAGAGGGAATACTTTACTTACATTGCATTTATTTTCCACCTAGTAACTGTATCATTTCAGATGATTCATCCCCAAAACAGAAGAGTGAAAAAAAGCAACCATACAATAATGTTTTCCAATTACACCTAACTATTAAAAGATCATTTTATAAAACAACCTTCCCAAAATTGCACTTAAGAGATAAATGCAAAGTCAAAAGAATTAGTGGGGAAATTAACAGCTTCTGATACTTTTCCATCACTGTCCTTCCCATTCCAGTAGGAACGAGTGCTGAACTAAAAAGAACCAAGTATGTAAAAGAATTGGTACTTTCTGGTTGAGTCCTGTGAATTCCAGCTGTACATACTGATCTACAACCTGTTTCTCTACAAAACAGCCTTGTAAAACTCAGCAAGAATAAAGTTATCCATATCATCTAGAGACCCCAGGTTTGGAAGATGCCCATGCAGTGATTTAGAAGCTGCTACAAGGGTTCTGGAATTGAAAATAAACTTAGAAATCTGGTAAGTTATGTGATTTATTTAACCAAATATCTCCCTTACCTAGCTAATTGTCAGGCTATTAAAGCATACCATTAAATGGAAGGGGCGGGGGGGGGACGGGACGACAAAACACAGGCATATAAGTTTATCATGTGCTAAAAAAAGATGGAAAGAAAAAAATCATATGCCCTTGAACAGGTATTGCCCAGAGGCTTGGTCAAAATCAGAATTTACAAAGGCATCAACAGCAAAACAGACTGGATGTAAACAATCTCAGTAAGATCCTTTTATCAGAATCTGAGAATGCTCATATTGCTTCTTTCACCCTGCTGTGTCTGAAGGAAGAACCATAAACAGAACCATAATAAGATGAATGTGTTCACTAGACAAAGCAAACAGGAGGATGGCCTAACATACCATGAATGGTCATCCAGGTCACATAAACATATTTCAGACTTCTGTTATAACACTAATACCTCTGCATGGATGGTAAGGGTATCAGTGGTCAGAAATAGGAGGTTTTTTCCCAGTATTTTGAACAAACACTTATTGAGACTTTTTTCCCCCCAACATATGCAAAAAGAAGCAAGTTGTTTTACGAGAAAATGCACGGAGATGTTAGACAATGCAAAGGCACTACCTCATTAGTATGAAGAAATGGCTAGAACTGCTCTTTCATTTCACTTAACCCTTAGGTAGCAAATCACTAAGGAAGATAATGGCTGAAGGCAAACTTCTGGTCAAAAGAGCCCAACCACTAGTACGGGATTCCACCCCTCTCTCTAGTTTCCAGCTATTCAGAGAAGGATTTCAATTCCTTTACAACTTACCCAGTAATTGCTATGCTTGACACATTTGGCATTTAAAGTTTCCTTAAGTTTTTCCAACACAGCAACTTTCTGTCAGCCTACACAACTCGGCACACTGGACTACTCTAGTAGCAGGAACTCTTTCTTTCCCCACAGAAAGAGCTCATCGCTCTGTGCTTACTTACAACGCTGTCGTTCGGTATGACACCTACCAAGCACCACATATGCAGTGCCTTCTGAAGAGGCAGGCAGATGCCTGGCGGCAAGCCAACAGCGTGGTTTCAAGAAGTCATACCCTTATTGCTGTTAATAAGACAACAAGAACAGAACACAGACTGGTTAAACATCCTATGCAGATTCCACATACGAATCACTTCTACCTTTTACTCTATTAGTATCTCCAGTATTTCCCACAAACAGGTCAGGAGACTGTTGTGTCTCGAATCTGGCAGCTTCATGTGCAAAATACACAGATCTGAGTTCTTTACACCTTTTTAAATCATTCATCACCCTGTTATTAACAGAAGAACACTTCTGAATTTAGATGACTTCCATCTGGTTAGGTGAAAATGTAAACTTTGTCTATAAGCACACATTAAATAAAACCCAGCTATCTAACTGTCCTTCCTAGATGGACCAAGATTTTGATTATATATACACCTTTTTTAAAAAGGTAACCGCAACAATAGTTGTTATTCTCCTGGTTGGGGTTCAGAAAAAAAACTTACCCACACAGCTATGCCAGCAGAATCCTCCAGTGTAAACAGTTACAAAAGTAAAGCTGCACTTTCACCAGTGCAGCTTGTTTTGCTTGGAGCAGGACAGAAGAATTACTATAACAATACAAAACATAACTCTCATCCTATATGTGGGTCCTCACAAAGCACTGTCAGTGTAGCATAAGGGAACTCTGTGTGTTTCTTGGATAGATACTAGCACAGCTGTAAATGAGAAAAATGTTACAAGTAAACTTAACACCTGCATCAAGTGAATACCTGCAAACTGAAAAGACTTTCTAACATAGCTAAAAATGGTTATAAAGCTTAATATCTAAAAAAGGAAACTTACATAGTAATGATAATTACATACAATTTAGTTACCTTTCACAACCTGAAGAACTGTTACGAGGCAACAAAACCCAAATCCCACAGCACTTCAGAGTGAAATCAACTTTCAAGATTCAACAAGCTATCAAGAAACTACTTTACAACCACTGAAAAGTAAAAAAGCTGCAAGTATTTCAGAAGCCATTTTCAAAAGCCACCATTACTCAGATAAGCACTGCTGCCGAAAAGATAAAAACCAGCCTTTGCTTCTATCACAATGGCCTTTAAATACAAAGTGTCACCACTACTCCCAACCTGTCACCATCTGTTTTCATAGCTTCCCCTATAGTTTCCGTCCTCCACCAACTTCAATACAAAATACACTTAAGACACAGAACTGTTTAAGACCTAGGTCTATTACAGCTCTATTACCTTCCTATTGAACAGAAATTAATCATTAATGAATAACGATCTGCTAATATTTTTCATGCCTATTTCAAGATAGCTGAGACAACACAAACTTTTACTTTCCTTATGCCACCACCCCTCATATCATTAAATTCTCCAGCTGCATTGCAACTGAAACTAGATCCTACTTCTTTGAGGTAAAAACTGTTTTTGTATTCTGTTTTGCGCAGAGAAGCTTCTAGGCACTACATATCTTCTGCGAGTGCATTTTGTCGACAGTTACCCACTTTAATTTTAGAGTATCAGAATCTCCTCTTATCATCGTTCTCCACCACAGTGACATGCTGATCATAAAAAGGAGATGTTTAGCATAAAATGGCTACTCCATTATAGAGAAAGACTATTTTCGTTAGCATTAGCATAAAATGGCTACTCCATTCTAGAGAAAGACTATTGGGGGGGGGGAGGAAAAAAAAAAGCTTTAAAAGAACATCTCCTGAAAAATAATTTTCATACACCACTTCTGGGGGGGGGGGGAGGAAAAAAAAAAGCTTTAAAAGAACATCTCCTGAAAAATAATTTTAAAACATACACCACGCACAGCTACTAGTGCTAAGTGATTAAATTCAGTGTGTACTACTACCAAGTCACTATGTACAGCATGGTAAAGCTACGCCTAGCATCTTATGAGAAAGACAGCAAGAAACTGGAGTGTTGTAGATTATTGCAACAAGTCATCATCTACATCGCAGCCTTCTTTTGTCCGAGAACTTCAACTGACCGTGTTGAATCAGTGCTTCAAAATATTTCCTCATGAACAAATAGATATATGAAAGACAGTACAAGTAAATACTCTGCAAAACATTCATTGGTAAGTAGTTACTCACATTTGACACTGGAGACAGTTTTTGAAGCTGTCCACACCATCAGGAATGATCTAGTGTTGCCTAGTTAAATAATTCTTAGGAATGTATGTGGTAATGATTAAAAATATTTAAGAAATGTGAAATACTGAAAAGAGATAGCTTTGCATAAGTATATGCCAGCCAAAAATGCAACACTTACTACTAGCCAGTTTCCCCAATAATACCTTGTACAACAGGTATCTACGTTTATTAAAATTTGACCCCGAAAACGTGATGGAATGCTTAATCGCTAGTTACAGAAGTAATTAGTATAAAGATACAAGAAGTTTCCAAGAAGTGCCAACACATGGTGACAGGCCGCAAAGTTATTAGGCCGTCAGAAATATGGGAACAGGTGAGAACTTGCTTCTCAATGCCTGAATATGTTAACCTTAATAAATAAACCACACTTAACAATGCAGCAGAACCTACAGTAGCAAGTTCACACATAAGATTCTAATGGCTGCTGAGCAAGGAACATGTTTTCCTGGAAAGTAAAGCACATTTTGAACAATACTTAAACAAAACAAACAAAAACCCCAAGAACCACCAAACTAGCAAACCCCAAACCACACCACCCAAAAACTACCAAAGGAACATTAGTTCAGAAAACTAGTTCAAAGAACTAGGACACTACTCTCAAAGAGCAAAAGGAAACCCACCACCCAAAACCAACCAACCAAAGATGATGACTGGGGATGGAGTACACAGCAGAGGCCCCTAAAACATGATGTTGTACAATGCTTGCTGCAATGTGCAAGACCATTAACTGGGCTAGGACTGGTTTACTTAGGGAAGTAAAGATACAGCATTTTAAGAGTTCCTATAGAAGCACAAGGGGCAGGTATTTAGGGGGCTCTGTATAAAACAAACAACCCACAGTCTAGGAAGCTTGCACGCTCTGAAGCCAGAGAATTAAAGAACTCGTATACTCCTCACTTTCCAAAACAAGAATATCAAAGACCTATGCCAAAACACTTCACCTCAAACTAAAGACTATGCAAGTAATTATTCTCAAAACCCACAATTATAAATATTTCTGCTGTTCCTAAAACTCATTCCTCACCTTCCGATACCTTCTTGCATGAAAGTGTCTGCTGTGAAAGTGCCCAGGATGTCACAAAAAAGGATTAGTGACTTCAGGTATGGAGAACATCATTTCATCTTCTCCTGCTGCTTTAGAAACAAAGATCTTACTTTCTAGTGTTATTTTAATAATCTATAATGTTAACCAAAAGAAGAAATAAAAGTTTTTTCTACAGTGATGGTGGTCACCATTATTAGTGCAAAATTGTAGACTTAAATCCAGCTTTGTTCAAAGTTTCCTGTGGCCTTTCTTATTAACTGCAAAAAAAGCTAAAAACTTAGTTACCATTCTTCTGAATTCCTCTAGGAGTATTATAAATCAATGCCAGATTTTTATACTAGTAGCAAACCACAGAGGACAGTGGTGTTGGCTGATAAAAATATCTTCCTCTGCCTTCAAAAAAATGCTCTTTAAACCACTACATTTTTTCCAGCGCAGGAAATTCTTTTGGGTTTCAAACTGAATAATATTTACACCTGAACATCTATTCAGAGCTGATAAATCAGTTTTTTTCATTACTATTGTTTTGACTATACTTCAACAGGCACGTGTCTCGGTTTGATCTTCCAAAAGCCCTAGAACTTACCCTCTGCCAACAAGACAACATAAGAAAAAAAGTCACAGGTCGTGACAGGTCTAATTTATTTAGAATAAATGGCACCTGATCTCTTTGGATGCCGCACTGTAACGACCACAGTATACCCCTCCGACTGCGTGCAGGCCTTCATGCTTTCCCACGCGGCGTAGGGAGAAAGCTTC
>NW_008795923.1:2145319-2152644 GCF_000699145.1 Aptenodytes forsteri | reverse complement strand
CACCAGCGGCGAGGCAAGGAGCCGCGTGTAAAGCCCGGCTTGGTCAACCCGTGGCTTCGGCCGTCGTTAAGGAAACGCCGCGCTGGGGACAGAAGCGCGGGTTTGGCCTGAAAACGTGGTGCCTGCCGCTGCTCTGGCTTCGTCGTTTAATGGGGTCGATGCACGGTGGGAAGAGCCTGAAGTTAATTGCTCCCGCAGCATAATAACTTCCTCTCATCTGCGGCTCTGGTGGGCAGACCGAAGTTACTTAGTGGAGTTCACTCCCGCAGGCGGAAGGTTGGGGAAGAGCCTGTGTTTTCGTGATGTTACGAGTCACGCTGCAAAGGCTTGAAAGGTGTCTCGTTTAGAAGTAATACAGCCTTCAGTGGGGAAACCTAACCCGGGTTAAATATTAGGAACAAGGCACGTGCAGGGAATGTGATGGGAGTGTGCAGTAGCCGTTAAACGGTTTGTGTAGGTGATCAAATGGCTAAACCTGCACAGAAAACTCAGATTTTTTGGTTTTGCTGAATCCAGTATGTCATATTCGGGACTGAATCCGAAAGAGAGAAAAAAGCTGGGAGCACGTTCTCACCTTTTTTCTCTCTTTCGGATTCAGTCCTGAATTTGTCTGCCTGGTTAATAAAATTCATTAGGAGTTCAGAATATAAACTTTGCAACACTTTTTGGTTTCTTTTTACAGGAGAAAAAAAAAAAAAAGATGCTACAGATATAGATTAAAAATATCTAGCAAAATGGGGCCCCAAATATCTGGCGCTAGGCTCTCTGCACCCTACAGCATAAATAAGAGGCTTAGTCCATGCAACCACTTTCACCCTAGGTATGTCTCTACCCCGTTCCCTTCCACAGCCGTGGGCACTGTCTCACCCTACCAGCCTTCTCTGCCCTTCCAGTGATCATTCACTTGCTTGGACTTTTCACTTAACTCGTATCTCATTTCTGCTCTGGTTTGGGTTTAGGGTTTTTTTTTTTTTGGTGTGGCGGTTGGTTTTGAAGGGGTGTTTAAATGTTTGTATATATGGAAGTTGAGGTATCGGGATCCTCAGTGCAGACAAAACCTCTTATCTTTCAGGCTAAGGGAAAATCCCAAAACAGAACTGGCCAGTTGTTCTGTGTTATGCTGGAAAGCTGTAAATAGGCAGAAAAGTAGATGGTGAAAACATAGTTCTGTACTAGCTCTACTCTTTAATACTCAGCGATACAAAATTAGTAAACTTGGTCATATTTCTATTTGCAGATCAAGCGCCTACCACGAAGTTGACCTAACGAAAGTTTTGACTAAGCACTCTCCTGAAAAAAACGTTCTTACCTGCACTCTTATCTGTAGAGTTTTTAAATTAGAAAACTACTCGATTGTATTTTCAGAAAACACAATTTAGAAAAAGGATCCTTCATGTGAATTGTCTGTCTTTCCCATTCTGTCATTTTTTTCCTTTTATACGGTGAAGAGCTTTTCTCGAGAGAATCATGTAACAGTGACAATACCAGGATTTCGCCCCTCACTGTTACACCCCATGAGCAGCACAGCTGGCCAAAAATGAGTAAAAAGAGTCAGATTAGAAAGTCGTTACTTAGAGTATGTTGTGTATACGGAGAAATACAGCAATGTGTTTTAGTTCTTAGGATACCCTCAGTTCTCTGCTACCCCAGGTCTCCCCAGCTGCTGCCAGGGCCCCTCTCTCTGTGGCAGTCCTTAGCAGCTAGCAAGGCTGAGACGTGCTCGCCCCACTTCGCATCTTATCTGCCCACCTTTCTTATGTGCAGGAGGTGCCGTTGCCAGGCTTTAGCTGCATCTACCGTTGCTGTTGGATATTTTTTTTTTTTCTCTAATCTTCTATAAAAAACATTGTGGGTTTTTTTTTAGTTCCAAAAAGGCTTTGTGTTCCTTACAGTCTGTTATATATTAACAGAAGTTATGTTGTGGTGAGTGAGGTTGGGCTTAAGTGCCCAATACAAAAATGCTGACTGTCAGATGTTTGCATCTCAATAAGGTTGTCTGTGCTGGAGAGCTTTTGGGGATAAAGTCCCAAATAGTTTAAGTATCACGCTGCATGTTTTCCTCTGCCACAACGGAGAACAGCTTAATAGCTTGCAAACGTTTTTAGAACAGCACTTTTCTCTTTTCTTACCAAAAAAATCTTCAGGATATTCTTAAGGCCTAGAAATACAATTCATTTTATTAGCTATGTTTTAAGCTGGCGTAATGACAAGGGTCCCTAAGCCTTAAGATAGTGGGGTTTATATATTCATTATTACGGAATGAGACTCTCCCCTAGAGGTAAAGTTACCACCAGGGCTGGGTAGGATATCTTGATCTCCTTTGCCAGGCAAAAAACAAACACTTCATTTTTCAATTTAGAATAAAACCCATCATTTATTCTTAAAATCTTGAGGAAATGAAGTGCCTTTTGGGGTTGGGCACTTTAAAGCTGGTCCTTTGTAAAGGGTTGCAAGCTGGTTAAGACTCTTTGTAATTTCATCTAGAGATTCAACCAAATTATCCAACCTTATTAAGGTTCTGTGTACAAGTTTATCTGAGCCATAATATTTTCTGAAGTGGCAGTTTTCAAGGGCTGGAAAATAAAATACTGAACACAAAAACAAATTATTGGCTGAGGAAATTAAGGACAACATCCAAATCCCTGCCCAATGTCTGTCTGCTTGTCACTGTCAGGCTCCAAGCTTAGCAAACATTTGTTATACCCACTGGTGCTGGTGTCCTCTCCACTGAAACACTCCCTCCCTCTCACCTCTTCAGCATCTTGGAAGCTCTCCCCAAAGCCTCTGTTGAGTTTCCTGTATTTGCCAGCCTGTCTCTTAAGCACGCATACTCTTCCTTCCGCTCCGGACTTCACCCCACCTCTGCCTGCCTTACCTGAACTTCCATGAACCTCTTTCGCTTAGTGCACCTATCTACTGCTTCCCATTATCTGATCCCCTTTGAAGTCCATTCTTCATGTTCCTTCTCCCAACACAAACTTTTTCAGTCACAGACTTGTTCTACCTGCTTTATCGCTCTTGCTTTATTAGACTAGGTTTATTAAGCTCGCTCCAGTGCTGTCCCATTAAATCTTCCCTCTCTACTGCTTTAAATTTCACCTGCTGGGTAATCCTCACACCCATCGCTGTACCCCAACTAGCCTATCTACCTACTTAGTTCTGCACTATCCTTCCATAAATGCAGTTTTTAAATTGCTATGACTCAGTGAAATCTTACTGCCATCCTTTTGTAGAAATGTCTGCTCCTCTTTTTATCCATAAAATTTCAAAAACCTCTCTTTAAACCTTTCACATTAAATCTCTTACTGTAACTTCCCTCTAACCTTCCTGTAAAATCCCCACTTATACTCCATGACATTTCTAATGTCAAATCTCCCCGTAAAAGTAAAATAATCCTCAGACATAGCACTACTATCCCTCTTGACTCTTCCTTTTAACCTTTTCTTACTAATGCTTTCCAAGCCAATGCTCTGCTGTTCTGCAGCAATGCTTCTCCTCCCTCCAACCACCCGTGCTGCCTTAGACCACATGCCTAGGATGAGACAAAACCTAGGGAAACATATTTTGCAAGTGTCTTCCTCCTTGCACTCTGTTGGTATTCTGAGTTATATCGCTAACAGAACATTTAATATCTCTGTCAGAGACGGTCAAAAGTGTTTAAGAAATTAGGTGGTGCTCCGTAGTCTTGACCGTTGGCCTCTTTCCCATGACTTCAGAAGATTCATTTGTAGCGGATCCCAGTGAAGGCGTGAAGCTGTGAAGGGTAACGCGGAGATGCTTGTAGCCTCGTTTCTGGACAGTGAAGTGATTGCATATTTTGTCTGTAACCAACTTCCTTTTTTTTAAGTATGTAGAGGGAGTTTTTATTTCTGTTTGCATCTGTACTGTTTGCTTTTCAAATTCTCTCTTAATCTTTGGTTTATCTCTTCTTACCTACCAAATTCTGTTATCGCTTGGTCTTGGTTGTTTTTGCATTTTTGTCTAAATGCAGATAAACTGCTATCCCTTGCAATTTAATACCACTTTATGCTACTTCTGAGCTATACATGCTATCTAAATCTGAGAGGCTTAGCCTATCATCATGGATTTTTATTTCCTTTTCTTCCAGGAATTAATTAAATTATTCTTTCTTTCCCCTCACTGGAGCTTAGTGTCACAGTGCTAACCTTCTGGCAAGGTTTTCCTCAGTAAGGTTCTAACAACTAATTATGTTGTAGTCACTGTAGTCAGTGGTTTAACTAGATTACTTTGTTATGACTTGCGTCTGGAAACTCATACAAATCTGACAGTCCCACTTTTACTGAAATATCAAATTTATCCTATTTGCCGTGCTACTGAATTGGATGCTTAAAAGTTTTTTTCCAACTTTTTTCCAAACTGCTTTTCCAACTGATTTGAAATCTCGCATGTAAATACAACAGAGCTTTGTGAAATAGCTGGATTTATCAGGAGATATTAGCATTCAAGATCAATCCTAGAGTCCATCTTCTAGTCTGGTTTCTGTGTGTGTTTTACCATTCTTGAACTCTGCTATCATTTGACCAAAAATAACTACGTAGTTTCTTTGAGCTAGTTTGGTTTGACAGACAAACTAGTATTGTTTCTTGCAGCAAAGTTCATTCATCTAGCTGATGGAAGAGTGCAGTGTGAAAAGGAAAAAACCAAACTTACAGGAAGAAGTTTGCTTGATTTTTCAAGTATTTCATCTTATAGTATGAGGAATTAATGCAGAGATGGCCATCTGTCTCCAGTTGGCAGTTGTTGGATAAGAATGGCAGTGGGGATGGGAATGGGTTCAGTATCTGTGCAGATGATTTCAAAGGCGCGATGAGAACGTTTTCTGCCACAATTCACAATCTCACTCTACGATGGTCTGTTGCTGCTTCTCGTGTTCTGCACCATATGAGGGTACAGACCGATGACTCACCTTATCCTACTACTCCTTGCTATTTGTGATGAAGTTCAGTCAGCAGAGCTTTGAAACAGTTTATTGAGCAACGATGCTACCTCTTTTTTTCTGCCCAAATAGGTACTCTCTAGGGCCAGATTTAAACAGTGAACCGGGTAAGTATGCCCTAGAGCAACCTGTTGAGGAGTAGGGATGAAAAACAGACATGGAGTCAGCGAGGTATAAGAAGGTAGAGAAAAACCAATGCTAACAAGCCTCACAGTGCTTGGGAGAGAATGGAGGAAAGGGTGGATGCTATAAAGCAGGCTATAAATATGCTCGAGGACCAGTTTGCAAAAGGCATAGAAGCAAATCCCCTGATGGTAAATCAGTAGGGCCAGGATATGATCACCAGACAAAAGAAGCACTTGGAGGAGACAGTTTTTCCTTTATGGCCCTCACTTTTGTGTTCACTGTGAAGGAACTTAGGGAGCATCTGGCAGTGGAGCTCTTCATTGTGGAGGATCCATCAAAATCAAAGTATTGGAAAGAAACAGAACAAATCGAGAAAGTGAGAAATAACAAATTGCCAAACCAATGGCAGTGATAAAGTAGCAGATGGAATTCAGAGTAGATAAATGTAAAGTGACTTATGTTGGGGAATATTTTCTAAGGTAGCAGGCTACGTAGACATTCTTGAGCAGCGCTGAGCCTGTCAAACTAAAACGCTCCTGCAGAATGCCCATGCTGCCTCACAGTAAGAATACCAGGGAGCGTAACGCAGAGGAATTGGATTTGTCTGTACGTTGGCTGATCAGTCCAGCCTCCACACTTGCCCTTTTGGGAATGAACTGCTTTCGCACATAGGCGCCTCTGGTAGCTTTGTATTCCTCCATGAGAGGGAGAGCTCGTGTAGTCTTCCAGACATAAGCTAGCCTTGGGTGTTTTCTGTGGCATGTCTTTGTGCCACATTGTCCTCTGGATTCCTGAGTTCTCGGGGATACCCCACGTGGGCAGCTGGGCTGCCACCATCTTAGCTAGTGGGGGAGCCACCAGGTTATCAAGCTATTGTGCCATCTAAGATACTGTCTGTCACCTTGGTAATGAAGAGCTGACTGTACCTATCCATAAGACAGAAACATTATCGTAGGTTTAAGTTACCTTTAAGATAACCTTAATTTATCTGAGTAACACTACCATTGTTGTTTCTTGTATTTATGATACATTTCCAGCACCTACAGAGCCTATTCATTCTTCTTAAAGACAGCATCCTCTGACCATACTGGCCCCTATACAGCTAACTCTCATTACAGTTTAAAACATTGTTAAACATATTTTGGTCCGCACCAAAGACAATTTGGTTCCTGTCTTTCTGTATGTAAGCATGCAAATGAATAACTAGAAACCAAATCCAGTGGTTACTGGCTCACTGTCAGTCCGTGTCTTGTTGGTACTGGTTACAGTTCCTAACCCTTCAGGGCTTTTTTGTTTGTTTTTTTTTAAAGTTAACGGCCCTCTAGCTCTTAAGAATTATTTTTATTTTTTGAAGGACCAATACAAAGCCAGTAAAAATGAATCGGGTCTCTGGATTCTCACTGCGTACCTCTTGGTTAAACTGTTGTACCTGCATCCTTTTGATCTAACCTCGTGCAGGTGACGAGCTGCACGCAGTAGAAAAGGGCAGCGGGCGCAAAACTATGTCCCAAAAGAATCATAGTTAGGGCTGACGGATCTCCTCAGAGAGCTGACTAAGAAACTTGGCCTTCACTGAAATGCAGTAGATGATGCATGCAGAATTTAGTGTGATGGCTTTTTACAATGCTTTGTTTGAGCTATCTGTTCATTTGGCGATTATTTTTCTCCTGCACCACAGTATTCCTAGGGCCTACTGTGTTTCATGTGACGGACCATAACGAAGTTGCCTTGTAAAAGGAATCAGGCAGATATTTCAGGAATTTAGTACTGGTTATTAGTAGCAATCATCTGGAAGTGTCCAAAACAAACACAAACAGCAATCAATCAATGGCTGTGACATACCGGTGAGTGTAAGCAGAGAAGGGGGAAGCACTTAGAAGAGTTCAGAGTCAGCGTGTATGAAACCAAACAGACTACAAAGGGAGAGAATAGCTTAAAGAACATAAAAAATAAAATATACTTCCTATTGTTCAAATTATGTTGATATTTTATATTCTGAAACTTACTTCAATGATACATGGCCATGCTGTAAATGTCTAGGATGAAAGCTTGGGACTGAATTTTTGTGTGAACAATTGGAACAAAATCTATGTACCTATATTGTAATGATTTTATATAAACAAACATGGACAATGCTTAAAAACCAATTTTGTGTTTTGCTCATAATATACATTATTTGCTATTTCAAGGTCTCTTCTCCCAGGTAACAAGCGATAGGACAAGAGGAAATGGCCTCAAGTTG
>NW_008795923.1:2142878-2145131 GCF_000699145.1 Aptenodytes forsteri | reverse complement strand
TCGTTGAGTCGCCATCCCTGGAGGTATTTAAAAGACGTGTAGACGTGGCGCTTGGGGACATGGTTTAGTGGTGGACTTGGCAGTGCTAGGTTTATGGTTAGACTTGATGATCTTAAGGGTCTTTTCCAACCCAAACGATTCTATGATTCTAAGGTGAAAACTGCCAAGGTATTTAAGATGACAGGCTTTAAACAGATATTAAAAAGATGTTTTAAGTTGAAAAGTTACTTGAAAGAGGACAAGCTGCATACTTCGTCCTTTGTGTACAAGCAAATCTGCAGTCAATGCTCAGTTTAGAGTACTTATTCCCAAATTAGGCATTAGGACCCAACAGGCCTTGCCTTCTGTATTTGCTTTATTGTTGGACACTCAAAAAGGGATGAAAGGAAACTGATGGAGAAATAGTGAATGGCTGTTTGCCTTGATGGGTTGAAAACAAGGGAAGAAGTGTAAGACCTTCACTGCTTTCACCCTGAAACTATTTAGGGAGAAGGAGAAAAATAGGAAAGAGGCCTATGGAAAACAGTGCTGATTTCTGAGGAGGGGAATAACTGGATTAAGTGGGAACAGGTGACTTGTAGAGTGTGCTTAGTTTACGGTAAAACTACCCCCTTGGATTAGAGAGAAACGAGAGTAGGTGGGAACTAAATGGCTGAGTAGAGACATTCCTACTGAGTAAAGATTAGCTTATCAGTGAAAAAAAGATCCAGTGGTCAGGAAAAGATTAATGGGGTCTTTGAAACCATTAGGGATGTGTGCTTCTGAGGAGCTCGGGATAAGGCAGTGCAAGGAAAGGGGGAGCGGGAGGTGAGTAACAGAGGTGGAGGGGGGAGAGCACGCAAAGTGTCGAGGCTGCCGAGTTGTGGAGAGAGGAATTGCGGACAGTAGAGAAGTCAACAGAAGATACAACTGTAGAGCAATTAGCTCAGGAAGAGGTGACCAGTGGTTAGGTCTGAAGGGGGAGTGAAACAGGAGAGAGAAGTAGCAAATGAGTGGAAAATGCAAGAAGCAAGCAGAAGGATGGGAGATGGTCTAAGGGGGCAGAAATAGGCAGCAAGTACCAGAAGGACTGAGTGAGGAGTGCAGGGAACTGAATATCCAAGGAGAGTCTTGGTGACCTGGGTAGCACGCAGGAGTGACTGAGAAGACTGACAGCTGAGATGAGCGGAAGACGGAGGAGAGCCTGTTCTCTCCAGCAGCTGTGGCATGTCGGTAAGCTTGTAGTGACTTGTTAGTAAAATATGCAAGAAAAAATCTTGCACTCTGTGTCTGCGTGTAGCAATTCTGAGTGCCACTCCCCAGACACGGGGAAATTCAGAGTGCCCGAGGTCCCAGGGGAAGTGGCTTCTGGGGTCTTTTGTTTTTTGTGGCTATCACCCTGACTAACAGGGAACGTAATTAGACCTCAGAGCCCTCTCTTGCACAGAAAATAATTATATATGGTGGCTTGGAAATAGGGCAGAACCCTATCCATGCAGAACTGAGGAAAAAAGGTTGAGGAGACTGGAGAAGGATGTGAGTGCGTGTGGTGGGCTGCACATGCTTGCAAGGCAATGAACAGGGAGGAGAGGTGGAAGGGGGCAAAGGGAGGACTACAGGGACCTCACAGTGTACAGAGTGCTCTGGTTACAAAGCAAAGCAACATGCTTAAATAGTGATCGTGTTGAAAGGGGGCCGAGCAAGAAGGAATTAACCAGCATTTTGGCATTTCAGCCAAGTTCAGTGCTGCTATGAACTGCTGGCTTGACAACTTTTGATATGGAGGATTTTTGTTTTTGCTTTTCCTCTCGGCTGTAGCAGAGCCGTCCTGTGGTGCTTTGTAAGTGTCTATCCCTAGTCCGTAAGTCTCTTCGCACAGTACGGGAGTGTTCACTGTGCAGCGGGTCCCTGTCTGCGTTCACCAACAGATGCGTTCCCCCAGACCCACTGGCCAGCCCTCCTTGGGTTACGGTTTCTGCCTCCCGATGGGATGGATTTCAGCTCACCAGCCAAGTCAAGAGCTCTCTCTGCCATTCCCAGGGTGTTAAATAGTGCAGCTCCTCTAGCAGACTTTCCGTGTAAGATATTTAAAAGCAGTGCTTGCCACGTTCAGACTCGCTCAGTGGGTCCCATGCATCTAAATTAATTTGTGATTGCTGTTCTCTGCCACGCTTCATCTGTCATACTAGAACTGGCTTAACTTACAGCAGAGGCAGAATTTCCTCGAGTCATTCCTACGAACTGTTTTGGGTGGGGGAGGGGGGAGGGGGAAGA
>NW_008795923.1:2013622-2142784 GCF_000699145.1 Aptenodytes forsteri | reverse complement strand
GGGGGCCGGAGCCCGGGAGGAGGCCGGGAGGCGGCCGGGAGAAGCGCAGCCGTCTGGTGCCACCTCCCGGCTCAGCCGCCCGCCCGCGGCCCTGCCCCGGTCGGGGCTCCCCCGCAGGCTGAGAACCGACCTCGGTGTCGTTGTTTCTAGGCAGAAACTGGCGAAGTAGCTTTAGCGCTTCAGGCCCTAAGTAGCATTGCTTCCCCCTCCCGCCACCCCCTCATGGTTTGAAATGGATTCGCTCCTTTTTTATGCAGGGGACTAACTAAGCGTAATAAAAGCCCGTGGTGAAAGCTCTGTTATTTTCATAGAGCACTGGCATTTTACACAAGGGGAGCAGAGGGTGACTTAGTCAGTAGGCAATTTGCTTAACACGATGCAGCACCTATAGCCATGGATTAAGTGGGAGGAAAGAACTTAGTGTAATTCGCCGCTTTTCATACAGCTAATAGAGGTGTGCTGGTAACAGTTGGAGAATCACGCCCATGGTATCAGCAGTTGATGTAAACGTGGATTTTTATTTTAAAGAAACTTTTTCCATTAAATCTTCTTTCTGGGCAGTGACTAGACTGTGTAGCTAGATGTGTATTTTGTGTAAATGCGCATTTTGTACCAGCTGATATAATGAAGTCATGCTCTTTTCTTTGGAAGACTTAGGGTGCAGGCCTGGGTAACCACTCACAGGGAGCGGTAGCTGTATTTTAGCTGTAATGTAGCAACTCCCTCAGATCAGGCCTGTCCTCTTTTGAGGTAGAGACGTATCATTAAAACAGGGGTATGTAACGTAGACACAAATGAGGGCAACAGGGCTATTTTCTGTTTCCTTTTGGGGGGAGATGAGGGGGCGAGGGGAGGCGCAGCAGCCAGCCGTGCCCGGGGGTCCCACCGGAGGCGGCGCAGGCAGACGGGGTGCACAGGACAGAGAGATCTGCAGCAGCTTCTCCCTGCACCGGTTTGCTAAAGGAGGAGTTCAGCCCGGTGAGGCTCTGCTCAAAGGACTCCGTAGTGGAACAGGTGGAGCGCAGAAAGACGGTACCAAGGAAATAAAGAGGTTCTTCTCACCCACCACCCCCATGTTTTTTTCTCCAGCAAATAAAACAAAGGGAAAAGACCACACTGGAAGATGAAGTGTGCTGTCTTGGCTAACTGCTTCTGCTAAGCTTTAATAGGTTTGCAAAACAGACGTGTAGAACCCAAGTTAAGAAGGGTGAAATAATTAGAGTTGGAATGTGGGGCTTTTGTCCCTGCTGCAATTATCCCTGGGCCAGATCAGAAACATTAGACATCCAACAGGTGATGTTTTTAGAGGAAAAAACGAACAGTTCCTCCTTTCTCTAAAGGCTACATACTTTTCCTATCTAATCAGTAATACAAAATGGGGAGGTGCTGACACAAGCAAGAATAGCCAATGACTTCATCAGTGTGGCAGCAGCTCTCCCTTTGAAGTGTGAGCAATTTATTGTGGGTTTGGGAGGTTTTGTGTTTTTTTTAATTCTGCCTTCTATGCAGGAACCTGCAGTCACCTTTAGGACTGTTCTAGTCTTACTTCAAATCTATGTTGAGGCAGAGCACAATACTACTTGCTATTACTCTCTAACAAACCCCAACTGCTGCTCTTGCGATCAAAACAAATGTAAAGCAAGTAACTCTAGTCACCAGCATTTTTTACGCTTGTTATTAGTGGCTTTGACCTAAGAACTTGAGGAAGCTGAATCACCATAGCTAAATGTTAACGTTGTGTACATAACCACGAACAGCGAGAACTTCTGAAGAACTTAAGCAAATAGTTTCTTCTGTCCCCCAACAGGCTGAGTGGCTATTCCTGCATGGGGAAAAAAACCCCTGTAATTTCACAGAGGTGACCAGCAGAGCTGCAACAAAACTATTCTAAGATTTAAAGCAGGTGGGAAAGCAGCCCTCTACAACGCAGTTACGATTGTTTCTCCACCCTCTTTAAAAATAGCCTCCACAAAAAATCCTGTAATGTTTGTATGACTGTGGAGTTTTTCTTTTTTAAACTGTAATGTAGTGAATTTGTGTCGTGTTTTGCTGTGAGAGTCCTTCAGATTGTAGATGGAAACTAAATTTCATCTATAAAACATATTAACCTCTCAGTTGCACAATTAAAGCGTCAAAACTATCTGCTGTTTCACACTGTATCATGTCAAGTTAGAGAAGCTGAAGCTACCACTAAAAGGGGAAAAGTGACTTCCACTGTAACTAAAAATGTGGCTGCCTACACCTCCCATACTGGACAGGCTCGAGGCCACAGCCACTGAGAGCCCTCGGCACCCCTCGCCCCACGGAGGGCCTGGGCGCTCTCTGGGGAGGCCCAGCTGGAGCTCCCAGGACCCGTGGCTGCACCGCACTGCAGCAGGGCAGATTTGGCCACCTCCGTTTATGCTTCTGCCACAAGACCACGAGCAACATGACAGAGACAAAAGGGTGTGTGTTCCTTTCCGGAGGAGCTGGTGTGCTACACAGGTGGGTAAAACCTCAAGATGCTCCTAAGAGAACTGTAAAGTGCCCGCTGTGGAGAGTCAAGCCACTTCCAGGATCACCCAGACAAGTACGAGTCAGCGTAATGATTATTTTCATAACCACTTCATTTAAAAAGAAATTAATACCTCCTCTGAGCAGTATTACAAGCCAGCAGCAAGGCATAATTCATACTGTTGGTTGCTTTGGACAATTTTCCTCTGTTCGGGAGTTTGGATGCGAAGGGGCCCTGAACTCTGACTTTGACCGGTTTTGTTCCGATGTGTCCCCCACCATTCTCCATGTCAACTGTTCATTTTCTGACATGGTGTTGCCCTTCCACGTCTGGCATCGTGGCACACTTCCTCCTCTCTACCTGCTTTTCTTTGTTTAGATTTCCTGTCTACTGTCATACGAATGTTTTTGGCATTAAGTGGTGCCCTTACTCTTGACTATAAACCTCATGGTTAAGTCAGCTAGCAGGGGTAGGAGCCGTCTCATACGGAGCCCACTTCTGTATGATAAAGCTTAAGGGAGAAATTTCTCAAGGGAGAAATTTTAATTATTTATTTCTCCCTTGACACACATCTCCTGAAGCAGGTATCTTCAGCTCCCCAAAAGCATGCTTTTTTCCCTCTTCTGTAAGATGACATGTAAATAGTTACTCTTTCTAAAGAAGAAATGAGAGAACGCTTGTTCTATGACAACACATTTGCTCTTAAAAGACTACCAAATGGACAGTGGCCGGGAATATTGAACAGGTAAGATAAACACCCATTGGTCTAACGTTCATCTGAGCACAAGCCACAGTTTAGCAGGGAAGAAGTCTCTAAAGGAAAGAACTGCCGAGACTCGCGTTTTGTACTTGCTGCTGAGCAAACAAATGCACCAACCTAGAGAGCGTGAATTGTAACTGTTCTTTTTGGAATCTGGCAAGGAAATAGCAGAAGTTTGAAAGCCGTATGTAGTAGGAATTGGGGAGGTCTGGAGGGAAATTGTTCACGATGAGGGAGAGGGGGTGGGAAAAAAATGACGTTCCAGTTCCCCAGTCTTTTCTCCTAGGTTAACTGCTACCGTCTGGAACCATGAAGTCAGGCAAGGCCTTACTTACGCAGCCACGCTGCCTCCACCCTCCCCGCACCCTGCTGCCTGGGCTGCTTTCCCACCTGCGGTCACGCCTCCTCTCCGGGTTATGGCTTCCTTCGTGGCTGGGGCTGGTTCTGGGCATGCCCTTTGCCTCTTAGCTCTCCAGCACCAGCTACTTCCATGCCTCCGTGTGTATTTGATGTTAATTCTGGGACATAAAGATCCCTTTCCGCACTGGGACAAGTCCCCTGAAAATCTAAGTTGCTGTTGTGAATTACCATTTAAGCCATCAGTCGCTCAAGGAAGCTTGCCAGAGTCAGCAACCAGCAATAATGTATTTCTCGTACGCAAACTGCCTCCTAAATAATAGGATAGTCCTCCACTACCCATTTTCTCTCTGTGGTAGCTGGATTTTCTGGGGATGTGTTTGATCTGCAACACGATCAGTACAGTAAGACGGTGACACAAGTTTAGCAATTGCTTTGTGAGATGCGGTTAATATCACGTAAAAAATGGTTCTCAGATTCTGCACACAGACAGGTTTATGTAAAATATATAAACATTTGTCCAAGTTGTTACAGATTGCATAAATATGGCATTTTTACTGTTGCATTTACAGATGTGCATGTACAATGATGTGCAAATAATCACAATTTGATTACAATCTTTGAAAGGTACTTGAACTTTGCATCCAAGTAACGCAATGAATGAAAAATGCCCACCAAAGAATTTAAATAGCAAACTTATAACATGGTTTAAATTCATAACAAATTTCAATGTCTTCTCAGTAAAACTTTCACACATTTAAAATAGTTTGTATTCATTTTATTTGTATATGTCAAAATACAATTTTTTTTTTTCCAAAATAGTGGGTTTTGCAACTAGTTTCATGCAGATACAAGGTCTGCTCAGTACTACCAATAAAATCAATATAGCACAGTAGCCATTCATTTTTTAGATATAAAGAATAAATAACCTAAATATAAAACACTAAAATATTAGAAACACGTATTTAATCATTCACAGGCACCCAAACTTTACCAAATATAATCCAGAATATGCCTAACTGTCTTGTAACAGAACTCAATACGTTGCAGCCATTCAATTCTTTATTTTACGTTAGCGTAAGACAATGGAAGTCCCTACGGTTCAGACCCACCTCTCATACAGATCAATTACAATAAGATATCTCAAACTATCTGTGTACCTTTAAAATCAAGAATCCTGAGCTTGGTAGTAAGAGCATAACCTTACATCTTCAAAAAACCAATCAACAGAGAGAGGACATCATGTCTTCCTTACCAAAACATATCCCACCCCCGTAAAACTAACCCCCACCCCCCACGTAGGCAGTAGAACACAATGACCTTTTTAAATGAAGGGGTACAAATTCACATTTAATATAGTATACAATATAATCAATAATACAATAGCTACTACAAGCTTTACAATGTACAATTTGTTTTAATGGCTGATCTGTTCAGTGGTTTTAGGCAATAAACTATGTGCCAATAGGATGTCGTATTTTGAATGGTTTAGTGAAAATATAAAAGCTGTTTCTAACAAAAGCGATCTTCGCTTGAGTACTTTTTTTTGTTTTTAAAGGCCACTGAAATGTATAAAATGGTCTGACACGATGGCGTTATCAAATTGGATGCCTTCTCACATGGCAACAACAGTGCATATAAACATTAACGTGAGTGTAATGGGTTATGTTTTCCAAATGATTTAGTACATTACTTTGGCTAGCACAACAGTTTTGGACAGCACTCAGATAAATACAGGTATGTGAAATGTAGTGAAGCAGTTATATTTATGCAATTTTTTATTATGGTGAACACTATCAAATGAAAAAAAATGGGAGGAAAAGATAATAAAGTATTTTATATAGTTTAGACCTTTTGTAAAGATAGGGCTCCATACAATGTACAATGTCTAAATTCTTTATACCATAAAAATTAATGAACTTTGTTAAACACACTATTCTGGAGTAGCCTAATTTGCATTAACAGACATTTGCAATAGGGAAATATATTCAAGCATGCCACGTGGTGGTCTGAAAAATCAAACCAGTACACATTTATATATACAGCATCACTCAGTACCTGCTCAAATGAATGTGACGATTACAGGATCTAACATCTTTCACTACAAACTTCTTTTTTTTTTTTTTAAAGTGACCAATAAAGGCAGAAAACAGGACTCTTAAAATATTTCTAGTTTCAACTGACTTTTAAAGCATTTTGTATAGGAAATAAATGCATATTGCACAAACAGTGAAAGCAAATGTTCCACCAAACATCTCTGTTCCAGGTGGTTGGACAATACAACTCTAGGTAGCTACACAAATACGTAATTTAAAAGGGTGTGTGGTCTCTGCAAATGGTAAAGCTGTGAAAACACTGTACAAGAAAATCTGGTACATGAATAATTAGGAGGGGGAAAAAAAATCCAAACTTAAGATTTAAAGAAAAACTGAGTATAGAAAAAACTGGGAATTGTGGCACAACAAAAACATTATTGAGTAACTGTCTTCTGTGAGAGCTGAAAGCTTTTGATGATGTAAAAGTGTTTATGTACAACTAAGGCTTACTGGTTAAATATCTGAGGCGTATCTGGCCTTGAACACTTTCCTTATTATGCTGTAGCTGTAAACAAGATTTCTCAGTCATTTTATCTTCTCAGCAGCTGCATTTTAACAGAAACAATGATCTTGATACAAAAAAACACACAGGTAAGAGGGCGTTTGGCAGGATATCTGAAAATGACAGTCTCCAAGGGATCTTCCCACACTTCCAGTGACTGCCATACTATGGTCCACTGGAGTTACTAGTGATGTGCAATACCGTTATTTGCTGCTGTAGTAAACCCTTTATTTGGAAAGTTTGCTTATAACTCTGATCAAGGCCCCATTTTCATCTTTTAGCCTCTGGTTGTCCGCCTTCAGGTCTGGTAGCATCTATGAAAAATGAAACACGATGGTTATTTGCTATTATACCCCAAGTAAAAGCAGCGAGACTAGACAAGCACTGGGGATAAAAATCTTTGTTCAGCTGAAGCATCTTGGCAGTTCTCCCCCTTCCTATCAGCAGTTCAGAAAAATCTCACCTTTTAGCATGACGCAGTGAAGAGTTATAGATTAGGAGGTTTCATTTGCTTGGATTAGAGGCACTAAATCTCGGTGGTGCAGATGACAAGCCTCTAACAAAAGCATTTATAGTAGTGTGAGGAAAGTAATTAAACGCTTCAAATTTCAGTGCAAAACAAAAAAATGTTAATTACCAACGATTTAAAGAGGCTCGTCTATACTGCACTTGCACAGTTTCAAAAAAACATGCTGTGGCTAAGCATATCTACCACTGTGCTCTTGGATGATTTCATCCTGATCAGATAGAGTGTGATTCAGCTTGTTAGCTCACAGCATTAATCTTCCAACCACTTCCAAACTCGTGTTGAAGCACACATCCTATAATTTGAGATCATATCCCTGAATAGCTTGGTTCACGCAAGATCAGATCATTGAAAGAGATCACTGAAACAGCAGGCTGCATACTCAGGCACACAAGTTAGGAGATGGCAAGTTAAGGTTGCCACAGGAGATGGGTGACACACAAGCACAAAAGCTGGAAGGCAGAAGCCAAGTGAGGTGAGAGTTGGACAGGATCAGACAGGAAAGGAGGACAAGTCAGTGCACAGAGGTTTGTACTGGGAAAACGTGTGCTTGTCAGAGAAACCAGAAGTAATCTCAGCAGTTCTCCATATCTACGTTCACACACTGATAACAAACCATCTGTAATACTCATGGCTAAATTACATGTATGGTTTCTAGCAGCAGGTTTACACAGGAGTTAACAGCCTATTCCTGCAGAGTGGTTATTCAGTAACCTCAGGTGCAAGTGCATGCAAGAGGTCTAAGTCCAGCTGGTGACCTATGTAACAACTGCTACATAATTTTTCACGATGAAATTTCCTCACCACTAGTTTTGTTTTCATTTTATTCAAGCAAGATTATTCTTTCAAACCCATTATATTCAGAAAATTTTAATGGAACAGAAAGAACGGAGAAGTTTAAAAATGCAGGTTAATTAACTGTGCATTACACTAGAGGCTTCATTTACCCATTTCCTCCAAAGGAGTCCCGTCCACACTCAGTTCACCAAACAGCAGACCCTCTCACAGAGTGAAACACAACAGTACACTGAAGATGAGTGAGGTTATAGGATCTCTAGTTTATTTACCTGCCAATATCAGAGTATGTGAAATGAAGATGACAGGTGCTCACAAGAGGAAAAAAGGTGGTCTCCGCAGTTAGAGTAAGTAAAAATCATTCTGCTAACCTGGATTCCAGCTCTGCTCCATGGTGGAGCTTAGGGCAAGCCACCTAAACTGAGCTCTTCACAGAGTCAGAGGGAAGCTTCCACTATAGTCAAGTGAGAGCTCTGCTCTGAACAGAAAGTGCTGTAAAATGCTGATTACTTTCAAAAACCATGTCAAAGTGTTTGAGTTTGAAATTGGGCAACACAAGTAATCATTTGGCAATTTTCAAGTATTATCTGTGTTAAGTTTTCTAAGCTGTAAAAAACAACTACTGTTGTCTGAGATAAACGTGCTAGGGGTCATACCCAGGTAACAGGCGTGTGTACCATGCATTTGTGCATGCACCCGTAATATTAGGATAAACCCGGGGTTGTTCTCTGACATGTATCTGCAAACAACGAAACATCCATTTGTTCAGGGAAAGCAACTAACACCTTTCCTTTCTCCTTTTTGTTCAGTTACGGACTTCATACCAAAGATCCTGGGGGAAACCACAACAGCCTTCATCTAGTCACGCAGAAGGAAGCAAGGGAGTCTGATTTGGTTCGTGTTAATTGTGTATCTCAACAAGTGTTGTCGTGTATGCCTTCCAATGAAACCTCAAAGTAACTCCAGGAACGTCACAGTCGTCTTTCAACTCATTGATTAGGGACCTGCAGCCAATAATGCTTAATTACATACAGGCAGACCCACAGAGTGGTATATTTTCTGGTGAACTATTTCAACAAAAAAGCTGCTGTTCAAATTTAGAGCTTTAACATAATCCAGTACCATTATATGTCTGCAAATCTCTGTAGATAGATTTTAATCCGGATTAAACTAATAGGTAGAATAGGTATTAAGAAAGTATTTTCTCTTTTGTTGTGAGTCTGCTAAAGAATAGGGGAAGACTGGTAGGAGATAAAAGCAGTTATGAGTAATAGGAGATTGATCAGGAAGGATAAGCTCAAGTAACCCAAAATACTTATGCTTCTCATCTATACTAATCCCCACATACTTTAAACCTAGCCAAAGACATTTATACAATTTTCTTGGAGCAGTGCATTCCTATGGTACTCAAACTTCTCATGAGGTGACACCACGCACTTTTAATGTGCAGAAGCAGGAAAAAAAGCTTTGCAGCAAATTCAGTAAAATTACAGTTACAGGCCGTACTTAACAATTTCAATTTGCTTCTCCCTAAAATAGCAAAGTATCTTCCTGTGATGAGATTCTTCAATAAGATTACAAATGCACTATTTTGCCTACCTGTATTATATGACTAGCTAGTAACCCTGCAGTGCTGTAGGTGAGCAAATAATTATTCAATAATCACCTGACATATGTGGAGCCAACACAGATCTGTACAGTAATAATAATGTCTGTGTTTGCTGGAGGATTTAACAGTTTTTACACACAAAACAGCTTTGTAAGTTAAGATTACAAAAAGCTCATGAACTGTTAAGGTACCTGTTCATATTAATCAGGCACACTGCTATGGTTAAGCTACCATCATAATGTCAAGCCTCCCTGCTGTGTTTCCACTGCTTTTCTTTTGCTAGCCCAGCTCCTCAAACTCCACAACGATCTGCCGCTGAAAACTCCCCCTACAAAAAGGAGTACCGAATAGTTTTCTGTGGGTTAACACCCTGAACTGGCTTACCATGGTTAAAGGAATGCCAGTGCTAGCAAAAAAAGATGGTATGGACGTGTGGCTGTGGACAGCAGTCATTAGATTAGCTCAGCTGTGTTGAAAAACCACATTGTTAGCTGAAGCTGATGTAAGACGGGCTGCCCTAAAGGGACAGCTCTCCCTTCGCATGCAAGCAGTATGCTCCTGCTGCTTCCTGCGTGTCAGTTTAGTGATTCAACAGCCCTGGGGTGAGATGGATCAAGTAATATAACAAATAAAGGGATTTGTTTTCAGCCAGGTCAGTGAGCTGACTTAACTCACTCAGCAAGGGTTAACACAAGGGAACGTTGAGGAATGCAGGGCCTGGACCAGGAACAACCTTTCTATCCACATCCTATTGTTAGACCAACTCCAGGAAGACACGGAGCCAAAGGATAAACCTCTTTTTTTCATGCCTCTTAGTGGGGAAAACCTGAGATCGGACTCTGTGAGCAGAATGAAAAAATGTACGCTTATTGCCTTGCTTCTAAGCGGGAAGGGGGGTAAGTGCAGGGAAGCAGTTTAGCAAGAGTCACTGTGCAGAAGGAAATATTTTTTCACCTACAGATCTTAAAAGCTCGCTGAAACCTCCACCCTACACAGTTGTTATATAAGAGGAGGAAGAAAGGCATATAGATTTGGTGTGGAATGAAACCACATTTTGTTCCTCATAGAAGTTTTGAATCTTCAGTGGGTTTCTGAAACAGCCCTGCAGTAACACTAGGGACAACAAACTGGTATTGTTTTTCCAAGATGAAACTCAAAACAGTTCATACCTTTAACAGAAGGGGACTGAACCAGATGACCTAGTAAGTATGAACCAATCTGACACACTAGGCAGGTTTTTTTATGTCTGTGTTTGTACAGTCCTTGCATGATAGGATTCTGGGCCACGACTGGAATGCCTACATATATAGCAATAGAAATCAATAACCTTAACTCAGTGCTAAAATGGGATATTTTAAGCTGTCTAGATAAAAATAAGGATTGGCCAGAACCACACGGGAAGTTAAATATGTGAAAATATTAATCAACTTGAAACTCTGATACATTTTTTGAAAGGAAAGACTTTGGTCCCCTCTGAACACTAAAATACACAAATGTAAGAAACAAAGTTGCTAATGCAACTGTTGAGGAATGCACAGCACTGAAACCACTGCTCAAACATTCTTTAGTTGAGACTAGATTTGTATCAATTCTATGCACTTCAATTATACTGCAGTAAGAAAGCTCAATTCTTAATTTCAATTTATTAAAAAACTAGAGGCAGAGCTATCTATTTGAGCATTTACTCAAGCATCAAAACAAGGGAGTGACTTCAGCTTATCCTAGTGGGAACTCAAATCCTTTCGATTGTTGCCAAGGTTTTAACATGTCAAAGGTCTCCTGGATCACTGCCAATTTATCTTCAAGTAAGGGAGGACAAGCTTCAGTGCTAGTAAGGACGACACCACACCATACCAACACATCTGCGACACCTGTAGTCGGTACACCAGACACCATGCTTTAGCCACACTTCCATAACCGAGCAGCAGTAAGTCAGTTTCTGACACACAAGTGTTAATAGTAAAATTCTACCCAAGCACAAACTGAATGTCAACACCTGCCTGGCTACACAAAGGAGAAGGCAGAAATTACAAGTCCACAGAACGCAGTTGCCTACGGGACCCTGACAGCTTGGCAACCACTCGGGTCAAGGCCCTATTCTCAGTCACCAGTCGCTCATTTATGTGTCTCAAAGATTGAATCTGCTTTATTTGTTGCAGGTTCTGCAGGAATCAAAGAAATAGGAGTGAAAACGAGAAAAAACACATGTATATTATGCTTACAAGAACTAGAGATGAACAGAATTGAACGAAAACTTAGAAGAGGCAGTCCTGTTTAAAGTAGGTAAGTCGCTGTGAAAGGAAAGTATCAAACAAGTGGCACATTCTTGAAAAGCAATCTAAGAACCAGCAGTGATTCGTCACAGCTTTCCAAAACAGTTCAGGATACGTTAACAATGAAAGCTATTCCTGGAATTCTTTACTTAACATCCTAATTGCACAAACTAAATCTCCTGTTCAAAAGTCTGTAAATAATGACGCATTTAACATATACTTTTACACAGCGGTGCAACACATGATAGGAAGAGTATTTAATCTTTAATTCAAAACTTTTACATATTGCTTATTGAAAGTAAGCTTTCGAAAAAAGGCAATATATTTGTATTCTCTATTTTTCTCAGAAGCCTAACCTTTCCTAACAGAAATTTACAGGTTGATGATAGAAGCTCACATCCTGTCTTCCACTCTTAGAGACAATTATTTTCCTATACCATAGTTTGCTTTCTACATATTTCACTTCTGAAGACCCCTCAAGGAACCACAGACATTGTGTCCTCCCTTACAGCAAACTATCCTGGCCTGAATCCAAGGGAGCTAGAGGCATCGTGGTTGCCTTCTGCCTAGATCTGCCTGTCAGCTTCAATTATTTCAACAAAACTTCGTGCAAGTATTTTGATGAAAAGTATTTGGAAGTTAATGCCATTTCCAAGCACCAGAGGGAGCTCAAAAATGAGCTTGAAAGGAAACTTTTTATTACTCAATGACAAATATCGAATGTCATAACAGTGGTATTTCTTTAAAATTTTGGAGTGCAAAAATGTTTTCTATTTCATCATGTTCCACTAATTTTCTGGTCACACTTTAATTCTATCAGTTTGGTTGACCCTGTCCAGTATTATATCCAAGGACATAATACAAAACAAACCTGCCAAATTTCTCACCCTTCTTAATCATACCAGAGGACTTCACATGGATAAACCAGGAAATGAGAAAAGTCATACCATGACTGGTTTAAAAAAAAAAAAGCCAGAAATGTATTAAAAAAGTATTTTCCTTCTAGGATTCAGTTTATACATAGTTGAAAAAAACAGAAACCAATGCATGTGTTAAAGGGTACTTACTTGTCAATGTCTGAAATCTATCCACTGCTTTTTGTTAACTAAAAACTGATTACTATTCACTCTATACAAATGAAAGGTTTGGTATTGGTAACATGCTGTCTAATACATAATTTAAAGAGCATAAGATAAAGGTTGAAGCAACATTTAACGCTTAAATATCTATGGAATTATATGCTACCATTATTTTAAAGTTAATAAAATACAGAGTATCACATCAAAAACATAGACTGCAATTCCATCTTGATTAAATCAAGATATGTTTCACACCGACCATCTCTGAATGTTTCTTCTTAGCCAATATGTTATAGAAGCATAAGTCTCAGCACCTTCTTACAAGTCCTACATGTATGACTGCTTATGCCAGTGTAACAGCTTCGCTACAAGCTATGTAACATGAGAGACTTCGAAATGAGGCTATAACTTAATTATTTTCTAATGAAATTATAGAGGCCAGTAATACTGCCAGACTACATGTTGCCCTGAATAGTCATACACTTTGCTATTAATAGTTTACTTACTTTCAGTTCCTCTTCCATTTCAGATATCCTTCTTTCTAGAGCTCTTCTTTCCTAAATCAACAGATGTGTGTTAACACTAAACAAGACAATTTTTAAAAAATTACTGCTTGCAAATACTGTGGCAACAGTGAAATACTTCAAGTTTCAAAGATCATACAACCAAAAGCATAGTGTGGACAGGAAACTTGTGATGGCAGTGATATATAGAAATTTTGTCAATATGGAATTTTAATATCTGGGGAGGAAGAGATACAGAAATGTACATCAAGTCCTACAAAATATACCCCTTCCTTTACACATATTTAGACAGGTTGTAAGTACCATTTGTTTGGATTTATTTTTCATGTTTCTGGGCTAGGCTTTCATAACAGCTTAATATACAAGAAATGCAGAAAATTATCAGAAACAAACAAGAGTATTAAAAGAAACAAGCACAAAAACATAAGCTTTCCTAGACAAGCAGAGGTAGCTGAAACATCTGTCTCAGCTCAGTGGGATCTGTCCACACCATAAACTGCAACGTAGTGTAGATACACCCAAATTTACATTAAAGGAGTTCAGCTGAGTACCAAAGAAATCTAGCTACGTAAGACCACCTGCTTCTTTAGCAAATGCTTCCTGAATATTTTCTGCTTTTCTAGTATAGTTTTATTTTCTTTTTTTTTCTTTTTACCCAAGAAGCAGGAGAAATTATCCTTGGCAGAGAACTTCAGGTTGTTTTGATTACACTGAGTACAGTACCCAAGCTAGCTTATTGGAAGTCAGCTTAGGGTTTTCTATACTATGCTGCAGTCTGCAGTGCAGACACACTACCATATTTCTAAATGACATTATTTTGTTTAAACCTAATTTTCAACACATCTGACAGATGAAGAGCTAATGCAATAGACTTCAGGGGTTTATAGCTTAATTGCTTGCTTTCCTGTGTCAGACAATGCAGTGTGTCTCATTTAAAAGCAGCTGCGGTTATCAGTACTCTACATTCAGATTTTTCCAAAGTGTGAAAGGCAAAAGCAACAGATTATTGCAAAGTGGACATATGATGCATCTGCATACAATGGTGTTATGCAAACAGCAAGCAGCATTGACTGAGGTGTGTAAAACTTTGGTTAGATCATACCGCCCAGTAGATACTGACTCTTGCCGGTCACCTTTCAGATACAAATCATTTGAATTTAGTTTAATCATAGTACAGTTATACCCCAACATTTTCCCATTTTAGCAAACAACTTTAAAGGTTTATCAAAGTAATAGATTACTGCAGTTGTTAGCACTTAATGTACTTAACTCCTTCGAGTTAAGACTTTTCCCATAATGATACTGACTGATAGTAATGGGCATAGTAAGTACCAGCGAGTTAACTGCAGTAAGCGACTAACAAAAAACCCACACCATCTTACATTACTTAGAACTGTATCAGTTACCTGCTAGCCTTGTAGAACAACATATATTATCAGTGCTCTTATATTAAGCAACACTTGACAATTCCTGCGATTACCAGGAGATGAATGATCAAATAAATCTCAAAATTTCAGATGGTTAAAAATCATTAGTCCTTTTGATGCATTTGCTTAACTAGCATGTTGAGCTTGTCTAAGAACAACTATTAGCAATAAAAGCCAATTACATAAAATCCTTATTTCATGAACTTTGTATACTTCACATTCTATAAAAGAAACATTTAAATGGACTGGCCTAGATATAAGATTTATTGTAAAAGAGTATTGTTCTGATTAGATGAAGCTATGCTGCTCTTTTTCCTGAACTGCTTACTCTTTTATGAACTGGCTTGAGGAATGCCAACAAAACAACACATTGCAGTTTCACTGGGAAGATTTGCCAGTATTATTTGATTAGTCCCTGGGCTCAAAGAAAGGGCTTGAAATTTATGCAGTCTAAAATTTTATTATATACTTCAACAACTCTGTAAGGTACACCAAGGAACATTTGTAACCCTCAAAATGAAAAAAGTACACGCTACTCTCTCAGCTTATAAAATACAATAGCTCGTTTGTATTTATCAAAGCAACTAGGAACCACAGTCTTGGTGCAGTGAGATTGAGGTACAGGGATATACACAGGTGAAAAATTGACCCCCCGAGTTACAAAATTATTAAGAAGTAAAACCAGATGTATATACCTACATGTATTTGTAAATTCAGTAATACCAAAAATTATACCTCTCCACAACCCAAATTCCCAGATGATGAATTCTAAATTTGGGGGAAGCCGGTTAAAGGTACCTACAGTTCTGAATTCTGATTCAGACTGAAACCTTGCAGTTTGAGTTTTATTATCACATCATATGAAATTCTGCAAAGGACTTTTAATATACTTTTCAGAGTGACAGGTCGTTAATGAAACCCTTATTTTTGCCTATGTATTGCTAGGACCTTGCATCTGTGATCCGATCTGTAGCCCTATCCCCATGGAAATAGCCCCTTTCTGGTAAACAGTTCTCAAATGAACAATATTGACAATGCATCACCAAATCACATCATGGAAACCCACGTCTGAAGGCAGAGTTCAAATAAAATTCAAAGCCAGTATTTTCTAAATTTTATTACACTGTGCAATTCTAGGTTTAATAAAAGTTCCCATCTTCTTTACTGAAAAGGTATGTTTCAGCTTGAAAATCTCATAGTTCAAAGATGCCTTCAGGTTTTTCTCTGCCAGCCTTTTATGTCTTCCAATTTATTCTCACCACTTTTCTTTCCCCCCTCCCTTTTTCTTTCTGTAATTTATATAAACATTCCTGTTTTAAATTCTTGTCTGAAAAGAAGTATAAAATTACAAAATACAAGGAACATCTCCTACATCTTGTGTAAGTCATGTTTCAGCCATACAGCATTATCACTAATTTTATTTTTTTACCTGCTAGCTTTAGTATTAATACATTTAGGAAGAGTAACATTTCTGAAAGACATTTTGCTGTTGGACTAAATGTCTTTACAAAAAAAAAAAAGGTGCAAAAATTTCTAACATAGCCAATTGCTTTAATGCAATGGCCTATTTTGGGAAAAAGCAAAGCAGTAATTTAAAACTGAAAAAATGTCTAGCTATGCAGTACTGAATGCTCTGCAGTATGGAACCTATATAGTAATGGACACAGCTAAACCTATTAAATAATTAAATGTCCACCTGTGTGGCCATGATAGCAAGCAAGAAGCCAATTAAAGCTGCTGATGAAACTTTTCTACTGATGATATCACTGTCTACAGCAGGATGCCAAAAAATCAAGGAGAAACTGGTGCTAAAAGGCTGCTGCAATTATCTGGAGAGATTATTAAGATAAAGATAATGGAACTTCAGGAAGTGCCTGAGAGCTTTTCTACATCTCCATGTGCTCCTATAAAATCTACCAAGTGTTTGTTTATACTCCAGACAGGTTTGTAGAACTAAAAATTGTTTTCTAAACCTCATATACTGGAAAGTAAACATAGGAGGCTAGTGAACGTGAAGTTTACCAGGGATAAATAAACGTATACCGTATCACTTATTACTGTCAAAGTCCATTTAGCTTTCTTCCCGTTTAAGTGTCTAATGTGTCACTCCAGGATCAGGGGAGGAGAAAGGAACATGTGGACAGGGTCATGAAGGAAGCCAGGACCACAACAAAACCAACATAGTTTGCTTTACATTGCTGTGGAACTAAACTTTTATAGGGATGGATTTTAAACTAGTATGAAACTACAGCCTAAAATGATCACGTGTCCAACTTCTGAAATAATTCCTGTAGTCTATCTCACATATGGATTTATTACATGACTCCTTTCCCATTCAATTTAGGGTTGTCTCTGACCCTGATGCCCCTCTTCCCACACTGCTTACTCATTCTTCCCCTCCTGCTCCAGTATCATATTCCCTCTGGAAAAAGTTACAGTACAAGGAAAGAGACAGATTATGATTAATTTTATATCTTTAGCAGGTTTAAGGTCTCCTGTCTGTGAGGTAGAAGCAGCTACTTCATTACCAACAATAATTGGTAAAACAACACACATGCCTCTGGAAAGCTCTGAGGAAATTAAAGTCTCTGAATGTTGGAAATGGATTAGAAGATGAGACGCTCTGAACCTGCTTAACCCTCTGGAGTGCCAACATTGTTTTGGATGAGATGGAACAAGCGGCAGATCCCTGGAGGGCAGTGGGGTTTAGAACCTGATTATCACGAACCAACAGGCAACCTGAAGGCAATTCTTAAGAGTAATTCCATCTTACAGTGTCTCACATTCATTGCCACTTTGAAACCTAAAATCCCCAAATCTTCTAAAAAATTCAAGTTATAAGAAAGGCTTCTGTTCCCACTAAAATATATCCAAGCCAGGGGTTGCAAAACAAACTAAAACAAAGCCTGAATTGGAGTACTTAAGAGATCTTTGGCAGAAACTCACCCTTTTCTCCATTTCCAAGAGTGATCTGTCAGCAAATCTTTCTTGTCTCTGAAAACAAAATTAGTGAAGACATTGGTACTCGTTCTTAAACAACATAAAACTGAGGAAAAACAATTCAATTGGACATTTTAGTATTCTGTCCGAAGTATGTCTTCAAAAGCATTTTAAAGTGTGTTCAGGGAAGTAACACTGAAATAAATAATAAAGAATGAACTGGATTTATCACGCACTTCCTCTGTGACCATCCCTAAGTAATTCAATCACTACATAGCCTTTGGCAAATAGGAGTAATATAGTATTTCTATCTAAAAGCATTACAAAACAAACATCTTTTTAATGTACTTCACTGATATTTACAGGGTACGCGTGGAAGAAACTTAAGTACCTACACAGGTAAATTGTGGCAGATGTGATCTGAGAATAGGAAATACTCTCTCTACAGCAATTTAAGACAAATTTAACTTTTGTGTACATATTTGGTATTACTGTATGCAGCACTGTTATCTGTAACTGGAGTGCACTATTTGCTCTTCAGTTCTAAGATAAAGCTATCTAACCAGCCAGGAAGAACTGGCAGGTTATGCCAATCTGCCAGCAGGTTTATGAATTAATCAATCAATCCCAACTGACAGTTTGAATATAAGCTTAACAGTGTAGAAAGTGTTTATCCCTACCCTGCAAAGAAGTTACAGATACATGCTGGCAAGAACCACTACTACTTAAATAGGCAGGAGGCAGTCTCACACATTTTGTTCACAGCTGAAGACCAGAATCCTGCGCTCTTTTCTCTTTAGAAACAGAGAGGTGGTATTCTTCACTCCCAACTTTGGATAAGAAACAAAGCTGATGCCTAGTAAAGAGCAGCCTATACCCTGGGGTGCTTCTAGTCTGCTATCTACCTTGTCAGCTAAGTACAGGCTTTTTGTTTTATACAAACCTGAGTGGTCTTCTCCAACTGTAGCTTAAGATCTGTAAGTTCCATGTTGGTATCATGTAATTGTGCTTTCAGTTTTTCATTTTCAGCTAGGATCTGTTCATAAAGCTAAGAGAAAATATTCATTTAAAAAAAAAACAAATAATAATTCAGTGAGATTAGCTGAAAAATTTAAAAACCATGATTAAGCTGCATGTAAAATGAACAGATACATTAATAGCCTAAAAAGTAAAAATCAGTTATAGTTTTTAAAGACGTTTAGAATTAGCAAGCACTTTACAGAACTGCTACCAAATATTTCTAGAAACAAGCAACTTTGCATAGGGAGCACATAACTCACCTTACACGTATTAAAAAAACATACTTGCCACTTTTTTTGCTTCAGACTTCACAGATTAGACACCACAGTAAACTTTTTGACAAACAACTCCTCTATTTTAAAGCAAGATCTAAACAAATTTTGACATCATACGTATGTAAGCTAGCCAACATATGAAATAAAATGCTTTACATATGTATAAAGCAATTTTAATGATACAATCAACTAAAAAAATAATATGATAGTATTTGTCATAAAAAATGGATCTTGGCTCCTCTGGATTTCCCCCTTGCATTGAAGAGAAAAGTGCAAAAGCCAGAAGCTGTTTTGTAACGTGCATTTTCCCCCGCTGTAGTGGTTGCTCTGCTCTTCCATTCAGCTGAGATGCTTTAAGCAGCATTTGTGATACAATGTGAGATTATTTCCAGACAATTTATGAAAAACAATAATAAAGTTCTATTTTCACACCAAAATTATTGGATCAGATACCTTCTTAAAATCAGTGCTATCTTCTTTTTCTAGTCTACTGCAGTATGGTTTTCGATCTTCAAGGTAACTCTGTGACCCCGATCGCCCCTGTGTTGAATCGTAACGATCACCTGAAGACATGCCGAGGGATCCCGTATCATACCTGTAAAAGAAAAGTTCTTATTTTTCTTTGCCTTCGCATTCAAACTGAGACCCACTCACTGTATCAAACATTGTGAGTTTGCCGCTACCCAGGTGAAAACCACCAGATGCAATTATGTATTTTAGTTAAGCCACTGTCTTCTCATTTGATGCAAATTTAATTTTTACATTCCCTCAGTACTTCCAAGATTTTCTGTGTGAAAATGTTTTCAAATTGCTCAGTCTGCCAAGTAAGTGTCTACCTTGTATGCAGAGAAACCTTTTAAATTAGATTAAAATATTTAATTCAAGCAAATATTTACATGTCTTAAAGGACTTGATATTAGCTTAGATACTTTAATTCCTCTTTATTTATAAAGAAGACCTATTTTTAAAAAATGTATTACTTTAATTGAAGGGTTTAAAAAAGTAATCTCTAAAATATCGGCCTAGGTGAATTCTCCAAGTTTTATTAGAGATTTCAAAACTATTTGTTGTGAATTCCAGTATTTCAACAGAAGCAGTTTATGAAACAAATCTTCAGCAAAGTCTTTATCCTATTAATCACTAAATTACAACCAGTATTAATAAAATTTAGAATAATTTCACACTGCTCACTCTTCACTGATCAAGTGCTGTAGGAGTTCTATTTAACAGATTTTCAGCACAGACGGAACATAATAAAACCTGATAATTAATTCTAAGGGTCTAAAAACAAATGAAAACTGTTTTTTTAAATTATTGATATTTCTGCATTTCCTTTTTAACAAATCTTAAGGAAATCTGATTTTCAGAGGCTGTAGTACTTTTCTTGAGATTACTTAGAAAATTTTCAGTAGGGTATTCTAGAAGAGGGACAAGAACCTCTTTGTCTTCTTCGTAAAAGCTGACTTCATACTGAAAAATTTGTAGGGAATGGTACTGTATCCACTGTGTTCTACAAAATGCCCAGCCTGCCTTCAGTGCGCTACAAATACAGAGTCCAATACGTTCCCCAGAACGGAGTATCCCACCCACACACGGGAAAAAATATTCAGAACTGTAGCTTTACAACCGTATTTCATACAAATGTTAAATATCATTAACGCCTTTTAAAGCTCAACCCAGCTGACTACTGGGGTTAAGCTGAATTTGTACATAAAGAACTTAAAATGAAAATATGTGAACAAAAAGTGTAACAATTTTAAATTCATTTCTCTAAATTGCACATACCTTGAAAGGCTATCACTCTGAGGTGGGGAGGGGTAAAAAGAGAGAAAAAGAATAGATCAAGTCAATAATTTAATTAAATAAAATATATAACAATCTGTGCACAAGTATAGCCAAACAGTTATGTTAAATGCACACGCTGTCCAACAGCATGTATTATCTGAACATTGTCAAGCTTCAATTTTGTTATGTCTGGAACAGAAAAGAAATATGTGCTAGAACGTGCTTGCCAAAATATGATTTACAAGGATGTTAACATCACACTCTAGAAGTTTGACTGTCCTTTCAGCAGTCGTTGCATTCTGCAATTTGCCTGCCTGTTATCAAAGGCATCAGAACTGTGTTCTCTCAATTCCCTACTCCTCCTTCCTCTTCTCTAACATTAGCAATAATGTTTTGAAAGATCAACATAATCATGACTTCAGCTTAAAATAATAATATAAAATAAGCTACAAGATCATCATTTCAACATAGCTCGATGGGAAACAAGCCACTATACCAACAACTTATTAGACTTAGTTTAAATGACATAATTTCATTTTTTATATTACTTTCATTCATTCATTCCAGGTGAATCCACAGGCACAAAGTTCACTCGCTTTACTTGACAAGCAAAATTTAATTAGAAGTGATGACTTAAGAGTGAGGGAGTGCCCTCTAAGCATTACATCAGTCATGCAAACCTTTTTCCCCTCTGGGTGGTCAATACAAATTCATAATTTATTCCAATTATAATAACAATCTTGAGTGAAGACACTTCAGTCAAGAAACTCTACTGATGTATCATCACCTGAACATCCTCCAACATTATTCACCTAGCAGTGGCTGAAGCCTTCCCCATAGGTGGGTTTTTTGGGGGGTGGTGTGGTTTGTTTCGTTTCCTTTTTTAGAAGGAAACTGTATTTTTTCAACTTGCATTGAGGAAAATAGCCACATTCTCCACAATACACTCAATTTCCCCTTTAACACCTTGAAGTGCATTTACTACACATAGGATATCAAAAGTATGTGCTGTAGCCTAACCACTCCTAATAAAACCTTGTTATTTTCTATTAAGAGCACGCATAATGCTGAGAACTTAAGAGATTTTGTAGAAAATGTCACAGTTAGGTGGTGCACACCTATGCATGGATAGTTTTTAAGTTACTGGCCACAATAAGATTAACTTCCACCTAAGTAGAAGTCTCATCTTGCATTATCGTATGTTTAAGTAAGATCAGCGTGAGATTACAGAATTCCACCACGTAATCAATGACCTACAAAAATCCCTTTTCCACTGCTTCCTTCTCACCTCAACAAAACAGAGGAAGCTTTGTCCGTAAAGACTTTAGGTTTTCTCTTTTTACCTTGAAGGAATGCTTTTAACCTTTACCTACAATGTAGGACAGCCACCACAAGGAAGTAAACCATTCCTACATTATTTCTTTCTAAAGGCTGTTTTTCTTTGCTTCTAGTGGACTCCCCATGGTGCCGTGGGAATGTGAAAACCTCCCAGATCTCCATTCCCCTGCTGCACTATAGCTTCCTGAATGGAAAGGCAAGTTATTAAGTCACACACAGACCATCTTAAAAACAAAATTTTCCAGCTACACAGGGGGACAACAAATGAACTGGTGAGGTAAGAGAGCACTAATTACTAGAGGCAGGAAAACACAGGCACAGCCCATTCCCGTTCTCCTGGCTGAGGCTGGGAACCTGAGAATCCGGACAAGGACTCTGTAATCTTCAGAAAACTCTACATCAGCGGTTTCCGTTCCCTGAAAGCTGTGAAGCCCTGCTCCTGCTGCTCAAGCACCATCCAGCCTCCACACCTCACTGAAAGAGCAGCACATTTCTCAAGCACATGCCTGTTCTTGTTCCTCTCACTTTTCACAAAACACATTTGTTTCTTTTTTTTTTTTAGCACAGTCTTAGCTGTTTTCTTTCTTTATTTTCCCCTTCAATTTCTGTCAGTTCAGCTCAGTCACAATTTTTAACATATGACAAAAAAAAAATTGTGAAAAGGTGTAAGTCTACAAACTGCATAAAGCTTGAGAAGAACTGATGCCAACTCACATATCCCCGTGCATCCAAATCACACGAGATGGATGTTCTTCGTACAGTCACAAAACTGAGCAGACTGAGCAGCCACAGCTACATTGGCAGCACACAAGCAGTAACAAAAAATTAAAACATATGTATCCTTATCTACACAACCTGAAATAACACTTACTTCTAACCCTATGCCATCAGTCTATACAGACCTTAAGGGTGCCCCAAAAGAAACTCTGTATTTGAAAATGTACATTAAGCTTCTAGAGAGGCACGTTACATTTTAGTGAGGGTAGGATAATTACCGGTAATGGAAATAAAATATCAAAGTCAGGTGGAATTTTCTGTACTGTTATAAAATGAGTGTTTCTGTACAACTGCCACAGCAAAGAAACTGAGAAACAAAATTTGAGTACAGCATTTAATCAACACTATTAATGCCAGTTTCTCACGTTTATTCCCACAGAATTAGAAGACCTAATGACATTTATTATCCTAATATTGCTAGCTTTCACCTTTCAGAAGTCACATATCTCATCTCTGGCAAAACAGAATTTCAGTCCATTTAATTATAACCTAATCACAGTTGTAGTACCTATTCAAATTCTTCTTTTTTTTTTAAATACATCATACTGAAAAACAGGCTTCACGGAAAGACTTTTTTATTTGGAATCCTTCAGTTGCCAAAGTGATCTTCCGACTTCCTTATTTTTGAACTGCTATCATACAACTTAGTTCTAAGACTATCATTCTAGCAGGAACACCAATTTCCTTTAAGTAACATGGCATTTTTTGTGTGAATTGAAGAAATTCTCAGCTCTTAACCTTGAAAAGCCTCAACAAAACTTCATCAGAACAACCTCCAATTGTCAAAGTGCTTAGCAAAGTCTGACTTCTCTTTAACAGCTCTCCTGTATGGACAAATGATCAGCTAAGAAGTCAAAAGAGTTCTGAAGAACTGAAGAACAAGAAAGCACAAACTGAAATCTTACAAGACAGTTCTTTCAAAGACCTCTGAGATGAATAAGATAATTTCTCTAGTTCCTTAAAGATTTCAGGCTAGAAATTATTTTGTCCAAGATCCTTTAATTTTCTTTGTAGCATGCACCCATGTGCAAGGCTTGTTCTTGACCTCCTCTCTTTAGTTTAAATTCTTGAGTTACTGCCAAAGCCCTTGGAAGTTTAGAGTTACCATCTTCTACCTCTGGCTTGTAGCTTCACCAAGGAGAAAAAAAAACAACAGCAGCACCACATAAGGGAGTAACAGAGAATTTCACTATTTCCAAAGTTTGTCTTCGAATAGCAATACATCAAATAATCAGCACAACTGAAAAAGCATAAATATTTTCTGAATGTCCTTCATTATAATTCAAGTTTATTCGTATCTTTCATCTTCCTAGAACGGAAGAGGATTTATAAGCAAATAATGATGAATTTCTACAATAAAGCATGGAAGATTTGTGTCAAAGTGAAAGGAGATCTAGCAACTGCAAAAAGGAAAGTGCAATTTCTTTAGGCATTTAAAAAATAAAAAAATACACTTTTTGCCATGGATTTGGGAACAAATTGCCTATTAGAACGTTCAAGATCTACTCCATTGTTATTTTTGTAAGGTGGCAAGATACTGCATTGTCAAAAGTAATATATTTAGTTCTCAGTTTCTCATTGATAAATGCTAAATAGTTGTTTATCAAAGAGAGGAAGTCACTTGAAATCTACATAATGTTTTCAATCTCTGATAAACCATTTGTATGCAAAGGAAAAAACCACCTTAATATGAAAACAATGAAATTATTATATACCAATTTTAAGGTATCTCACAGTTAACAGGATTATAACAATTACAAGGCTAGAACGTTTTCTGCAATTTTGATACTACACTGGAAATTCCATAGTAGGTTTGACCACATTTGAAAAGAAAACTTAAAACCACATGAAATACTTGATATTGAACTCACTTTCATTCTGTTTTTGTATTTTCTGCAGCTGATATGACAAAAGAGCTTATATCAACAAAGCAAAATCAATTTATGTAGCGAGGTGACAGTGAACTTGGTTCACACATTCAATTTATTTCAGAGCTCTCCATGAACTCAAATCTGATATTATTACGATTTATAATAAAATCAAACTACCAAAATCTTTTGTAGGAAGTATACAGGCTAGGAGAATGTTTTGACTCCTAAGTCAAGCCATGATTAGGCAGCCAATTCTACCCTTCTCCACCATCCCACCCCAACACACCCACCCTTTTAATCATAGATGATATTCATAATTTTGGGCCTGATTTCCCACTATTTCACTGTAGTTTGACATGAGTCTATTCTATCAGAAGCAGCACATGCACATTCTACCAAAATGAATTTCTACAGAACTGAATAGGGAGTAATTACAGATCTAAGGATAACGATATGTACTAGTGGGAGGAAAGGAAACAGGACTATGCATTTATGTTAACGTGACACGGAAATAAAAAATACAGCAAACCAAAATTGCACAGAATGATGCACAGAATGAATCTCTTAACTAAAATATTTAAGGAATGTGTAATGGAAGCTTTTACAAAAAGGAGCAAAACATCACTTGAGTTTTATTCCTCAGTAATGAAGCTGATTCTGTAGTGTGTTACTCCAGGGTTTAGGTCAAAAGAAATACATTCTGCTATACCATTTTACAGTATGGCTTAAGTCACTACTTCCTTTTTAACCCCTCTTCACCCCACTGTCACTCACCATTCAGTTTATAAGGACTTTTTCCATCAAATCAAGCCTATTATAGTGTTTTCTACTGACTTTTTAACAAGACTAATAATACTGAATTAGGATGTTCAGAAATCCATTTTCTTCAATGGAGAAATTGTGCTCTTCAACTTTCTATGCTTCATCATATTAACTTCTCATATTATTTGTTAATTACATTATTGACAGCACTGAGTTTAATTTTGAAAGGTTTTAATTAGTGTGCATAAGTCACTGGACATGATTTATCTGAAAATAACAGAGCAGATGGAACAAAGATTTTTGCAAGGTAGAAATGAAAGCTCCCTCCAGTAACTTGCTGCAACACGTCCCTGACCTATGTGTCAGAAATTTCACCTATATTTTCTGGATGCTAAATCTACATGATCAGAATGGAAGAGAAAAACATCAGTTTTAGCCATTGTTAATACTTTAAAAATTGTTATTAAAGTCTGCAAAGGAAATGGCACTGAACCATAGCCACAAATTATGAATCAGAAAGCACTCGTAAGAACTCTACCATAGGTACTCTTTTAATTGAATCCAACTGCAACAAAAATTTTATGATCTGTTAGAAAGTTGATAAATTAATTGTCTTTTTAAAATTACCTGAGTTTCTTTCTTATTTGTTCCTTCTTCTGAATCGGACTGGTGTTCCTGTTCATTTTCATCACTCTGGTAAAAAAGGTGGGAGAGGAAAAATAATTAAACTGTTTAAAGCTTACTGAGATTTTAAGGCATTCTAGACTTTTAATATGAAAATCTAAGAGCAGTAGAATTCTACCTAACTAAAATGTATAGAGAATATATGGGATATATGATGAAAGTTCTCAAAAAAATACGTTTTCAGTACCAGAAGGAGAGGAAAACAGAACTTTGCATTTGGCACATGAGAATCTTGCTTTTACAAAATTACATACTGATCCCATGACAAAGAAAAGGGAAAAGGGAATCAGCTGAAACGTCAACTATAACCCTTCTAATCTGACAGCAGTTCTTTCAATTTTAAGTACATGGCTACTTGTAATGTGTCAGATAACGAATCTCATTCTTACAGCTTTGGTATGCATGGCATGCAATAGACCAGAACTGTTCAGTGATTATTTTTTTCCTTAGATTATGATTAATTCCTATTAAGTTATGGTTATTACAGTATTCTAGAATTCTTTTTAGCATTATCAACATAACTTAGACTTAATTTTGATTTTGCTCCTGAAAGCTTCAGAACAGAGAAACAGAGAATACATAACTTGAACAAGCATCAGTTTTTCCAGAACAATTAGTAATATATTGTATTACTCTAAACTATTCTCTATTTTAAGTATACACTGGACACATTCCATATTGCTATAAGCTAAGGCTATGAATCAGCAGTAGCAGTCATTTACTTACATCATGAGTCCAAAAAGAAACTCCTGTAGATCGTCGTTTTTCTCTTGGTCGCCGCCTTTCCCTTATAGACTTAGGCTGTGACTTATCTTCTTCCTTTTCTTCCTCTTTTTTGCCCCCTTCTGTTAATAACAACTTTCTTGTTCATTTAAGTATGACACAACCTAATTTTCTAAAAATTTTCTTAAATACTTCTCAGTCTTTAAAATGCTTACAATTAACGTTTTTATGTGAAATTAATTCACTAAAGAGCTTCTTACCACATACAGGGTTTGCTGTAATACAAATTTCTCGGAACATAGCTCTAAAATACTGTAAATATTGTTCCAATTGGCAAACAGCAACTGCAAAATACTAATTCCATCTCAGCCACCTAAACAAAATGTTTCAATGTAACAGTAATACACTTCAAATTGGACTTGAAAATTGAATTTTCAAAACTGTCACATAATAATTCAAACAACATGTGTCAGTAGATGTATAAAAGTACAAAATAAGAGAAGATAACTTTACCATTCTTCATCAAACAAGGTTTTTTTGCTTACATCAAGAATTCTGTATTAAAAAACCCCACTTTTAAAAGTCTGTTAAGTCCTCCTTAGAGTCCCCCTTTTCATCACGGTCCTCTCCATTTTCCCCTCTAAGGAAGAATAAAATGGGATCTCCTAGATTAGATTAATACTGTATTACAGATTTCCTTTTTCTTTAAAAGAAATGCAATTGCAATTCAAACCCGACATAATACCTCAGGATTGTGTTTCCCCTTTTTGTTTAAAAGTAATTTGTTAAAAAAAAAAAAAAATTAAACAAACCTGCCCAAACCAAAGTTATTTACTTATTATCATGCAGTCTACTCAGTCTGCTATTCTTTTACTAAAGAAAGAAACCATAGATTTGAGTTCAGATCGAAGCATCACTACCATCGCTGGTCTTCAGAGGTAAATAAACATTTTAGCGTGAAGCAAGAATTAAACAGAAAAGAAATATAAATATTCATGGTGAACATACAACTTTCCTGATTAAATAAATGATGATTTTACCTCTGGGCTTTCAGACGGTAATGAATTTCTCCTCCTAAAGTCGTAATTTGAAAAAAACCTGCTGTAGCTAATATTTACCCATGAAAATCTTTTCCATAGAACAGTCTAGAAAGAGTTGCCTACAGTAAGCATGCATTACTGAAAAATCTTAATCTAAATTTCAGTTCATGTTAGGACAGAGGGAAAAAAAATCAGAAAGCATATCCCTGAAGCTTAGCTCCAGTAACTTCCTCAGAAAATACCACTCTAGGGAACATGGCAATACTGCTATATACTTCATGGAAATTTGATCAATGAATGATTTAATCTTATCCTCTATATAATAAAATTATCAATTTCGATCAGTAATCCTATACTGAATAAGTAACTTGAATTGAAGTATTTCTCCCAAGTCAACAGCAGAATGCCTCCGAAAGAGAACAGGAGATCACTCTGTATGTCAACAGCCTCCTCCTTCGACAGGCAACTAATCACGCACAGTATTTCTGAGAATTATAGCAGATGATTCACATTTGAAATAAGGGCAAAAACTCTGTGACATCAGAGAAAAATTTTTTTCTAACCTCAGAATCACACATCTGATCCTCAGCTTAAGATTAGATAAACCAGTTAAGTATGGTTAAATACATTAAATATTCTGAACTAACACCACACTACCACTAAAAGTACCCCCTTCCCTCCTCTGTTTTCAGCTGCTCATGAAACCATGAGAGGTCCTTAAAGCATTAAAGCATCATTCCAGTCCTTCAATGTGGAAGGACCGAAACAAAATCCCAGTTATTTAGCAATTATTTAATCAAGTAAAATTCCTCCTCAACACCTGCAAATATTTAAACTCTGAAATGTGATATTTTATTATAGTTGCTGTGTTAAAGCAGAAATGAAAGCATTATGTGGATACTGACGGCAGTATATTTGATGTTTCTATGACCCACCAACGGAAAACCCAGATTCACATACTAAACAGCTGCAAAACACCACCAAGCACAGAAAATCTTTTTTCCTCTCTATACGCAAGTTTTGGAATTTCTTACGGAAGATGGAGTAAGATACATTCCCAGTGGTCTTACATATCGCACCCCATTTTGAACTATCTTTAGAAACATAAGCTGCCCTTTGTCAACTGAAACAAACAAAAAAACCCCTTCACAAACAGTACTCCTACCTCTCTCACTTTCCTTTGTTCCACTCCGAGAATAGGCAGAAGTTATACCTATAAGGCTGTTTGGTCTGTTTAGTTGACTTGAAGTTGAAAGAGAGCTAGTGGAGGTGGAGAGCGAAGAGGTGGATGATGATGAAGTTGAAGTTGAAGTTGGTCTATAGCGATGATATGGCTATTCAGCAGAAAAATGTCAAAATTAATTTACAAAGATTAAACAAATATAAACCACAGGATATTAAAATATTTAAATATATAAACAATTCTTACAGTAGTACCAAAATTATAATATTATAGTTGGAGTTAAGATTCATATAATTTCTCTACCTAAAGAGACCCATCATGAAAATACCTCTTCAACAGTTCGGGAATATCTTTGTCTATAATCATCATCTTTAGTTTCAGATTCTTTCTTTTCTTCTTGTTTTTCTTTGTCTTGCTTTTCTTTCTCTTCTTTTTCTTTTTCTTCATTTTCCTGTTCTCTGGTTCGCGTGGGACGACTTCTTCCTATAGTTTTTTCAGCTTCTTGAAGATCTGTCAGTGTTACACCCTGTGAATACAGCAGTCAGCAAACAACGTCTCAATATATCACTCGTATTATTGTAGTATGATTGTATTGATCACATTATATAAATATATATATCTTAAACAGAAAATTCATCTTAAGAAAATTAATTCTATTAAGAAATAAATTTTACCTATACATTCTACCTGTGAGCTTTTCTCTCAAATCTTGGAACCAAACATCCCTCTTCAATTATTGGCAAGCATTTGATCTAATGTGATCTACCACAGGTTCTCCAGCAACACAATTTTTAGTTGAACTAGTACATACAGATCACGTAGAAAATCATATAGAAATCATTTAAGAACCCATTAGATCCTTCCAATATCATCATAAGCATACTAAGTATTTTTTGAAGAACGCTAAAAATAAAATACTTATCAAATTTTCAGAAATGTTGACATTTTACAAATTCACTCACTGCAACTGGATTTTTAGGTCAACACAAAAAAAATTGCATTGACAGCACCAGAGAAAGCTGCAACTCATTCCTTATTTCCTTGTTATTCTGAGGCTAAAAACTAGTTTTGAAATAAGCCCAAAAAGCAAACAATTTTTGAAGACAACTTTTCTCTACTGCACTTTTCAGTGTATTACTGAGATACTTCTCAATACACTTCACAACCTGTTCTTCAAAGCCAACTTTGCAGCTTATCAGTTATTTAATTGCTTTTTGTGTTGATAATGTTTTAGTGCAGTAATTCCTTGTAGCTTCTCCACTGTAAAGATTCAACAATAGTTGGCCTGTGGTTTGACTATCTCTTAGGGCTCTGGATTAGTATCAAGAGGTAAAAAAGAACTCCAGTAAGATAAATTGGCATCAAGCAGTGTGGATCTCTCAATAGGAAAGATAACCAGAAATACCTGAGGGGTTTAAAACTGCAAAGATTTGAAAGTAACATCAGTAAACCACATAGGTACAGACTTGGCCTTAAAGCAGATAAGGACGATGGCTGGAGTATTTTGTTGTGCTGTTTTATCCAGGGACTATTTGCTGATTATTCTCAGTTTGTCAGCTGACACAAGAAGAGATGGGTAGACAGTCTCCAGAGGACAGTGGTTGGTAATTGCTCCACTGCCCAAAGAGTGTTCAAGTACCGTTTAGAGATAATCTATTTTGCTACTGTCACATCCTTGCCTCTGTCAGGATTGCACTGGTTGCAATTCAATATGAGGTAGTTCTGATAGAAATTGGGAAGAACCACCAAATATATCAGTATGTAAACTAAGAGAGAGAAACACTGAAAGGAGACATGCAGTTAGATTCTAGATTATTAGCAAGTAACAAAAAACTCTTCCGTGGTACTCTTCCATGTCCACACAAACTAGGTTGAATGTATTTTTTTCTGTGCCATGGACCTTATTAGCTATCAATATGTTGGTCAGCTCAATCACATTATCTTCAATAGTCCATGCACAGAAAAAAGACCTAGAAATGGAAGTAAATACAGTACGCTATGCCTATTTCTCAAGTATTAAGTCTTCAGCCAGAAGCATATAGCTGTTAGTTCTTGAAGAATTAAAAGTCTTAAACTTCTACATAACATCAGATACAATTACTTGAGTAAGCGATTTTACCATAATGCAATGAAAAACTTCCTTTCAGTGGAGGAGTACATGCTTTCAAATTTGTATTAAGTCACTCTTCAGTGATTAGAAAAAGCACCTTTCAGTATGCAATGAAGGGTCCTAAAGCTTTCAGGGAAAAAAGGAAAAAAAATAAAAGAGGCTTTATTTCATCTGGTACAAGTTGTTTTATACCAGGAAGACCCATCAGTTTACTTGGAGCTTTATTGGGAAATTAAAACTTCACTGTAGTCGGGGAGCTACATGGGTATGTTTCCATAAATGTAGAAGCTGTAATAGAACTATACCTGCGTAGATCTTCTAGACTGTCTTGCTTGCCTGGATCTAGCTTTTCTTTGGGACTCTGACTCTTCATCCCGTACTGGAGTGAGGTATGATCTAAAGAGTTAATTACAAACAAAATTGGCAAATGATAATTTTTGTACAAATGCATTAAATGGTCAGGAAAAACCCCCACAACACGATATGACTGAAAACCAAAGCAGTTAGAAGAAAATCTTAAACTATATGATGGATTACGTTTTAGACATTTCATCCATATCATAATGATCTATTCATCAAGACAGCAGCCTTACAACTCAATTAAAATACACAATGTTTTCCTACTTAATTTAGATTTGTTTTTACCATTTTCTCTAAATATAACTTAAGCTTTTTCACTACTTTACTTACATAGGGATAGAAGACCTCAGAGATTCAGCCAGTTACGCATTTATGCATAAAATATGTGTGTGTGCGTATTAACTTTTAACACAACTTGTAGCCTTTTAGAAAATGCTAAACATACTGCTAATGCAGAAAACCTGATTATACCATCTATTGTATCAGAGGTTAAAAATCCTTGAGGAGGTGGTTACCATATTTTCACATGAATCATCCATGCTTTGAGTAATCCAACTCCCTTTGAAAAAACTGTGCTTAAAAATAAATCCTCATGAAACCCACAAAAATCCTGCAGAGTAAGCAGGTAACTGTAATCAAAGCCAAAAGGCTACTAGAGTAGACATACAAGGTCTGGACTCTTTAAAGAAATTCTCCAACCCAGGCAACTGGGGTAAAAAAAATTACAGAGATACATATACATGCATAAATATATATATATTTGTATGTATGTAATATATATGTATGTAAAACCATCATTAAAGAACTTTAAAGTTTTTAATGCATTTGTTGATTTTCTAATACAGAATATTCTGGGAATGCTGTTATAATTTAACATTTTTTAAAAATCCTTAGATTAGCTAAAAATTAGAAAAATCTGAAAAAGCAAAATCAAAAGGCTGCTAAAAGGTTGCTTAAAACACAAAACCTCTCTGAACTTCTTTAGATAAAAAAATTAGCTATATTAAAAATAGTAGAGTCAGCTTCTGTAATATTTTATGATTGTCTATTTTTTTACATTTCTTTAGTTAAGAATAATTGGATAATGATTCAATAATTGGCTAATGATTATGTTTGAGAAGCCATCACCTATTAACACTTAAACCACTTATCTATGGTGTCCTGGTTTCGGCAGGGATAGAGTTAATTTCCTTCCTAGTAGCTGGTACAGCGTTTTGGATTTAGGATGAGAACAAAGTTGATAACGCACCCATGTTTTAGTTGTTGCTAGGTAGTGCTTACACTAGCCAAGGACTTTTTAGTTTTCCATGCTCTACCGACGGAGAAGGCTGGAGGTGCACAAGAAGCTGGGAGGGGGCACAGCCAGGACAGCTGACCCCAACTGCCCAAAGGGACATTCCATACCATGTGACGTCATGCTCAGTACATAAACTGGGGAAAGCTGGCCGGGGGGGCCGCTGCTCGGGGACTGGCTGGGCATCGGTCGGCGGGTGGTGAGCAACTGTACTGTGCATCACTTGTTTTGTGTATTATTATTATTATCATCATATTATTATTATTATTATTTTATTTCAATTATTAAACTGTTTATCATCTCAACCCACGAGTTTTTTCTCACTTGTGCTCTTCCAATTCTCTCCCCCATCCCACCGGGTGGGGGAGAGTGAGCGAGCGGCTGCGTGGTGCTTAGTTGCCAACTGAGATTAAGCCACGACACTATGGAAAGAGCAGTTCTTTGGTCACATAATTATGGTATTTGTCAGCCTTGGCACACACTAAAAACAGTTCTAAAACAATTCTAAGCTTCTAAAATAAATTTCGATTACACAGACCTATGGAGTACTGCCCATGTTCTATAGCTCTACTAAACAAATTAGCCCCAAAACACAGGAAAATATTTATAAATAGCTGCTATATTTACAAATATATATAGATATAGAAACATCCCCTACCTTAATAAGACACATCTTAAGAAGCACCCACTATATTAATTTGATTTTTCTATCCTGTTCTCTTGCAAACAGCATTTTTTTATAGATATTCCTAGAGCCCTAGGCCCTACTATATTAGGAAAAGGGTGCCTGTTAGCTGCTTTAGCTAACATAACCTGAAATACTACCTACCTAGGAGGCTTTGATTGCAGAGCAGGTGTAATCTTTAGGGCTTGAAAATTGCTACAGATTACTCCACATAACTTGCTCTTTAGTACCTGGTGTACATACTCCTACCCTCCAATAAATCTGAAATACTTTAAACCTCACTGAGGGAAAATGAAAACTCTCAACTTGCCAGGTGCACACTACAGCTACTGTCAGAGTGGAAAGTGCCCTTCCTTAACATCCCTTGCGTATGCCACACAGGTTACCTATGCAGTATTATTCATGATACAAAGATTTAAAGATTCAAGTTCATCATTCTCTTCCCTGTTTCTCTAAACCAATCCTAAAAATCAGATAAAGAATATAGCTTCTTCAGCTATTCCAAAAGGATGCACCATTATGTGCTTCTTTACTGTAAGTAGTTTATAATGTGTTTACTTTTCAAATATTCTTTGAAATACTATTTCAAACATACTGTCTAAATACACACTTTCAGTCTACAAATATGGATTAACCAACTTCATTTCTTAAGAAAATATTTAGCATATAATATTTCATATACAGACAAGCTTTCATGTGCATATAAACATACATAGATACACACACACGCACATATATATATGTATCTGTATATATACAGATAGATATGCATGTGCTGATATTTAGAGCACTACCTTCTCACATGCATGCAGTAATTATTCCCGTTTTGCTGATTTCTAAGGCTTAATGGATATTTTAATATGCCATCAAGAATGCATCTGCAACAGTGTATTACACAATGGGCCCAGAGTCAGATAAAAGCAAGGCATTTCAGGCCAATTGCAGGTATCTAAAACGTATGTAGTATATGCGCATTAGTATACACACACTAGTGAGAGCAAACGAGACAGCAAAAGCCTTAATTCTAAATTTCCTTGCTTTTCTAGCTCATATGAGACTGAAATAGCATTTGCATTTTAAAATTGGAACTACTTTTGAAAAAAAGAGGCACTTTGTTGGTTTTGCTTTTGCTTTGTCAGTTTCAGCCAAATTTCGCTACGGAAACTGCAGGTTCTGACTATGGTTGTTATTGAAATGGATTGTAAGCACTTGTGGGCACCTCCCAAATCACGGTGGGGAAGAAAGAAAAAAAATTCCCATTTCATAAAAGTTATTTCATCTCAGTTTTGGGTGTGAAAGGAAGAAAACAGACTATCCTAAATAGGCCTAAAGCTATGAGGAATCTTTAAATGTTGTTGCCCTAAGTGAACCAAAAGAATCCAGGTTTCTCCTGTAACAATGAACAGCTTCATTACCTCTGTGAACATACAGAGATACACACATCTGGCACTGACACAGGAGTTACATTTCAAAACCACTGCGGAGCAACACAGAAATCTGAACTTGCATTTCAGTGGAAGGGTTAAAGGATAAACATTTACAAATATCCAGAAGAAGAACCCAGGGAAAGCTATCAGGAATTAACAACCTTATGAAATCTTATTTTTGCTTCTATAAATAGCAGGTAACAACTCTTTCTGGAAACATAAATGTGCAACAATCTTAATTCATCCTCCACGTAACTATAACAGAAAAAACACTGTATTCTTAAAATGAGATTTACATCAGATTCTTACTCATTCTTCATACTGAATAGCTCTTAAACCATTGCATTTACAACTGTATATTACGTTTCAAATAGAAGAGACCCTAAATGATGCAATGAAATAAACAGAATGTGTTGGGTTCAACACTCTTTTCTCAGTAGTGCCAGGCATACAAAATGACTGAAAAAATGCTACGTTGTAACTTACTAGCACACTGCCAGTGGCACAGTAGCTCACTCGGCAGCAATGCACTTGTAGAAAGTAATTAATTATTGATTTTCTTATTTTTAATTCAGTGTTTTTGCAGTTTCATTATGGGTATTTTTAAGAGGACTCATTTAATCTATTAACAAATATGAAAATACTGCATACCAAATGAGAACTCAAGGCCAGTCAAAAATATACAATATCAAAGTTTAAATTTCATGAATGGTCTCTACCAGTACTAAGCTCTTACATAAACTGAGGCACATCGCTAGTTGTTTCAATACACAGGAAGCAAACAACACTGCTTTACATACTATACTATCCAAATTTGTGGCAACCAACACATTCCTTTAAATAAGAAAAAAATATAACTTTTGTATAAGAGCAACATTACTCTTAGGACCTTTACACACCTCCGTCTCTCCCTGACCTCTGATGTTGAGGACACAGTGCCAGAAGTAGCTGTAGTCATGGCTGTGGTAGTGGCTGTAGCATTTACAACAGATGGTGCAACAGGAACGGTCACTGCTGTAGGAACACTGTCCTTTTCTTTCTCAGTACTATCCTCAGCCCACAAACGATTTGAGGTACTACAGCATAACAAGCAGCAACACAAAAAAAGAGAAAAGGAAACAGCTAAACAATGAAAGCACTTTACTAAACAACTAATAACATGTAAATTGAGGGATGGATTTTTTTTTAAAAGCAAACTGAGAAATGTCTCTACTATGAAAGCTCAACTTGAGCTATTAAATTGAATAAATTAAGAATTGAGCAGTTCACAATAATTGAACTTTTATTCTTCACACCCTTCTAACATTTGATTTATTCTTTTATACCAACATGGCTGTCACTTTACAGTAGAAAGCCATTCACAATTTTCAAGCCAAATTGTATAAAATTAAAACAAATTTAACAGGAAAGTGAAAAAATCCAGAGCCCCAGGATCTACTAAACAAGAACGCATGCACATACGTAAGCACACAGTAGAAGATCGAGGTGTCAGAAGAACAGATGCTGAAGCAAATGGATAAATGAAAGAGTAACAAGTCTCTGAGACCAGATGGTATATATCTAAGATTCAGAAAGTGTTTAAGAATGAAGCAGCTGAACTGTTGACAAAAATAGGCACTCCCATTAAAATTAGTTACTATGCTAGAAAAGTAGAGCAAATGTACCTAAGTTAAAAGCAGGTTGCAACAGGAGCCCTGCAGTTAATCGTCTATCAGTATTTCCCTAGAACTAGAAAAATCAAAAAAAAAAAAAAAAGAAAAAAAGAAGTGTACTGGTGCCATTACCTGCTTTGTACACCTGCTGAAGTAGAACCCGTTGTACTCTTTGTAGTAGTGTTTGTGCTGGCAGGCAGTGTTTTCTGAAGACCAGCAGAAGAGGTAACTGTTGATGCAGTACTTGGAACATTAGAACTAATCAAATCATCTTGTCTTCTACCAAAGGAGCCACTGAAGGAGAGACATGTACAATGGGTGCATTTGCATTACTAATCTTTGCTCATTAAAATATCACAAAGCTGTGAATGATCCATTAAATTCCTGCCCGTGTATTGTGTGTCTCGGTTGAGTCTCGGAAACTTCTGCGGTAAAAGAAGCAGTTTCAAAAGCCATTTTCTTCACTATTTCCTTGACTAGGACTTTTAATTTATGACTTCAGAGGGCAGCAGAAGTGTCCCTTAGTCCCGACCATTTCTCCACAGGAAGAGAATATAAAGAATGGAATCTCACTGGTTTATGTACGACTGTCTTGATCACATCTACTGAAGTATTCATATAGGGCCCCCAATGTCCCATTTTTAAACTGCTGTTTCACCCACACTGAATACCTCAGAAAATGCAGAATTCTACTCCACAGCTTGTCAGAAAAGAAAATGTCATCAATGTCACTCCTCTTATAATTTTCAACCAATTAAATGTACTGCTTTTTTTTTTTTTTAGTCATTCCCAGAAAGATTAACCTCCCACTCATGCTTTTCCCTTGCTCTTCAAGTCGTAAAGAAGATCCAGTGTTTTCCACATTTTTATTCACTGGTTCTGGCTGAACAAATTTTGCATTACCAAGTCAGGATGCTTGCCCATGACTGAACCTCAGAATCCACAGTTAGGACAGACAGAGCATCATATTACTAACTGCAAAAGATTTAAGGAAAGATGCTTGTCATTCTGCAACTGATAATTTGTTGTATTACTATCAATTCTAAAATGACAAAGAAAAAACAATTGTACAAGAACAACTAAGGAAGTACACCATTAAAGCACCACATGCAATTTAAAAGTGACGAGTACGTTTTGTTTGAAGACTGCAGCGTAAATATTGATAAAAGCTAACATGCAAAGATTGTTCTCATCTATCAACCGTTGATATTTTCCATCCAGAACAGGAAACCTGTGCAAAATCCTTCCTAAACCTGAAGTAAGGAAAATTGAGTTTTCTTTTTAAGGCAGGAGGTTAACAAAGATGTAAGATGTATTATGCTGTATGAAACAGCCTGACTACGTGCCACTGACAACATCAAGACAAAAAAAAAAATTAAGTACCCATCACCACAGACATCATCAGCACATATCAATATGCAGCTTAGCTACCTGAATAACAATCTTTTCTTTTGAGCTATTCATTTTAGATATTTATGGCTCCACTAATTCCAGTGAAGAACTTTACTCACATAGCTACATTGAAACTACACAATGGAGTAAAGTTAAGCATGTATATATTTGCAGGATACGATTCCTTCTGAGAAAATCCTGCAAGATAGGAATCATGCACACCTGAAAATTATTTTCATATTACTCATCATTTACTTTGCATTCAAGTTAGTTTTATGTATGCATTCTGTGATGCTGATACTCAAGGTAGGTGTGGCTATAAACTACCGTTATGGAGAGCAGCCCAAAACCTCTGATACTGTCATGCAAAACCAAAATTCAACAGAGACAATATTTTTCCCCTTTTCAGATACCAAGCAGAATTACTTCTATTCCAACATTTAAAATAGTTATCTTTGGCTACTGAACTAATCTGGAAAGAGTCAAATGAACTTCAAACTGAAATAAACAATAGGAAAAATGAAGCATATAATTTTAATTATATAGCAGTTGCTGCAACACTCTAAGCTAGGAAAAATGGTGTAGCTTTAAAATCAGCATGAGCATTGCATCAGCATAAGTACATACTTTGCAATTATTATGAACAACATTTCAACGTCACCATTCAATTTTAAACTGTCCTTACAAAGTGATTCAGTACTTGTTTCTTTTAATTTGTAAGCTTATTTTGATAAAAAAAAGGTAAGAGAAAATCCCACACCTTCTTTGATAACTTGTGTTTAATGATGTAGGACCTTCATTCAAACTGTTTTTCTTGACATCTTCCTCCCATTTTCTCCTGGTGTAGGAACTGCCACCACGTATTGAGCTAGCAGACGAGTCTCTGTAAAAAAGATTTTCTTTTAGCAAACTCGTATTAAAGAAGGTTGTTCTCGATGGGAGCTGAAAAGGAGTTTCAAATTCAAGATTAAAACCCTGGATAACACACTTAAAATAAACATAACCGCGCAGAACAGGAATAAAATGACCTTTATGGACAATCATTTTCAAGCTCCTGTGGAAAAATACTACGTTCATGCTAACACTGTTAGAAATATAATAGAAAAGTAGCATCAAAAGAAAAACTGCTAAAGAGGATTTAATCAACATGAAATCAATCATCAGCTTTTATCTGTGACCATTGCTGGCTCTGTTTTTCTCAAAAAAAGGAACAAGAGGCTTTTCTGTTTGCTCCTGAGACTACCCAATGCAATAAAGGGAAAAGTACTCAGGTTTTAAGACAATGATTTCATGGTTTTTTTCATTCTTGGATGTTATAAGAAGAGGTTCAAAAGCTGACAATAGCATTTAGAACTCATGATTTTGTAGACTAGTGTAAACAGGCCTGCAGTAGCCATTCCTGAGTGGCCTGTCATGTATCACTGTCTGACATTACTTTAGTCATAAGGAATTTCCAGCCTGTTGTTGCAGTTTATAGCAGCAAGAAATAACCTTGCAAAAATCTACTTAGAAAAACTACCACGAAAACTGATACTGAGATGCAAAAAACTGAATTTCTAATAAAAACGTCAGCTCAAGATTTGAAGTAAAGTTCAGATAGAAGGAAGAAAAAAAAAAGTCTTTCACAAAACTATACATAAAAGGCAACCAGGTGGGTGAGGGCAAATAAAAAAAAACCTTGTAAAGATATATTTTATGTTCAGATAACTTTGGCCTTCAGAATGTACCTCTTTTTGCACAAAAATTTACACTAGCACTTCTGTGGTCAGGAACAACTTTAGAAAATGATCAAACACAGGCCAATGCAGTGTTATTTCTTACCACCAAAGAGTAACACAAATTCTGACTTATCATCTACCACAGAAAGGTCCTGCTGCATGACAAATTTTTCATAATTACTGAAGGTTTCACTTTGCCAAGACACTATAGACTTCAGCACTTTGGCTGTAGCCTTGGCTACTTGACTGAGGCTGGATGTCTGAGATTTGTTAATCTAAAAGCCCAGCTGGGATTCATCTTGGAAGTCCTTTCCATTACTCACAGTAGGATGTCAGCTGGATTACACTACATCATCGATAAGCTAGAGAAGCAGGTAGAACAAGAACCCAGCATTAAGCTAAGCAACAAGGACAAAGATCTGGGACAAAGGTCAGAAACCTTAATAATTTATTAAGGTACCTGTAAGGCAGATGGTTGAATTCTACATGTAAAGAAGGTCAGACTAAATGTCAAAAGTCTCCTATGGCTTTAAGTAAGTAAGCTGGGTTGTCTGCCACATCATACACTAGGCAAAGTATTGGTGCCTAAATAGGCTGGCCTAAAAGCAGGCTTTGTCTCTGGTACACCAAGGAATACAGAAAGTTCTCAGTTCAATTGTTTGGTCAGAGTTTTTGGGAAGATCTCAAAAGAATAAAAACTGAAATAATAATAATCTCTCTTATAAACAAACCAAAACTGACAAACTCAGCCTCAAAGAATACAGTACTCCAGAGAATGATAAGCATGAACAGAAACTCCAAACTGACCTTTTATAGAAATACAGATTAAAAAAATCTAGCCAAGTAACATGAGAGATGTTAACAAACTAAGCTGAACTTCAGGGGAGCACGAGAGCTGGAATATCCCTGTTTCGAAACAGAACTTGTCACCCAGAGACTAAACTTAGGCAACAGTATTCTGCAAGCATAAGAAAAGCCAGTATTTATCTTGCGTTTGCGCTGAAATGAACCATTCTCAAGTGTAGCAACAAAGAAGCTCCTCTTCAGACCTAAGGAAATTTACCAGTCTTACAGACAATGATTACAATAGCACATTTTGAGCAATGAGAGGATTTTCAGTTCAGGTCATCCAACATTCAGCTATCTAGATACGCTCCAACAGAAACAAGACATTAGGGAGACTTCTAAGTTTTGTACTACGCATTCTATATTAATTCAAGAAAATGTCTGAGTAGAACTTCAGTAAAGGAGAGAAGTGAAAAATGGGAAGGTTCTGACAACGTAAATATGCCATGAAACTACCCCAAATCCTAACAGGTAACAAGCCTATGCACCTAAACTTTTTGTTTCTTTTATACTGAAAGCTACAGAAGAACTATCAGCAAAGAAAGTAAAAATCTCCAAAAGAAGACAAAAAGTCAACATTTAAACAAGAAAAATAGAAGAACTGCTTTTGTAACTTAACTATGATTTTTGTAAATCCTTGCTGCTGCATGATATGGTTTTAAGCAAAGACTGTAAGAAACACAGCATTTTATTATTATCAAAAGTAATAACGGAGCCCAGTAGCAGCACTCCATGGTTCAAAACAAAGCAGTGAAATGCTTTTAGCACCCTTCAGTAGCTTAAAGTTTACGACTCCGTATTTTGGATTTTATTTATTTTCTCCCCCAAGAAGACAACGCTCATTGCCCAGTTCTGCTCTTGTCATATAATAATTTGGATTTTAAAAAGGGTCATTATCATTTACAAGATCAAAAACTTTCAGGAATTGGATCACCCTATGGACTAGCATAATCTATACAGTAGGATAATGCTATAAATTAGCATCGTCTTAAAATCTCTGTTTGTCAGCCACTCTAAAATCAAGTAATTTTATATTTAACAGATATTATAACTTCAGTCACCTGTTTTCTTTTTCATCAATGTCAGAGGTACTGGCCAGTCGTCTTGGTATTGTAGGTGCAACATATGCAAGTCGAGTTCCTTTTCCATCTTTCTCCTGAAAGACATGTATTTTTTATTAAGTGTTACTCTTATTGATTATACTGCTATTGGCTGGAAAATCATCATTATGACAACTTCAGCTGTACTTATTGTAACCCGATTATACAAATGAGTTTTAAGCTTGAGTTAAATATCATAAGGACTACAATAGGAAAAGGAAACTGTTTATGTTTTCATTCTAGTGATGCAAATGACTTGATTTCTCTTTTTTCTGCTTCGCTGCAGTTCCAACACTGATTACTGAAAGCAACTGTTTTAGTATTTTTACATAGTATAGTATAGTATTATTCTTAATCCTGAAAACATTTAAACATTTGTACTTGAAACAGAACCACAAGTTCTATGCTGTTCAGTTACCTGTTCCAAAGTAGTCCTTCACTTTGTACAGTGTATCCATGTTTAATTATAGAACTAAATTTTTGTAAATAAAAAATTACTATGGAATACCGAAAGAGACTCCTTTTTTGTAAGATTCTTTCAACATCACTCTCCAAGTGATGCTGAAACTATCAAACCTCTGAACACCCTTAACTGTAAAAACTACTACTAGCATTGCAAGTCCCAAAAAGGGAGAAGCCCCAGACCTATGTACGAAGTCACCAGACAATGAAGGTGCATACTACACTTTTAAAGAGACTATGCAGAAGCTGCGTAATTTAACTTTTCGGAATTTTGGTAAAGAATAGATGTGTAGTACAGTCTTACTTCTACAAGACATCATAAACACCTATACTAAGTAAGGTAGATCAGTTCCTCAAAAGGTTGTTTCACACTGAAAACTGTTACCTTTTCTTTGTTGTCCAATGAAGAGGAAAGTCTAGGACTTGAAGCAGAACGCATAACTCCTGCAGAGTCCTTTTCTTTCTGGGCTTCTTTGGAAGCAGTAATCTCTGCAAGCGCACCATAACTACCAGTTTTTCTAAGACCTAACCTCCATGAAGCAGGAGATTCATCTTTCCTCTCTTCTTCTTTGGGAGAAACCTTGGTTGTAGATGTTGGAAACTATAAAATATATGTAAATGAATTTACATTATTAATTTATACTGTCTGTGGTAATTCATGCTCCTTGCGGAGATTTGAAAACACAACTGTTTTTAATAATCATAGAAGTGTTGAATTCGTAGGGCAGTTGTGGTGAGAGACAACCTACACACTCTTCTCTTAAATTAGTTAATGAGATAAGAAATGTAAGACTGGTCAAGGTATACTACTCCTCTAGAAGTTAGCTTAGAAAAACCCACACTTTGTAACACACACTGTGATCATGAGATGCAAACTTAGAAACATGCAAATCCAGTATCAACATTTTGATTAAATATGTTATTTTGCAACCTGTGCACACCAGAACCTCACCATAGATTTTTCACCCTTATTGGGCACAAGAACAATGCCAGTTTTGCGCAAGCCCTGCCTCCATGATGCAGGATCTACTGACTCCACGACAGGCATGATAGGAGGAATGAAATCATACTAAAGCCAATTAAGACAAGACAAAGATGAAGATTGAAAGAATGGAAAATAAAAAAAAAAGGTTGTTTTAAAACCACATGGTTTGTTCCTACGTTTATGTTATGTAGCTCTTCATTACAGCACAAAATACCAAAAAGCAGTAAGAGACTTAAAACCTTAGTAACAGATTCTTATTAAACACAACACAGCATGTTTAGCTAATTTAGAGACAGAATTACAGTTTGCATAGAAGAGGACAGCAAAGCCTGTTGACCTAACAAGGTCCATGGCCTAAATCCTCCTATGGCTGAGAATACTGGGAGATTCACACTAACATACTTCTTACCTTCTTATCATATTTCATCCATATGCCTTAATCACATCCCACGCTAGCTTAGCTATCAAACCCGTATCTTCATTCCCAAACTCGCCTTACTTCAGTACCCTCAGACAGAAAGCAGCATTACTGAATGCCATATAGACTGAAGAAAACCTAAATTTAAGCTTAGTACACTGCATCTGCACCACATGTGAGCAACATACGGTTTGGCCATCTACGGTGTAAAAGCAGAAGAGCAGCTGCAGTAGCACAGATGGTACAAACCTGAAAAGGCAGGTGCAAGAGTAGGTGCAAGATCACACATACAGTGGTGTTTTACTTTCATTAGTAAAACCAGTTTAAAGCTTTTTTGTTCATTGATACGAGCTGCAACTGCTTCTCTAGATCACACATACATGCTATGTTACAAGATGATCAGTCTTGATATAAATGTGCATTTATTTTGTAGCTACAGAAGGCCCTGAATTTTTCACATACAGTATTAGAAAGATAACTACCGTTTACTTTTAACCTGCACCTTTTACCTTTAAGACCAAAAGATAAGCCATTAATTACCACATAATAAAATTAGAACAAACTAAATGCCAGTGTATTAATGATTTATAAAAGGTTATCAATCAGCTTAAAATCATACTTATTTCTTCTTTTTATAAGAAAGTTTCCCCCCTCCATACATCATCACTTAATCACATACCAAAAAATCATGTCTGTTTGATCATTCAGCTCTGGAAGATCAAGCCACACCCCAGCTAGCAACAATTTGGTAACATCCTATTGCTGAAGGTCATATAGCTTAGAAGGCTTTTGCATAATATAAATAAATTGACTGGAAGGGACAAGCTAGGAAACTTTTGACTTCAAGATGAAGTTCAGACAATTACAAGAAAAATGAGTATCTTAGAATCTCCAGCGTGCAAAGGTAATTAAGTGCAGTAAGAAAACTGGGTGGAGAGCACATCAGTTAAAATGCCCAACTGTCACAAATGCTTGCATTGCTGAAGTAATTTAAAAAAAATAAACCATATAAAGTAGGCCTATTTTCTTGCAGTAAAATTCACACTATATATTTGTATTCATTCCAGTTAGGCACAGCCAGCAAACCAGCAATTACTCACACTGTCTTCCCTCCCTCACGCATTTGCTATGATTTATGTGGAGAACTTGTGGCTCTTGAGTTCTGTGCAGCTCCTGAGCAATGCAAATGCAGCTCCCATGACAGAGAATCGTAATTCCTTACTGAGCCAGCAGGAACCGTTTAGATTAACGTTGCAAGATCACCCTGGAATCTAGCAGACAGCTAGACAGCCCAGCCACAAAGCTCAGCGAGGGGAAACAGTAGTCATTCCTGCCAGTGAGCCATGCCCACAATTCCCCTTTTGCTCTCATGTTTTTTTGAGATAGATCTTGTGGACATCAGTCACAATGATTTTTGTAAAGTAGCTCTTGGGATCAGGAAGGTTGGCCCAACCCTGTTGTACAGTATCACATAATATGATGCAGTTGGGTAACACATTCCCTGCATCTGTTATATTAAAGTATGCTTTGTAAGATGACTCATCATTAGGTTCTATTGTGAATATGAAAGTGTAACTCCAATAAGCTCCCGTGAGCTAAATACAATACATACTATTCGCCCAGCAGTACGTCTCCTCTCTCTACTGTGGCTTCAGTATATCATGGCTACCATTTCTCCTGAACACACTTTTCCGAAGCATCAGTAGAGGGTTACGCTTTGATTATGACGTTTATAGAAAAGTTGTAATGATTGACAAAGGAAGCCTTACTGGCTTACTATCCAGTTTGCTTAGATATTCTGAAAGTTTGACTTGCATACCACCTTCTGACTACGCATTATTATCTACTATAATTTTTTGCCTCAGGCATACATATCTTCCCTTTGACAAGCAAAACTAAAATTTATTCCAATTAATTTTCCACAGCTGTAAAAAGCTTCCTGCATGCAATATGGCTTTGCTAGGTGTGTTTTTGAGCTGTGCATTGAATAAATCACGTGTCCCAATTCTCTAGCTTATCCATGAGGTCCTAACCATACTGAAATCAGGGTTGGGACCTACAGCACTTTCTACTTCTTGTTTCAGGTATCACTTTCAACTTCTGTGCCTAAGCACTAGCTGAATGCTTCTAAGGACTCCTGAAAGTACCTTAGTCACGCCTGCCTCCCTTGTCTTTAGTGCATCACAAATATAGGCACAGAGAGAGACACTAGAACTGTAGTTTCTAAAAATTTTGGAGGAGTTTGGCATAGAAAAGACTTTCAAAAGATGAAGTTTAGTTTCAGAAAAACAAGAACTCCAGTCACTGTGCAACAGATTTTTGCTTTTTTAAAAGGGTCTTATGTTCAGCTATGTCACAGTTTTGTATTTTAGATCCCTGTTTAGAATCAAAACCATTCAAAATTTAAAAAAAAAGAAACAGTTTCTGCAGAAAAACACAAAATATTTTAGGAATCTGTGCATATTTTCATCAATTCACTGGATAACCCAATCCACTTCTTATACAAGAATCAAAAAACATATGCTTACACAGAAGAACAGAAATCTAAAATCATGAGAAAGGTATTTTATTTTACCTTCTTAACAGGTGATGTAGGTGCCCCTTGGCCACCGGCTACTGAAGGCGCTGTCATAGCTACCGATGCTGATTGTGTACTTGTGGTATTTGCATTATTAGTTACAGCTGCCAAGGTTTTGGTCTTATCTGCAAAATATTTACAACATTTTCATTTTCATTTTTCATTCACAATTTCTTCACTTCTACAACACAGAGTTGAATTTCGTTTGAACAGATTTGACAGTCAACTTTCCCAACAGCATTTTATTATTTATAATAAAATGCCTCAGTGTTTGCCCCCTCACTCCCAATGTGTATCTTAGGTCCATCTTTTTTCCATAACACTCATGCATATAACATTTTTTTTGTTACTCAGCAAGTGTTAAACACTCAGAGATGCAGAGACAGAACCACAGAATCATTCAGGCCGAAAGTGACCTCAGTAGGTCACCTAATTCAACCTCCAGCTAAAAGCAGGGTCAGTATTGCATACAGACCAGGTTGCTCAGGGCTTTGATGAGTCAGATCTTGAAAACCTCTAGAGACAGAGATTCCACAGCCTCCCCAGACAGACTGTATTTTAGTAGATGGCTAATGGCCGTAAAAATTTAACAGCAGGAGGTATGTTGGCATGTAATAGTTAATTTGAACTACAGAACATGCTAAATCAAAGTAAAACATTTATTCTTGGATAACTGTGTATGTTGAGTACAAAGAAATAATTAACTGCACAGAGAATCCAGCCAGGGATTCCACTCAGTAAAATGAGCTGAGGCAGGGACTTGCCTTCCAGAGCTCTGACTTTCATTTTGCTTCATTCGTTCTTTGTCCCTTGTTTTTCCTACCTAAGTTTCACTGTCCACCTACTCCATCCTCTTCTGCTTTGTCCTTCCTGCCCATATTTGTTCCTCTGTCCTTCGCCTGTGTACCTTAACCCCTCTTACACAAGCATACAGAAAATGTCACGGTTGTGATACAACAGCTGTTGCCACTGCACTTGCTTGAGCTTCATAATGTTACACCTCACTTCTGTTTCACCTATTCAAATTACATATTCTTTGGAGTAGGATGCTACATCCTATCTGTGCAGTATGGAGCAACATGGGGTTCAACCCCCATTGGTTTTGGCCCTACTATAAACATACCTTTATGTCTACACTACCCATACAGCACAGGAGCAGTTAATTGAGAAAGTATGCAATGTTTTCATACAGCGTTCTCATATCTAACAGTCAAATTCAGCAAAGTATCAATCTATGATTGGAAATCATATAATTAATGGTATTGCTGTTACACACTTGTTTTAGTTAGGGACATAGTTGAACAGATGTTTTGAATAATTAATTATGCAGTAAACAAATACAAATACAAAAAAATCAGCTTACATGACTAACTGTGCACTTAATGGAAAGTTCATTTTAAACACAAGTGAAAATAAATGGTGGTAAACTTCTAGGTCATGGTGATAAAAAGTTCAAGAGGGCAATGCAGACTGACAGTACGTTTTGAGATGATGCACAGGCAGCTCTGCTGTAAATTTGCAAATGAGTAATACAGCTTTAAAATATACAGAGAACCTGAACTGCTGAAAATTTTATTTTTCAGCTTGTTTCCCTGTCCTCCAGGAGATTATACCTTCATATTCGTACTTCCCTTCTTGGTCTTACAGACAGAAATGCATTTATTTTTAAACTGTGTTCTCACATAATCAATGAAACAGAATGTAAGTTTTAGGAAAACATTTCCAACATCCCAATAGATTAGAAATCACAGTTTCCAGTACTTCAGAATACTGAACACTGTTAAAATATTTTACAACCAGAATGCTTCTTATAATCTTAAGATTTTTCGCTAGAAAACTACCTTAAGCTGAATAATGGGAAAAAAGAGAAAGTACGAGCTTGGAATTTAGAGATGCAGCTCTACAGGGAAAAGCTTAAAGTTTAGCTTGCCAAATAAAGTATGATAAAACCTTGTTGATATTAAAAACCCCAAAGTTTACATAAATTAATTCTTGTGTCACAGTCAAATTTTCCTGGCACAAACTATCTACTGGTAACGAAGAGAACACAGTTACCAGAGTCACAAAGTTCAGGAGACATTACAGTTAGTCCAGTGACTGAGAAATTACTACATGTTATATAGTGTTACAAGTTACATGTTACATGTTACAAGTGTTTTGAGTTTACCAAAGCTCAATCTCTGTATTGAGCTGTAAGGATGCAAGGGATTGTAAGGGATGCAAGTATACTAAGTTGAAAGACTGATTACAAAGTTTGACAGACATTTTTTCCAGCTGAACACTGAAATGCTGGTTTATTTCAAAATACAAAAATAATTAAAACATAATAGAGAGTTTGGTTTCACAACTTATTTTTACTTCTGCCTATGTTAAAAATTTATGATACATTGGTTAGCTCTAAAATCCCTCCTTAGCCTTACCTTTTCAGGTGAAGAAATTGGAAAGAATGTTTTAAAATGAGAACTGACAGCTCACCAAAAAGGGTTACTTATTTTAAAAGTGTAAGTAATAGTAACAAGATATTTCTAATGACATCTACGTCTATGTACTGTATTGCTGCACTGTAATTCTAAAATTCTTTATTAGGATTGAACATACATCGTTAAACACTGATTGTCTGACATTTGTTTTCTGATTTGAAAGAAAAAGATGCTATGCTGTTCTTACATCACTGCTTGCTTTAAGACTTTGATAACTGTTCAAGGAAAAAAAAAGCTAAATTCCATTGGAGAGAGAAGTACAGAATAATGTGTTTCTTTGCATACAATTCCAAACTTTTCAAAGAACATTCCTCTTGAAATGAAATTGTATATGAAGTAACTGTTAACATTAAAATAGCACCTTTAAAAGTTTATTTCAATACACACTGAACAGTAAATATATGCACCGTTACTTTATGAGTACCTGAGTTAAGATTGCCAGACTAATTGGTATTTACTTCAGGATGGGAAGAACAAATGAGAATGTTTGCACTTCTGCTGTTCCAATCTCTATACCAGTTCCACAAGCAAACGCTTCATTTCTGATTTGATCTTCTAACTTCTTCAGTGTTTTCTGACATGCTACTTAAGGCTTAGATTATTCCAACTATTTGATTAAAAGTATCAATTGTTAAATAGCCAATCAAATAAGTAGTTTAATAGCTTTAATCTAAATAGCCACCAGTAAAAACATCTTTTTGATATCTCTGTTATGCCTTGACTTTAGACATATATAAATTTGCTTTAAAATGACTGGAAGCTTAGTGGAATGCAGAAGAATAAGTGAAACTTAAGATACTTAACTCTGTATATTAAATAATGATATTAAATAAGTAAATTCATAAAGCAAAAACTTAAAAGACAGACAATACTCCAAATAATGTACCTGTCTCTGCTTCAGATTCTGAGTCATCGTCCTCTTCCTCTTCACTAGAACAACTGGATTCATCCTTCTTTCCCTCTTCTTCCTCATCTGCTTTTTCTTGCTCCAGAGACTCTATACTAGATGCATTCTTTTCTTGCTCCATAATCAATGTCTCTTTACTGAGTTTGAAAAGAAAAATACTTACTAAGTTCCAAAAAATTTACTGAAGTCTGTCAAGTAGGACTTTGCAACAGCTTTTAAAGTTATCTTTTTTATTAAGAGCTTGTTATTTTTCCTAGTTTACTTACTTTTTGAATGTTTTCTGTGTCTGATTATTATCCATGTTGGCTGTGGATTCAATTAGGGGAGATTTCTTTTCCCGTTTTTCACTATGAAGCTTCAAAACATACAGAATGATGCAGTTAAATTGACAGAATGGTTATCAGCGTGACAAAACTAGAGAAGATTTCCCTCCATTTGTAACTACTACAAACACTAGAATGTGCATAAGCTTTCGAAGTGTCAAAGCTCAAAATTCTAAAATCTCAGAAACTGTTATTCCAAGTAAATTGTTCATTGTTGATGCTTCAGATCACAAAAAACCTGCTGGAGAAGGCAAGTAGAAGAGCACCTTCTTTCTTCCAAGGCTTTTTGGTCACCGTAATTGATCAAGTAAGGGCATGAAATAACTTTTGAGATGACTGTGGCATTACCTGAATTGAAGCCCCAAATCAAACCTTTGTTTTTAATCTATATGCTCCTCTGAGCTGTGTACCATAATCATATGTATAATAAAGTATAACATATATATATATGTTTATATACAAAAGGCCTACCAGATTCTGCTTCTTTTGTAATTCTTCTAAATATCCTAGAATATCTTCATCTGCCACATCAAACGCTGTCTGCCCCTGGAGAAGGGGAAGAAGTAAAACACCATAATTGTACAGCAGAATTCAAGTATAACGGACTACGATGCCTTATCACATGATGATGCAGGTAAGGAGCACATTCAAAGAGAGAAATAAGAAAGTATAAGCCAAGCTCCATTACAAACTGTTAGTCTGTCAGTAGTTGAAAACAATCTTGCAATATTACTTTTTTTGGGTAATTGAAACAGAAACATCTATACCTGATGAGTAAACATGTTTTTTAAGAGAGAAAAACACGACCTCAATAAAATTTTGCTGTCCTTTGAAGGAAAAAGCTATCAAGGAAAATAAAATAGATTGAAAGAATACGATTCTCACAATACTAGTCCCAAACAGCTATTCCAATGGCAGTCGTATGGATGGATACTGAGCAGTTCAGTATCCTGTCCATCTTAGGCTACCATATACAGCTTGTTTTTTTAAAGTTTAAATTATTTAAGCAAGCTGTACTAAATTTAAATAGTCACTTTCACATTTTTACAGTAAAACTGTATTTCACATCTTACGTTCCATTTTAGAAGAGATCTGCTACAACCATTTGTTCTTATCCTCCCTTAGTGTATGATTTCCATGGGACATGTACTTGAATAAACAGATCATAATGTGAATCATTAACACAGAGTAATGCTGTCAGCTGGAATTTCTTCAGCTTGCTGTATCTTACATCTACATAGTCACTGCAATTCTCGACTAGACCATATGCCCACAGGACATAAGATTCTATCTTTAAGGTCTGAATTGGTAAAGATCTCAAAAATTCCCCCTCTTCATCTCTACCTGAAGACAAGAAGGGCTGAAGCTCACACAGTTTCACAAAGAAAGCCTGACTTACTTTGATACTGCAAGACAATGTTTTGTATTTGGAAGTTTGCATTCAAATACAAGAAGGCTGGAATCTAGGCAAAGTCCTAGATCCATTGGTATAAATGCAGCTGCATCAAAATGCTGGGTGGATATACTGAAATGTTGGGAGAATCATGACAAGATCAGTCAAGTAAGTGCTTCTGTACAATAACCAGCAATAAAGACAGAGCTGTCATTTAAAAGTGGTCACAGCAGCTTATAAAGATAATTAAAGGTGTTCATATTTGTCTCTGCTTATTTCAGTTTCTCAAAACATTAACTAAGGGCAAACATATTCCTAATTACACTGTGAAGGCTATCTTAACTGGTTAGAAAGGATGGACCTTCAAACCACTAATTTTCACATCCATAAAACTTCTGACCATACAGCAGAAGCACATGCACCTTTCAACAAGCACTACCCAAAACAGCATGAGGTCCTCTGACATGTGAACTATTCCATTTAGTATAACACAGCACTAACCCAGAAACTAAACAACGAAATTATCTCAAGTTTATATTTGCATTATGATTACAGTTTTTAATCCAGCCTTCTATTTTTAGGTAGCTATTAAGTCAGTTTATTTCCAGAACGTATGAGTTAGACCTACCTTGACCACAAAAAATTACTTTGCAAAAAACCCGTTGTAGTTGGAAGGTTATCTCTAAACCCAATCCATAAAAATTAATACCTGAAGTCAAGTGCCTAAAAAATAATGGCTGAGTTCTCTGAGATGCTAAGCACCTACAACTGAAACCAAATCCAGAGGAGTTTTCAATCTTCATATCTCCAAAAGCAAAAATGCTTACTGGCTTACTTAAGAACACAACAGGCAAAACTTTCCCAGCTTGCACAGACAAGCCCATAAACCAAATGAAACAGCTTATATCTCTCTCTACCTCCCGTATTCTTATTCTTGCCCCAGTTGAGTGGAACATACTTTCATGAGAGTGCTCTCTGGAACGCCACCCTCCACGTTCTCACAACCCCAATAAAAAGTCTAACAGATAACTTGATAAACTGGCTTCAATTAATTGCACCAGCTTTTGATTGCCTGATACAAAATACAGTTATACTGCTGATATTTAAAAGTTCTATAAGCATTATACAGAGACAGAGTTGAAGCTATTTGAAATTTAATGCCAGGTTTCATTGGTTTTATTATAAGCAACCTTGATTTCTAAAGAAGAAAAAGTCAGCAAAGACTAAACATGTTAAGCGGCAGTTTTGCCCTTATATAGAGTAAATACTTGCTAATTCATGACCTGCATCTGCATTTTTCCTAATTAAAGAAGAAAAAGTCAGCAAAGACTAAACATGTTAAGCGGCAGTTTTGCCCTTATATAGAGTAAATACTTGCTAATTCATGACCTGCATCTGCATATTTCCCTAATTTATTTTTAAAAGCTTATGAAAAAATTCAGTGAAGAATCAATCTTAAAAGTTGGGCAAGTAATTTACATATACGGTATTGACAGAAATTGGAAGCAGATCAGAATCTATCTGTAAAACACGGTGCAAAGAGAAGAAAGAGAGCTTCAGCACTTACACAGTTGAATGAAAAGTTTTGGATCCTTGTGATGCCTATGTGAATCATGAATATATTTATATCTGTTGGGAGCAAGATCTTGCAAAGCCAGCAAGCTACGCAGGCCTTTGCGTAGAAGTCGAGAAAATACTGCTTAGGAAGCATTCAAGTTATGTCTCGGGAGTCCAGAGATGCCTACAAGTTTCTTCCAGCGCACCAAAACCAGCATATAGTGATAACTCTTTAGTATGCCAACACAGTTTAAGAGTTAAAACACTACCCAAAGGCATCATCGTCTTCAGTGATCAAATGAAAGCCTGTATGCAATCCATCAAGTCACTAATTTTGTACCTCTGAAATGTCAATAAACCCATTCTATTTTGAATTTCCCTGTCAAAGATTACATGTATCATTTAATATAAAACTAAGCATAAAGTCGGTCTAGAAATTAATTTAGACAATCAAGAGAATTTAGTTTGAAACACAAACATGCTGTTTTGACAAAACATGCATTATATAAAGCTCCACGTACAGTAAACAGCAGTTTATCATCACTTTTCTTACCCTGGCTTCTAAAGTCACTTTAGAGACCAGAACTTTGTATCTTGACAAGGATTACATAAAAATCCTACCACTTTGTTGACAGCCTCCATATCACATAGGTTTTCCACTAAAATGCGACATGCTTCTTCTTTACCCCAGTGAGCAGCAGCATGAAGTGGTGTCCAGCCATCATAATCTTTAATATTTACATCGTAGCGAGCCTGTATTAAAAGCCTAAAGAAATTTAAAGAATTAGATCTTGACACTGCTGACAGGGATAAATAAACTGTCGTAAAATCATGAAATTATTCTACAATAATATCCTTCTCCTTTTTCATCATACATATTTTAGTTGGGCTATTGACAATTGATTAATTTTATTTCCTCACAGAAACATTTGCCTTTTCATTGTTCAGTAGGTGTATGTATTTTTAAGGAAAATCCAAGAAAAAGAGCCTTTTCCATTTTCTTCTTTATTCAATTCCTCTTCATTCAAAGTCCATTGTTTCTATACAGTTAGATATTTTTCTCTACATGTGCAGTAATAGAGAAAAGCCCTTTTACGAAAGGAAAGCTATAAAATGTCAAAAATTGTTAGATACTGTGTTCTTACCTAGTAAATTATTAGAAACCGCCTCCTGTTCTAATATTAGTTGCTTCAAGCTGTTAAGTCTAATATTGGTTGCTTGAAACTTGCATCTCCTCCCGTCATTAATATTTGATGTTCTAACAATCTAGTATTTACGTGCTTCAATTGCTCTCTGAGAGGGAGCAAAGCTCCTCAGAGGACCTGCTTTTCAGCCTGCGTTCAACACTCAAATTCAGCATGGTTCTGACGTGAGTGTCAAAGTGACAATGGACACTTAACCTGACAAACAGTTTTGTGTAAAGGGCTATCAGCTCTCTGAAACACTGTCTGTAATTATTAAAAATCACATAACCGTGAAATACTCTCAAACAATTATCTCCATTTCGCAAGAGCCAATATGCTTATAGTAATATCCTGCAATGAGTCAACTTTCACACATGCTCAGCTGCGAAGTCTTGCAGTCTTGCATCCTACACAGAGCACACATTTTTGATGATTTGAAGCCATCTCGAAAATTGCCTGCACATATATTTTTCCCCTCCTAGGAAAAGTACATGGTCTGGACTACAAAAAAGACACTAACTGGGAGAGCTAAAAAAACCCCCCAGTTATAGATATAATTCCCTTACAGACACACACTATTCTAAAATAAAAATTATTCTTTCCCAACAGAGTAATTTCTCTTCATCATGTTGAAGCATCAGGGTTTTCTGAAGCAAACTCCCATTCAGTAAATTCTATGTAATGATTAAAAAAGCTCTGTCGTTCAACTTCTGTGTTGACAAAGCATTACAAGGCTCTGCAGACCTTAAAGGTAGCACTACTTACAGAGTCAGGGTGTGTGCTCATCTTCATACATGTTACAATATAGAAATGTTCCTAGTACTGCCAAAGCAGTCAAATACATTTACAATCACAGTAAAGCAATGTATTATTAAGTATGCTTTACTTCAATAAAAGCAGAACTTTGGTGAAAAACAAATTAAACATCTGTTACAGTATATACTCGAATTGTATTGTACTACTGAAGAGCTTCCTGTGAATTAAGGGACACCAAATGCCTGAAGCTTTCCAGGAAAGATTTCAAGAGTCATGATTTTCAACAACAATAACAAAAAAGCAAAATTAAATTCTCTGTTCTTTAGGTCTAAAAACCTTTAGTCTGGATTACAAACTCCGCTTTATGTATGCATATAAATATGGTGTCTTGAAAACATGCATCAACCAGCATGCTAATTGACATTATAAAAAGGTATTAAGCTTGTTTACACAGTTGGCTTTAGAAACAGGGCAAGTTTTTTGTCAACTTTCTTCTTTTAAATAAGTATTCAGGCTCAATATGTACACTGTGTTCACATTTTGAATGACAACACAGAAAGCTAACAGCATCATGATATATGAGTGCTTGAAAACATAAAATCGAACTTTGAGGAAAAGATAGTTCTAGAGATTGTTATTTTCCAAGATACAATCCCTAAAAGTCAGAATTGTCCAATCCTATCAATTCCAAGCAGCATTACATCAACAAGACAATCAAATACGAAAAATTTCCATTTAAACCACACTTACTTTAAGACTTCTGTATAGCCTTTAGCAGCAGCTACATGAAGTGCTGTACCACCAGATTTTGCATGCCTGACATCATTTATATGGCCGCTGTTGAGCCACTGTCTTGCATCTCTTAGCATTATTCGTTCTTCTTCTTTTCGAGCTGCCTCTATATCAACGCCTAATTCAGATAGGGAGGGGGAGAGTGGAAGAGAGGACACAAAATATTTTAGTTCAAATACTTCAATTTGATTATGTAACAAATCTTACACCATGTTTATGTGATACAATAAAATAACAGCTAAACAATATGAATAAAGTTCATGGTTAGATATGAATATCTTTTTGAAGATGAACCCCAAGAGGTTATGGAAACATCCGTTACTGCATGACACTCTGCATGCATAATGCAGTTTTTTCCTGGAAACATCCGTTACTGCATGACACTCTGAATGCATAATGCAGCTTTTTCCAAAAGAAGGGAAAAAAAAAAAAAGAAAGCTACTAAAACTGGCTCTTCAATTTTAAGCATGTCTACCATCACAGCAATAATCACTGAATTGACCTGTTAAAAAATGAGAAAAATTATATTTTAACTTTCTAAGCACCAAAATATAAGTCTGGTTTGATGTATCTGTAGAAAGTAGAAAACAGCTACAATTTTTTTACAAGGAGATATCTATGGGAAGAGGAACTGCCTAGCTTCTCAACACTGATGAATACTTACAAGAAAGACAGAGCTACTTTTTTTATACTTTCTAAAGAATATCTTGTTAAAACCAGTTTGTATTTTATCACAGAGAAACAGAAACCTCATACTCAGATTTCCAAGCCTTTGGAAATCTCCCTTCATATCTCAGGTGAAAAAAACAAAACCACTGAAACCTTTTAATAGTACGTCTCACAAAAAATTATCATACACTGATGAAAAGGGAGGAACACAATGTAACATTTACAAGTATACACATCAGGTTAAACAGATTGGAAAAAAACCCCAGACCCTGAATGAGCAAAGCAAAGCATGTATTTGCAAGCATTTCTTAATTACTATCACATGGAGTGATCTAAAGAACATAGCAGAAAAGGGGTCTTGAAGAGAACTATGCATGAGCATTGCTCTAGCTATGCTGACTGAACAGTGACAGCTTTGTGAGGAAAAGGGATTTAGGAATTGTGGTCATCAAGAGCACAAATTGCATCTGGGCTGACCTCCAACAGAAAATCAGTCGGCCAACCTTCAGCAAAGTTATTTTATGTGTATGATTTGTCTAATCTTAGACACTGGTATGCAGGGACTTGGGAAATATATACTGTTCTTCTGAATTTTTAATTTCTTGTGGAGTAAAGCGTTAACTTGGACATAATAAAAACAAGTGAAATCTAGGAAGAGGTACTGGTTTACTAGATAAAACCACAAACTTCAACAGTCATCCTTATATAGCCTATAGAGGTTAAGATGATTTTTAAAACACTTGAGATAGATGCCCCTTGACTCAAATCTAATTCTGCCTTCTTTCAGTATTTCCTGCTGCAGCTTCTTCTGTCCTCAAACTGTTTTTCTCCAGCAAACATGTTTCTATCACATAACTCTCCTAACTAATCAAAGCACAACAATATAAAGCAGACTGCAAACAAGACTATGCAAAGCTAGAACACCTCTTTTCAAAACTACTCTACATAATTAATTAGTTTTAATTAATTTTCAAAGTCTTTATAATGAACAGCAATTTCAGGCTCTGACGTCTTCAAAGAAATTGTGAGCTATTAATCCTTTACAGGGTGAATGGATCCCCACAATATGGAAACCAAATTAAATCCAACTTGACTGTTGCCCATTTAGACATGCAGCAGAAAATGAGCTAAGGGATGAAGTGGCCTTCATTAAAGAAATTATTAATATCACAAAATGAAAAGACATACATAACATAGAGATGATCATATGTAGTGCAATGCATCATTCTATTATGTAAAACATGATAAAACAGATTATAATAAAACAGATTCATCAAGCTCTTATCAATCCACTGGCAACTAAAGCCAGAGCAACAACCTGGCAAACTGAAAGCGATTTTATTGGGCACTGCTGAAATACCCTTAAGGCAGTGGATACCAGGCTGATATATCTATTACATTACGTATGAATTAGTATTTCACAGATGCTGCAACTCCCCAATTATACAGCAAGAAAAGCCTTGAAAATGACATGCCGAAATCTAAATTTCCTGAAATGCAGAAAGAAGGAATGTAATTATTACATGCTTTTGGAAACATAACAAGTTATTTGTTTGGTTTGCAGTAGCATATGACAGTGCTACAACAGAGCTCACTTCTTTTTTATTATTCTTCTGTCAATTCACACCATAACAGATATTCCATGTATAAAAATACGTAAAAAAAAAAAGAAAAGGGGCATGTAATTTAAAAAAAACCCAAAACCCACCCACAAAGAAACATCAGTTGGAGAAAAGATTCTGTTCACTAAGCAAATCTGGTAAAACATTATGCTAAGTACAGCTGAAAAGATAAAACTTTACGAAGTATCATAAAATAACTGAGGCAGGTTATACATTAAGTATTTTAAGCAGCTGACTGAATTCCTAGACTCATCTACTTAATCAACTAAAACAATCATTTCAGTCTTGGCAACTTAACAAAAATTAATAGAATTACATTTTATCAGAAACTGATGAAATCCCATTAATCTGGAGGCTAAATCTGCAAGATGCAGGAAGACACAAAAGACTGCTGAAGCACTAAGCGGTGGAAAAAGCTAAAATGTACTTGTTTGAAAGAAGCTGTGGTAAAAATTAAATACATGGAAGTTTCTAAAACTGTCTCTCTCAAGACAACCCATGACTAAATAAATCTGAACAGAGATTAAATTTTACACATCTAATAATCTTTATAACTCTGACAGATATGAAGAATGAAAACCAGGAACTTTGAATCAGTAACGTATTGATAATCACGTATTCTCATTCCTCCAGAAGGCTCCTACATATTGATGTATGAACTACTGCAAATTGTAACCTCCTCGAGCCTTCTCATCTGCTTGCCTTTCAGAATGACACAGCAGTGCAGATCAGCAGATCCTGGGAAAATAATTCTCTAGAGTACAGTCATTTACATGTCAGTGTTGCCTGCAAAACACTACTATGCAAATAAATAGTTTATATATCATCTGTTAGTCACATTTATGTCCATCCCCTTTTTGCATGCCTGAGGTCTAACTGTGAATCCTTATCAGCATGAGTAACCTTCTCCACCTGAAGAATCCGACGTAAATTCCTCTCAGTGTAAAACTGTTCATGTGTGTGGCTGGTTGTTTTGAGGCACTTTTGTATAAAGGAAGAACAGAGAAAAAGTTCTTCCCAAACCCTGATCTTGAGCTTCTAACGGTTCATGTCTAAGCATACTTTCCAGGTATGCCTAAAGACCCAAAGAATTATGTCAAAATAGCAATGCTTTTGCAGAAAAAGTAACTAATACTGAATATAGACTTCTATCATTATCACAGACGATTGCATTTCTGAAGCCCAAACAAGACATAATGGCTGCAAAGGACTAATGGCTGCATCAATACATTATTTTACAAGACAGTAAATTTCTGACAATATTTCAACAGAAGAAAGTAGGAGAATCTTGGCAATCTAAATAAAACACCCCACATTAATAACTGGCATGAAAATGGGAATTGAACTTTGTGTCATAGAAAAAAAGCCCCTCTCTGAGATAAGCTAAATACAATTCCCACTATTAACTAGAGAAAATGGAATGTAAACAGCCTTTATTATACCTTGTACGGACCTTTCTCCTTGCTTTTGTTTTCCAGACTCTATTAAGATATCAGGGAAAAAGAAAATGCTCGTCATACATTTCAAACACTTTCTTCATACGGCCCATAGATGGCAATGTGCTGCCTCCCAGCTCAACTTCAGCTGGAGTATTCGCTCACACCACCACCACACTTAACTTCTGGCAGTCTAACAACTTCCTAAGTCATTAATAATTTATTGCTAAATGCTTTCATTTTTTCTGATCAACAAGTGTTATTCAACAGTTCCAAACAGGTTTGAAAACAGTGTGCCGTTCAGTGAGCATTTAATGAAATTCAGCATAAATTTAAATGCTGAATCATTGTTTCAGGACTCCTCAGCCATATAAAGGCATGTTTCCTAGATACTGCATGGAAGATCAACCCACTTTTTACTTCATGTAGTGAATGTTTATATACAAATGTAATAGTTTGCATTTTATCCACATAAACAATGCTGAGTTAAGCAATACATCCGAGAGAGTCTCGTTACATTTACCTACAATTAAGAATGAGGAACATTTGCTTCTCCTCGGAAAAGGAGAAGTAATCTCTCTAATACTGAATAGCTACCATGCTGGATCATGAACTCCTGATTCACCTCACGTCACTTCTCCCCACTAACTCACCTCCCGAGAATGTTTCCTATAATTCAAAGTAACTGCTTAAGCAGTTAAAAATAATTTTAAGAGGACATCTGATGATGAACAACTAAAAAATCACTTCAAACCATAACACTTAACCCTACTCAAGACCTGAGGAGAGGCAACATTTAAAACTGGTCAGGGCTAGCTGGAACTAAAGCGATAGCCAAGCAACGTCTCTCTCAACTCTGCTAGCTTTCACCAATGCAAATGAAAACTTCACACTACTGGGGAAAGACAACTTCCACAACTACAAAAAGTTGAAACATTGCAGAGTAGAAACATAAGGGATCACATCAAGAAGCTGGGAATAACTATTTTAAATGAATTTAAATCGATAAAGATATCATTGATACAGAATTCTGTGGATTGCAGTGGCATCTATATACATGGGGCTGGCCCATGATAAAGATATCAGCCATATGGAGAAACAACAAAACAGGTCCTAAGAGAAGTTTTTTGTGTAACACAAGAAATAGTTAAAACACGTGGCATGCAAAGAGAATAGTTGTTCAGCACTACTGTGGAATAATTTCCATAAAATACCTAGTTTTTCTATTTGTGAAGTGTTCATAACTGTGTCAAAAAATCTTTATACCTTACTAGACCGCGTATGTAATTTACCTTCTCACAAAATATAAAACTAAGCTAGGTTTTAAGCTTAAAAAATAATTAAGCCAATAATTTGCCTTTGAAGAAAAATGAAACAAGAAATTCCCCTTTGTAGGAAAATGCTTTTCTTACTATCAGAGTGCTATGGCTTCACTTATAGGGTAGCTAGTCCATTAGTTCAGAACTACTGTATAGTTCATTGTATCAATAGGGTCCCGCTGTATTCTCAGCAGAACACAAGGTGGCCTTGTCTGGGGATCTGTGGCCCACAGCCTGAACCAAGGGTCACAATTTAGAAGCGTCACATATAGAGATCAGAGTAACTGAAGAAAGAAAGATATTGGGTATTAGTAATACAAAAGGTCTCTTCTTTCATGTCCAACATGCCTTACAACAGAACTTGTAAAACAAGAAGACTAATTTGGTTCACTGACCATCTCCTCTCCAGACAGGTCAGATTTTGGAGTCTGAATGCTAAAACAGGATGAGCGAACACTGCAGATCCTTCCTTGTATTAAGCCTGTAATATCACATAGAACTGAATTGTGTTCCATTCTGTAATTTACTTCCATGAATTTAGTGTCTCCAGAGGCTCCTATTTTTTGCCCTGTAGTTAGACATGTCCTTAAAATATAATTTGATACCTGTGAAAATTGGGCATAAATATCAATTGATGATCTGTAGGAGGCTGAATAGTTGCACAACTGGAAGGCTCTGTTTGAACTTTTCCTATAAAGACTGAAGGTCTGCAAAAGCAGTAAAAAGGGTGAGCTAACACGGCGATTCTCCTCAGATTTCTACCAGAAACAAACATCAAATGTCATCACTGACACATATCTGAAATCACAATGAACCTGACTGATCTTTCCAGGCAATCTTTTGCCACCAAATGACTCTCACTGCTGACGCCAATATGTAGGGAGCCATACTCACAGCATTAACTAAGCAACACAAAAATGAAACTATAATGAATGTTGGAATAAATACACGTGAAAAGGTTGCAAGGCAAGAATGCTACAGAAAACATCTACTTAATTTTCACGCTGCATGTTTTACCTACACAGAGGTAAATTTTTTTGGCACCCAGGTTTGTTTATTTTCAAAACAAATTGGCTGATCTTCCACTACCAGTAACACTGAGACAGGGCTGACCTTTCCACAGACCCTACAATTAACTTGCATTATCAAAACTGCAGCACTGCTTTATTTTATACGAGGAGCAATGCTAAAGCTAGAGGGATAATTGCATTCAGCCACATGTATAGTCAAAGATGAAACTGTCACAATGCATCAGTGTTAATTCCACATTAACATAAACAATTAAGTTCCTATTTTAGAGCTATTTACTTCTCTAGCCACAACATACACACAATTAGGCACTTTTCAAGTGATCATGATAATGGCTAAATAATCATTCTGTATATAATATTAACTTTATATGCAAGTTAAAGATGCCATCAAAAGCACATGATTAAAACCTTATTGCTGAGACAACTGTGTCATGATTTAGTAAGTTATACACTACAAGTCCACATCTAGATTCATACTCTTTCTATTCCATTCTCACCCACAATCATTAAACATTTCCTATGATTTCATCCCTGCAGGTAAAAGCCCTTAGTTCTTACACCTTCAGACACAAATTCAGAAGGAGGGATGTTGCATGCCTTCTTCCCCGCTTCTGTGAAACTGAAACTCCCAAGTGGTCTAACAGCAAAACAAGCTAGGTAAAATACATATATATAAATGCATTCATATGTATTTGTGTACATATATATACAAAAAATAAAATTTTATATATATACACATATATAACCACAGGCTTTAGTGCCCTGTTAAGATCAGGAAGGCAGAAATGCTGTCAGGGATGTTCAGAGTGTGGTCACTCTTCAGGACAGCATCCAGTTCCTATTCTCCACAGAGGGAGGTCAAACCACTCTGAAGCACCGCCCTAGCAAGTTTTTTCTCACCTGACATGGTGCCTCGTTCAACCAACATTTTCTTCAAATCATCTTAGAAAGACCAATCTTCTGAAAATCCTTTAGCTAGGCAGCAAGCCAACTGACATAAAAATGCAAGAGGAATGCTTGGAAAATAGGTTTTCCATAATAACTGAAATGTAGCATTTTAGAACAACCTGAATTATCCCTTTAGAAGCTAACAGCTGTAGCGTGGGAACACCTACATTCTTCTCAGACTTATAAAGACAGCACCATAGTTTATTGTAAGCTTTAAATATGAAATATGTAAACCCACTGAAATTTCTCAGTGAACTGTGGCATTTAGTTTAGGTTGCCAACGCTAATTTTACAATTGGGCTGTTCAAAATAGTTAAACTTGCAAAAGAATAAAAATTAGCGTGTAATGTTGAATCTCTGCATTGTAAAAATAAGTGTACATAAAAACCCCATATAACAAATAATAATTTTTTCTTTTAAAAAAAGCAGTAACATATAAATAAGAGATTTTGGAAAAGAGTTGTCTTCCCAAATAATGTCAATTTTACAAAGAACTACTACAGTCAATTAGTATAGCACATCAGTAAAGTCAAACATTTCAAAAACAACCTTAAAGACTTTAGGCTGAGGCACATTCCAGAAACAACTCTCTGGCAAAGATTGACAGTACTGTTAGAAAAGAGGACAACAACTGTATTTTTTCCAAACCAATTAAAATAGACAAATGGTAGCACAGACAAAAAAAAATATTCGCAGCTATCTAACCTCAAGTTCTTTGTCTGTTAACGATAAGAACTGTTAATCAAAATTCAGTTAACACTACAAAATAATTGAATCAAAGCCTTTGTCAAATCTACAGTCTACTGCTGTATATCAGTTGGTATCTTATTTCCCTGCATATCAATCATTTCATCCACTTTCTTTTTACCATTTGCTTTGAGCATTAAACGGGTTTAACCATACAAATTACATCAGGGCAAGGCCTGAAGCAATTAACAGTTTACTGTTAAATTATGTAAATCTCTCTCAGAGATATAAATTCAACGCTACAAAAAAAAATAACATTTTCAAGGAGGAAGAAGCCTTTTAAGAGGTAGGCAGGGGTCTAGAAGTAATGTGGATGCAGTTCCCTTGCACACCCCCCACAAAGGTTCCATCTCACTCTGAATGTCATCTTCCTTCAATATGTAATGTAACTCAGACCACATCACCCCAGTTCTTCTACTGGGAGTTCTGGGATAGCAGACAACAACAACAACAACAACTGAATATTCTTTCCTCTGTGGAACGGAAAAACTAGAAACTTCCAAAGACCTTTCACTGGAAAACCCACCTGAGGATTGGAACATGGAAAACAGCAGTGTGAGGGGAAAAAAAGCAGGGAAAAACGAATCAATATGCTTTTTCAAAGGCCATCTTCTCTTGCAAAGACACCACTGCCAGTACTGCCCCAGCAATTTTCTAGGAGCAAGGTGCATGTATTTAGGGTATACATTTTTAAACGATACTGTCAAAACTTCATACCTATCCATTAACCATCACATGAATGCTCACCTATGTAGTGCTCTCAGAAGAGTACACAAAACCGGGAGGAACTTAAAGGTTCATGATTGGTTCTCAGGCCTAAAACAAGTGCAATCTACGACTCCTTATCCCAAGAAGTAGTTGCAGACATTTGGCATTGTAGAAAGGCATTCAAAAGGTCAGAACTAGACACAAAGGGTGATTTATGGAATATAGTATGGTTGTTTACTCTTGGTTTATTTATTCTAGGCTTTCTTGTAGTCAATGGAAAGAAACAGTTACCTTAGGGCTGGATTCACCTCATCCTAAACCTAACATCTGAGTCACCCTAAAAGTGCCTATCTCTCTCCTCTCTAAGGCAGGAATCTCTTTAGACATAGACTAAAGCTGGGATATAGAAGTCTATATCCCAGATGCACTGAATACCATCCACAGTATCTGAATACCACCTAAATTCTATTGAGTTAAGTGAATGCAGGAATCCAGTCAACACCTGGGTTCAATACTTCTGACCTCTTTCTTCACAAGAGGCTGGGCTGAGTAAAAACGCCTAGAAGACAGCTTGAGCATTGTACATTGTATTGACAATTCTCTTCAGAAAATAAATTGAGTGACTTTAAAATTCCTAATTTAGCATAAGTTTTCAAATATATATTTAGTGTCCAATAAACAAAATCACCACATTCAAATTCCATATTCAAAATTACCTTGTCTGTTTACTTCATTCTGAAGCAGCTCTTCCATTGCCTCTTCTTCAGCAATATCTAATGGAGTGTCTCCTTCACTATTTACAGCTCCTACATGTGCTCCTTGACTAATTAAATACCTGCAAACTGAAAAAAACAACCTGTAAGCAACATAGTAAAGCTGATGCAAAAAAACATAGCAGCACTAGGATATCATATGCAATGGGTATATACATGCACGCATATAATTCATAGAAACAACTATAGTAGTTATAAGTAAAAAAACCTCACGACTGTCTACGATCCCTGAATACCCGTATGTCTTTTCACCATAATACACATTAATACAAATAGCACTCTGCTCTTCAGTTTGCCACAAAGAATCCTGGCACGTTTAAATACATACTTGTAAGAACTGAAAGAAGAAAATGGTTAGATGATGAACAAAAGCAAACACAAGGCTAACGGGGTCGAACCACCGATTCCCATGAGCTCCTCATATTAGGCCACCCTTCGTAGAACTTCCAAGTTCAGTGGCACATTATGTTTCTATACGTTGCCAGAATGATGACTCCTGGTCTCTGAGGCAGCTTCATAATGTTAATAAAACCAGAATCGCCTCTGCTCCTAAGTATTCATAAGGTCAGCTTTTGGTGGGCAGAGAGGTGAGGGGAGAAAGGAAGCAGGACTTCACACTGTATTTCAACCCCACTAAGCGTTTTCTTACTTAAAGTACTACTGTCTCAGGAGTCAATAATCCAGACTCAGTGGAATTTATTTCTGAATTTCAAATCAAGTCAAATGGATCAATTCCAACAACAAGTCACAAAAGGATTAAGTTATTTCATTGTACTAAACCATAAGGCTATAAAGTTATTGAGAATCTACAGCTTAATATATAGTCTGTTTCTAAGCAGGCAATGAACAATAATTAAAACATCAATACAGATCAGTCTTACACCTTCTGACCATAACATTTCCACTTCCCTAACAAATTTAACAATTTGAGCCACGACAGGACTCAACACAAGCAAAAAATGGCAAACATACTTCCTGCCTTGCAGAGCTTAATTTACACTTCCCATATATTTGAGAAAAAAAAAAAAATCAGGAAATACTCAAACCTGAAGAACTAGCTATCCATTTGGTAACAGGTATATGAAATCAAAAGTGCTTTCTTAACCTCACTATTGCAAAATGCCAAATTATGCAGGAGCCAATCACAAAATTAATCCAACACTAATACAAATGCTTTGAAGTATTTCTGCTTAACTACTGCCAACTAACAATAACAGATTCCAGATCTAGGATCATATTTTCCATATCTTTATTCAATAACTCAGCATCAAGCACTGTCATACATTTCTATTTTTTAATGATTTAAATAGCACTTGTTATTAAACCTCTGTAATTACGTCAAGAAGAGGTAAGAACTGACAGATCACAAAATGGAAATGAATTCCCAGAAATGTAACCGTATCTCCTGGGATATGCATCATCAGTTGTCGCCACTAACTTTGATGCTGGTATGCAGTGCCGGTTTTATTCTCTTCCTCCTAAAAAAGTGCTGCTGTGACTCTGATCTCCCTCTCCAGTTTAACTTCTGCAGGAATGAAAAATTAATACAAAGTAACAACATTTCTCAGCAATACCAGTTGTACTGTTTTAACAGTGACACAGCCTTCCAGGTTACAGATCAGATAATTGCTACGCAGGGTATCTGCTAAACAGGCAAAAACAGCAGCGGGGAAACGAACTTTCTTACAAAGTCAAAACGTTGATTCAAACCCAAAGTCAACCACTGACAAAAATATCTTTATAAAAAATTCCCAAGTCAACACTGATGTTCTTTCAACTTGTTTTTTCTAATATAGACACCAAAAAAGTGAATTTTTAAAAAATTGATTTTTACCTGTTTCCACGTAATACCTATAGGGAAAAATTAAGCTACTTTTGTAAGGAAAATACGTATCTCATTGAAGTGGTTGTATTAGGTCAACCGGGTCAATAACTTCTAGACATGATAAAAGGAGCAATGCATAAGAAAGTGCAGGGAATGAACAAAAGGCTACAGTAGCACTTCAGAAAGTTATTATTTAGATATATGAACAACTTTGTGATCCTTTAAAGTAAGACTCCAAAAATGAAGCTGCTTGCAGACCAAAATCAGATCAGCAGAGCTAGGGGGATTATCAGGGCTGGAGAAGTAGAGTTATCTGAGTTCCCCTTCGCATGTGCTTACAGGTCTTTGGTTTTCCTGGGTCAGCAAAGGAAGGATGGGTGAACCTGCCCCGAGTTCACAGGATTTAAAGGGATGGGAGAAACAGGAGAAAGATGAAAGGCAGCACGCTCCTCGCCAGGGAAGTGAGAACGGTCCTTTCCCAACCTTCCTTCAGCCACTCCAACTAGGCCTCCCCTCTGCTATCCACACCAAAAAATTAACAGTGATCTCTTCAAGTAAATTAATAGCGAAAGAGCAATACTCTGTCTAAACCAAATTATTCAAACTCTGACTATTTTAAAGACACCTTTTAAGCCTGGTAATGAAATCCAGATTTGTTCTGTTTTCCATATCATTCAGTAACAGATGACCCTGTCCTGAAAAAGTTTATGCATGTGTTTATCTTCATTTACAGTAAAAATAGTTTCAGCAAAGCAATGACAGGGTTCAGATGGTGCATGAAGTCACCCCGGTGCCTACAGGATCGTAGCTTTAATTACAAAACCTCGTGCTACCAAGGGAAAAGAGAGCAATCGTTTCAGACGTGTAGGTAACTTCATTCTGCATCACATACAGAAAGGAAATGGATTTGGTAAACGAGACAAAGAGAACGATGCTCTAAGTTTGTAAGGCATAGCTGAGCAGAAGCCAGTACCGGAATAAACCGAAAAATCAGAAGGTTTTGATGGTTTTTTTAAAAATTACTTTCCCAACAAATTGTACTTCAACCTAAATGTTAATTAAAACTTATAGTATGACTTCAAATATGGGTGTATTTGACATTTCAGTTATTCTGATACCATATACTAAAATCTGGTACCATCTACTAAATCACATGCAAAAGCGTATTATTGTGTGTAAGTAGTATGTATGCATATTAAAGAAGTCATCCATGTTTTTAAAAAACCTGCAAATAATTGCTTGTATTTTATCTTTATTAAGTAGGTGCTACCTTCATCTTGAAATCTCATCTTTCTAAAGCAAGTAAACATAATATAACTTTCATTTCCTCAGCTGATATTTAATTGATAGTTACATGTATGTGGTGAAAAAGAAATTGGAGGTGTGTAATAAAAAGTCCAGAACCATGCCCTTTGATACCATGTCCAGAAAAAGGTGCTTTTTGCAAACTTGGATGGAGTGGAAAAGTAAAAACATACAGGACTCCCACCTCCACCTACTTACAAAACCTTTTGGTATAGCATTTAAATTTCTGTCTTTTTAAGTCACTTGTTACAAAATGGCCATGTTAACAGACAGCTACAGAAGAATAATTCAGAAAATCCGATGATAATTTATATAAAATTCTGGTAGGTGCTCATTCAAAATGCAAATAAATGAGAAGGAAACAGTAGCTTGATCCATACCATGCTTATTTTTGGAGCTAAAGCTTTCAAGTGTTGATATTGAAGCTAAAGGTACCTTGTTTAGATACTCTTGTGGTCTACATATAGAGAATTGCAAGTATCCCAGGAATACTAGGAAAGATAAGAGCAATAAAATAAAATAACATCATTCCTGATCCTTCTGCCCTGATGTTTCCGTGGCAAGCATTACGCAGTCTGGGTAAGACTGGAAGAACAAGTTTGCTTTGTGATACCATTGTTTTATGAAAGCAAAAATACTTCTATTTGAAATTTGTCTTTTAGGAATCACTGCTGTATATTCCTCAATAGCTATTAAAGACTGAAATTAACAACCTTGAAAAAACCATGAAACATTTATTTTCTATAATTATTATGAAACCCAGACTCTCTCCCATCATTTTATGAAAAATACATTTCAATACCTTTCATAAAGGGTTGGAATCTCAGTATCTCTGAGACAATAAATAACAACCCTCTGAGATTACTGTACAAAAGCCAAACAGTCCACACCAAAACTGGAAGTGGAAGGAACTGGAAGGTAAAAATTTTATCTAGCAACTTGGCCTACACTCTGAATTAAAACCCAAACAAACAAAAAACCCCTTACAGCTGACTTTTGTGTGTGTGTGTGTGTGAAGTCTATTAACAAAATGCATATAGAGACACAAAGTAAATGGAGAGGAAGACACCTCTCTCTGAAGACAGTTATATCCAAACTTGAGTCTTGTTTCTGAATTTAGGAAGCATTTACTTAAGAATCTGGAAGACACTCAAACTTTGGCTCTACTAAAGTTTGTTAGCTGCAGACAAGATATGCTGCAGATAACAGTTTAATATTATTTATCTCAGCAACAGAAAGAGTGGCCTATGTTTACATTCGAACCTTGCCTCAGTTCACAATATCTGGAAACAAGTTTGTGAAGCCATTAGGGATATAATTAAGTACTCGCTGAACCTGAAGGTCACCAAAACGGTGGCAAGCACAAGGCAGGGCAGCGAAGTGGCCGCTGAATTGATTCAGTTCATTAAAAATTGCTTACTGAACTCACTGGAGACTCATTAGTGAAAACAAGAGGTCCCTTCACACTAGCCAGAAGACTAGAAGTCGGTCTCTAACTCCTAAAATGTGAGGAGAGGGACCTTCCTAAAAAATCTCTTGCTGAATAGAGGTTCAACGTGTTGTAGGTACATTTAAAATAAATGTGTTCAGTGTGGCCTTCCAGGGAAACATGGCTTAATTGCTAGCGGGGGCACCAGTCAAGACCACAACCGGCCTCCCAGCAGCTTTTAACTAATTACCAATTCCAGCTAAACCCAGCTGGTTGTTTTTAAATCCATAGATGGTGGAGTACAAATTAATTCCATGAGTGTCTTGACTGAATGATAACAGGGAGCCAAAGACAGAAAAAGTGTCACTGTGTTCATGCAGCTGTGCAAGCCGTCATTCGTAGAAACAAATAATGAAAAAAAAAATCTGCCCTACAGTCCACAGGACGTAAAAACAAATTAAGAACTTACACATCTTTGGAATATGTATTTTAATTGCCTTCTCTTAAAATGCCTTTCAGAATTATTTCACTGATTTTTTTGAAATACATAGTATCTATACACTTTTAAAAGTACATCTTTGTAAATCGTTCAAATTAGTAATAAAAAGACATCCATTATAAATCTGGCCAAACAATTAGACCTTCAAGAGACATTTAACAAATAAAAAAAAATACACAATTTTAACACTGCTGTTTCCAATTTCATTTTTTTAAAGTTGAAGTACACTAAAACTGTAACACCTGATCCTTTTCAGACCTATTGGTTTGAGTGTCTGGGAATATTTCTTTAAATATTTTCTCACTGCAGAAGAGTTTCACTTCACATATAAATTCTTAACAATGTTGTTAACTCAGACAGAAGTAGAAATGCTACCTCAAGCTCCCTAGCCCTTCTCAAAAGTGGTTTTAGTTTGGGTCTGGTTTTGGTTTGTTTAAATTTTCAGCAAAAATAATACTTAAAGGCCAGGCAAGCAAAGGTATACCTACCTGCAGTTACAACATCTCAAGAGATAAAATTACAGCTTCTATGTGATTCTTGAATTTTTAGGGTGCACTTCTCAAAATAACAAATTAAAGGCAGGCCTAGCCTTTTTCTTTAAAAATCTTAAATAATACAATCTTGAAGCAAATACAAGAGCATTAGAATAACATTGTCCTAAATTCTGTTGTGGTACATAGTACACATATGCCCTTTGTCAGTGGGCAAGTTTCAAGGAAAATGTACAGTCAGTTGAATATGAGTGAACAGCCAGTACCCAGCTGCCCCTCAAATACTCCCTCATGCACCCTCACACTGCTACGCTCGTTTTTAAACACATTTTCATACTCCCATGAGTGAACAGCCAGTACCCAGCTGCCCCTCAAATACTCCCTCATGCACCCTCACACTGCTACGCTCGTTTTTAAACACATTTTCAAAGCCCATATAAATGTAATGATAAGAAGGTCACAATTACACTATTTTTGAAATATGTATTTTAATGCTTGTAAGCATTTGGTGGAGAGCGTTAAAACGTGTGCAACACAGGGCAGGTGGCTGGCAGGTCTCACAAGGCAGGGAGGAGCCCTGCTTGCTCGGGCAGGCAGCACCCTGTACAGCACCCTGCTCTGCACAACGGGGGATCTCCCTGCCGCCTTTAGTGACAATCTGCAGATAATTTCCCTTGTCCTCCTTCCTCCACAGCTGAGATACTCCTGCAGTTCTCTTTTCTCCTGAATCTATGATTTACAGAAGAAAATGAAGGCTCCATGTTCAATACTGGAACCAAAACTGTACAAATTCAATTGGGCCAAGAATACTTTCTCCTGCATGATTTTAAGACCGATGTAGAATAAATCAAATGACTTGAAAAACAATTAAGTCAAACTCATATGGATGTCTTATCAAATCACTCTGCAAAATGCCATCCCACGCTGTCAGTCGCTGCTGTGCCTCAACCTTCTGCCTCTAAACATTTAGAACTGAATAGAGACTGACATAAGAAGACAGGCTTCTGTAATGGCATTTAAATTAAAATCAAATCATGATAAAACTCAGGCACTTCTAAGGTTATGTTTCTTTGCAAATTCCAGAAGATTCTCTCTCACATCTTTCTCTCTTGGAAAAAAAATGCTGCAGCACTTTCTAAATAGGAATGATCCCATTATGAGCAGTATCATCAGCCAGCAGCTACACAAAACACCAAGTTAAATAAGGCCAATTAGGATTATTTGGCAAAACTAGATAATTATTTCTCCTGAAATACGAGTGATGATTTTAAGACAGCTGATATCAACAAGATATCTGAGGTGAATTTATTATTTCCTCTTGCAGAACACAAGAGCTGAGAATTTCAGATAGCTAGAGATGTTAAAAAAAAAAAAAAAAGTTGAGAAACAAATGGCCAAATGATTTTAAGCAAATGGGAAGGGACATTTCTTTTCAATTTTCACCAGTCTAATCCAGATTTCGGCCTACGTGTTTTTCTAAGTTATGGAACAGTTTGAAAAGACTTTTTTATATCCTTCAATATGCAAGAGCTCCTCCAGATAGCAGCAAATCCAGCTTCTGATTCTCCCTCGTGAAGCTGTTATGGAAGGCATCTTGGACAGACACACATCTTTGCTTCAAAATTGTCAAATACTCCCAAAGCTATCAAAGTAGTATGCCACAGAGATGAGAAAAAAATATTCCCCCTAAGCAAACAGCACTTTCTATCAATTCTAAATATTGTACCTATATGAAAAACATATTTATGTTTATGAAGCCAACACTCCACAATGTACCAACACACCACTGAGCTCTGCACATAGCTGGCTGTCCCTAGCCTCCACTGGAGGCTCCACTCCTCAACTTGCAGGCCCAAAGAAGCACAGTAACTAGAATCACATCTGTTTTCCTTTTTGGTATGCAGGAGCATAGAAGAAACAGAGTAGATAACAGTATCTGGTTAGCCTTAGTCCTCCTGTGTTCCAAGAAACCTCTGAAAAAAGCCAGCAATAAGCTCTAGAAATATTTGCACGTAGGCAGCCACCTAAACATTAATGGTGCAAAGATGGAACAGGAAAAATTCCTACTTGCAGCATATGAAAAGCAACTAAGCCTTCATATTTTACTGTATCCATATAGAGGAAAGACATATGAGAGGTGGCAGAGCAATGTTTAGGTGAAAGTAAACAGTGACTGAGAAGAGGAAAGTAGGAAATGTGAAGAAAGCTATATAGGGAAACATAAGTTATAACCTATTTACAAAAAAAAAAAAAAAAGAAAAAAAAAAAAAAAAAAAAAAAAGAAAAAAAAAAAAAAAAAAAAAGAAAAAAAAAAAAAAAAAAAAAAGAAAAAAAAAAAAAAAAAAAAAGAAAAAAAAAAAAAAAAAAAAAGAAAAAAAAAAAAAAAAAAAAAAAAGAAAAAAAAAAAAAAAAAAAAAGAAAAAAAAAAAAAAAAAAAAAAGAAAAAAAAAAAAAAAAAAAAAAAGAAAAAAAAAAAAAAAAAAAAAGAAAAAAAAAAAAAAAAAAAAAAAGAAAAAAAAAAAAAAAAAAAAAAAGAAAAAAAAAAAAAAAAAAAAAGAAAAAAAAAAAAAAAAAAAAAGAAAAAAAAAAAAAAAAAAAAAGAAAAAAAAAAAAAAAAAAAAAAAAAGAAAAAAAAAAAAAAAAAAAAAGAAAAAAAAAAAAAAAAAAAAAGAAAAAAAAAAAAAAAAAAAAAGAAAAAAAAAAAAAAAAAAAAAAAGAAAAAAAAAAAAAAAAAAAAAAAAGAAAAAAAAAAAAAAAAAAAAAGAAAAAAAAAAAAAAAAAAAAAAGAAAAAAAAAAAAAAAAAAAAAAGAAAAAAAAAAAAAAAAAAAAAGAAAAAAAAAAAAAAAAAAAAAAGAAAAAAAAAAAAAAAAAAAAAGAAAAAAAAAAAAAAAAAAAAAGAAAAAAGAAAAAAGAAAAAAGAAAAAAGAAAAAGAAAAAAAGAAAGAACTGGAGCCTGGTAATGCCAGGATAAATACAGGGCAAAAACTTCAGCAGGAAAGAAAAAGCGAAACAAGAAGTATTTTTGAAGTGTATATCAAATGTTAATTTCACTATGCACTTTGTGAACAAGTGTTTCTCTCCTTTACTTTGAAGTGTGCACCCTATAGTGCAAAAATGAAGGTTGAGTTTGAAAAATACCTTGTTGCAGCTGCAGAAGAGTACACACAGTACATACAGTAACTCTAGCTCACAACACCCTCTGTGCTCAGGATGCTTTCCTGTAGCAAATCTCCCAGCATTTGTGGTGATTTATGGAAGTGTCAGCAAGATGAATACTTGGGATTGAGTTACACTGGCTGAAAAGAAGAGGTAACAACAGCATGGAGGCAGAAAAGGAGGAGGAAGAAGGAAAACCATGCTGCTGCCCACCTTCCTCAGCTAATTCCTCACCAACGAGATGTGATCACACCACTAGCTCACCGTCCCTCCTACCTTGTGCCAAGAGTAGCATTGCTATATTTGGCTATAGTAGCACCACAAATTCTGATTTTTAACTGCTGCTTTCTATTTCAGTGGAAGTTATGAGTATGGACCTAACTTAACATGCTTATTTTCCTCCAACAGCCATGTGTTGGCATTTATATCAGAAAAATTTAAACCAAGGTCAATTCTTTTACTGTGCTTTAACAGATACTAGCATAGACATAATCACTACGTCACAGAACTCATCTTGTTTATAATTATATTATGCCATAATATAGTGACCAAATCTCTCTACGAAGCAACGTTACTATCACAGTGCAGCTTTTAGCATCACCCAGTAGTACTGAACTCGGTCTGACCCCTTGTTAGGTATCAGCAATCTGCAACTCATAGCAGTTGTTTACCTGTCCAGTCCACTTTGAACTTCCTTGAAAACACATTTCTTTCAAAAGAAACTCTCACTCCTTATTCAAACTTGATAAGCAGTACCTCACCTGTAATCAAGAGGTTTCAAGTAATTCCTTTTTTATACTTTTTTCTTGTCATACATGTTGTTTTTAAATAAACCCTACATTTTTGTGTCTTAGTATCTGAATTGTATCCAAATAACTCACTCTCATCAATGCACAGCAGCCTTATGTCTCTAGAGACACCACACTATATTTACACTGATTTCAGAAGAATTCAAGCAGCTTTTATCCTGCCTCAGTCAGGGATAAGACTAGAAAAATACACACAGATTAAGGTCATTTGCACTGAAATGACGTAGTTTGGGATATCCAACAAAAGACACAGCTGTAAGAAAGGATAAGTAGGTCATAAGTTGCTTTAGTGTCATTAGAAAGTCTACTGTATGTGGCAGAATAGGGTCAAACTCACAATAGAGAAAAACACTCAAGTAAAAGCTGAAAGAAAATAAAAACTGAGATGCACAGAAGTGACAATCTACACCACACCCATGTTTTCTCCTAGAAAACAACACTCAAAACCAACTTTATTGTGAATTAAATTATTTTTATATCAGATAACTGAATAAATACTAATTCCACAGATTCAACAGTCTAAGAAGAATCTATTGGTGCCTCTCTCTAAAACAGCAATTTTGACTTAGTTGATGAGGCCTTAACAAGTGACAGTATGCCATACTTACCAAGCACTTGCTCAATTCAAAACCTGGTTGCTCATGTATCTAGAGCTGCTCTCCCATGTTCCAGTCATACCTAGATCGGTAGCCAACGGGCAGTTACAAGCCATCATCCAGGGAGGACCTGATGTGTTACATCTCTTGGGAGTCTACCCGAGCTCCCAGGCTTCCATATGTATCACTCTTCCATATGTCTTCTCTTCCATATGTATCACATTCAACTTCAGAATTCATAGGTAAGATATCTACTCTAAATTGTTCTCAGGATACCAATAAAACCAATGCTTGGTGATAAACAAGTAAGATCTTTCCTATGCACATCACTTCTGAAAGCAGGATGTTTTTTCTAGATATGAGCTGCACTTTCAAATTCTTTTTCAGCCAAAAATTAGAGTGCTCTGAGCTTTACATTGGGCATCAGTCCCTTGACTTTTCATTAGATCCAATGAACTGCTAAAGCATATTAAAAGAAAAAAGATACTTCCCACTAAATCGTATGTCCCTGAAGAAGATATCTCTGAACTTAAAAGTCTAGTAGATTTACCTTTAGAAGAACAGAAATGCAATACACTTACTAACAAATATTTAGGGTCTCAAGTGGAGTCGCACACAGTAATCCAATCTGAAGAAGGCAGCTATAGCGCACACACTGTCTTTGTGCATCCTAGAGTGACCAGGTCTAGAGTCCCTCAGTTGAACAAACAGGTATCAAATCAGTTAGGTCCTATAATTTCCTCTAACCCATCAACCATATCTTACTGTGTATTTCTGCCAGCTCGTTTTTATCCAAACATCAGATCACACAGTAGAAAAGATTAAACTCTACCACATAATGACATGATTTTAAAAAGGGAATTTCACCATCAACCTAAACAATTTAATTAGTGTTTCATTATTCTTCGAATGTACATACATACAGCAAAAACATGTTGAAAATAGTACACTGCCACAGTACATCTTCATAAAAAGAAAATGTCAACTGATACTAGCTCACTGATTTTTTCCAAGTTTCTCCATTATTTTCTCTAATGGAATTTAACTTCATCCTTGCAGATATCTAATACAAGTTTGGAGGAGGAGGAACTTTTATGTTGCTGATAAAGAACGAGCATCGCACTTTGATTTGGGGTGAGGGAAGAGACTACCATACTAGCATATTTTCTCTCCCATTAACGTTTTTTCCCAATTTGTTCTTCCAGAAAGAAACAAGGCAGCAAATAGAAATGAACTAACTGAAACAATCTTCCAAAGCCTGCAGTGACCTTTCCACAGCTCTCAAAACAAACATCATATCTTTACCAGTGTCAACTTGTAAGAAGTCAGTCATTCTTCTAGAAGAGCTGTTCTTCTTTGGCTGGGAATAAATCTTCTTTCCCTGCTTTTATTTTGTCACGTAGCTTGTTTTATAACACATCCTTCTGAAGTCCTCTTCTCATTTTCTGAGTGGGTTGTATCAAGTTTCATCTTTGGTCCTTTTTCCTTTTAATTCTACTCCTCCAGTTAACATTTCCTTGTGTCATTTAAAGTAACATCTTGAATCCTGTCAAAAACGTTCATTCACATTGTGGCATCTCTAACAGTTTGCATAATCAGTTTGCATGTGGTTTACATCAGACTACCAACTTCATCTTGTCATTCACCAATCAAACTTCTGATTATCCTCTGAAGATCCATTTCTGAATGTATCACTAATAACATCACTTCATACTCAGTTAGTTAAAACCATAATTGGGAACAAAGCTAAAGGAGATGGGAGCCATCCCTGATGTTTTTATCAGTCTGCTTTGCCTAAATAATGCCTTGCTCTTCTAGGATTATAATGGGTTATGGCAAAAGAGTTTAGATTAAAAACATTCCAGTAAGTAATAGCTCCAGATTAGCAAGTTATTACAACTTGGAGAGAAATGGATTAGAAACAACTGCTTTGAAATAGATTTTGTGGCACCACCACCCTCAGATATCGCAGAAGAACATTCAACAGTACCAGCTGGTTCAGGAGATGAAGGAGAGGACTCCACCTCAGCACTGGCAGCTCTCCACAGCCAGGCTTCTGATCAGCGGTACAAGCTATGTCTGAAAAGCAGTCCAGACTTTTTTTTTTATACCCACATATCTATGCCAACTGCTGCTGGCAAGCCAGAGCAGCTCACTGATCCAAAAGAGAATAAACCCTCCAAACCCCCTGAAGGCTAGTCTTATGCTAATAGTTCCCACATTGTTGTGTGATCATTAGATAATGCAAGAGAGGGGGCAAGAGCCTGTGGAGGAGGGAAAACCAAGGAGAGAAGGGAACGACTGCCTATTTCTGCAGTAGTCTCAAGTTAGATCACATTAAGCTTATTATGAAACTGCACTGAATTCCATTTACTAACTGTTGCCAGACGAGCACTGGTCCAGTCCTTGTACCGCGGGCAGCAATCACTACCACCCAGCACCCGCAGCACTCCCCGCAAGGCAATTAGCGCTGTAAGTAAACCACCTATCACTGAACTTCTATGTATTCAACTACAGGTTTGCAGGACTGTCTCTCACTCCTCCGTATACCAGACAATGATCGCTCATTTAGTCTTAATGGACTGTTACTAAAATAGAGAGATCCTGGGACAATGGTTTGCTGGGGCTTCAGCAAACTAGTTTGGCTGGGTTCACTTTCAGGTGTCTGGAGTCTGGAAAAACAGATGGGCGTCAGCAGCAAGGCAGTGGTTACACACAAGCCTTTTAAAGTCTGCTTTAAATATTAGGGAAAGAGGGGATACAACATAGGAAACTGGGCAAGAAGGAAAGCGGGTAAGCTGGGTCTTAAAGCAGCAGAGTTGGTCAAGCTGTTATTCTCTTCCTAAATGAACTGAGTGAGGAGGCTCTGAACTTCAGAAGTTATTCTCTTTCTTACTACATGTAATCATATGCTTCAGTCTTTAAAACCTAGAAAGATTTGGCAAACTGTTACTCAGATGTAGTACCCACTGCATGAAGGTATACAAACCCTATTCTGCCCTCAGGAGACATCTCCCCCCCCACCCCGCCTCGGGTTTTTTGCACAAAAGTGTAACTGTCACTGACTTCTAATTTATTTTTGAAAAATGCTTTTCTTACACTTGCTGGAAGATGCACCTTCTTTCATTCTGGGGAAAATGAAAAAGCATTCATATTTAAGTAGTAAAACGGTATCGTAGCCTCTAAATACTTGCAAACAAGCTTCAAAATACATCAACTACGCACTCACAACTAGGCACACAAGAAAATACTTTTTTAACACAAACTTTAATTCTTGAACAGAAAAGAAATTTCTACCATTTCAGATTTATTTTACATTAATCTGGTACAATACAAAGCAGAGAGAAATAAAAAAGTAAGTATTTTAAAATTCTGTTTCTTAAATGCCACTTTGCACTATTTTTCTTCCTCTATTACATTTTTTGCATTCTAAAAAGAAGTTTGTTTATTCCCTGATACTGAAATAATAGACAAGCTTTTAAACTGCAGAAGAGATCAGATAAAAAAAAATCATTATATACACCCAAATAGTTTTACAAGTGTTTTACAAAGGTTAATTTAAGGATCCTACCCATTAAATACCACCTTGAAGAATATACACAAAATTTCTGTTTAATTCCTCCTGTATTAAAGTTTGTTTCCACATAACTATAATTTTTCAAAGCATTTGTTGCTGCCTTTTAATTCATACTAACACACTGGAGAAAAAAAGGCTCCTTTGTGTAAAGGTTTCTGTATACGAAAAAAATGGAGAAGAATAGAAAAAGAGAACATGCTATACAAAATCCTGTTTTGGCAATTTTGAAGAATTTTAATTTAAAGCATGTTCATATTACAACTACTTGTAAGCTAATTCACATGATCATAAACTAACTTAAGTAGGCAATTCTAAAATTAAACTATTCAAAGAATTCCCAGTAAGCTGAAGCACTCCCAGCATTTACAGATCTCAGAAACAACAGAAACAAAAGGAGCAGTTGCCCTCCACGGCAGAGTTTTTGCTTTTACAGCACAACTCTCCACCTGCAACCAGCTGACACTTTATTTCACACTAAACTATGTTCTCTTGCTGTATTTCACCTGAAGTGGGCTTCTACAAGACTAACATAAACCCCAACGAGTGGGAGCCATGCCACAAATTCACTCAGCCCATTAGTAATTAGCATGGGACCAGCGCCAAAACGTGGCTGAAGTGGTGACTCCCAGAGACATCCAGAGTTTTTTCGGAAAAGCTCCCTACCACCTACATAATTCTGCACTTCTCCCAGATCTCCAGCCCATGGGTGCACTCACTCAGGAACATCTGAGTAGCAGCAGGTGCTACTTAACAAGAACGTGTACATTATAGAGCAAGGAAGAGAGAGAGAGAGAATGACTCAGGTGTTCAGTGAAAGCACAGTGAGATGGGAAGGTTCCTGCATTGATCAAATAGGCAGGCACCATTCTGTATTTACCTGGAGTGACTCCCAGTCATTCCTATTTACTGTACATAACAGGAAATGGGTGTTAGTAGCGAATGGATGGAACACATAGAAAGAACAGCTGAACTGTGAGATTGTTTGTGTACTGATCCAATTATAAAAGCAGACTGAACAGAAACCTTTCTTACTCTGTAAGAAAGTACATTAACCATGCCAAATATAATCCTATGAAAGTCAAATGAGCATCAGAAGAAGAAAAACTATGATCAAGTTTATACTATAAAGGTTTGTAATGATTAAACTTTTTTTTTTATTTTGAAAGCAGAACCAAGGTTTCACATCCTATTAACAGATCTGCAAACTCCAACACACCCCATCCCAGTCATATTTAATAGACTCTAACCCTAGTGATGAATTATGCAAGAGTTATCATGCAACGTTAACAGAACTGCTTTCTTTCCCCCTCTTTTAAGCCTAGAAAGTGATGTACGTGAAGAATGTTACGGTTGAAAGGTGAACATAGTCAACATACAGAGGACATACGTAGTGCTAGAAAGTCCCTAAATTACATTCTAAACATAGAAATGCATTTCATAACAGAAAAATATCTCCATCTCCTAGCTCTGTTGCTTTCTTAGACATAATTTTAGATTTTGAGACATGAAAACCTGAAATAATGAAAGTATGCTATCATGCCACATTTTTCTTATGCATTGTAAAAATATAAGCACTGTAAACAAAATCAATATATTAACTAAATTTGCATATTTGGAGGATTTTACAGATTGTGCTATTTCAAGAGAAATAAATTCCAGCTATTTACAGCTGAAGGAAGCCCTAAGAAGACTTAAGATGGCAGCAGAGGAAGCAGAAATAGATTGCTGAGGCTCCAATTTGAGAAGCTCTAAAAAGCTGTGCAACAGGCAGTTCCACAGGAGGAGGAGAAAGGGAAGCACAGGTCAGACTCTCCCCAGCTCTTCATTAACAAAGTTAGGAAACACCAGAACCCATTCCCTAACTCTCTTGCCCCTGGCATGTTGCAAGAAAATAGGAAATGAATAGAAGATGTTCTGTACAAAAATGCTAGTCCATATCATATAGGACAGAAAGATGACAAGCTATTAGTTGTAATCTTTTCAGAACTATATACATAAGCTCCATAATTTACCCAAATTGAAAGCTCCCTTCCATGAACCAGAAAATTTAGTGCTAAAAATGAAACATAGCAGATTCAGCCACAGACACACACAAATGCTCATGCTTCCCAAGAAAGATGCATCCTCACTAAAGCAGATGCTGGACCCAGCGTGTACTATGGGCCAAATAAAAATAAATTTCTAACCTCTGGTAATTTATTGTATCATCCTTCCGTCTTCCCCCAGTTTTACCTCAGCTGCCAATTCTGCTGTCAGTTTTGTAAATTGTTTGAAGCTGAGCTCCTGGAGAAGCAGTTTGAAGAAAATCTAAACTCTATGGGCCTCATCAGATACAAATATTGCCCCATTCAGGTCAGGTTATCCTTCTCAGCTATATGTGGAAATTTGTTTCAACAGCTTATCTTCAAAACTCCTTGCACCTTAGAAACCCTGTTCTTCCAACAGCTTAGACATCCCACATCCCACAGGATTATACTCCAATAGTCTCATTTCTTTAAAGGGTATCTATAGAAAATATGCAGACAGGTCCTGTCCCAGTCTGAGAATAAAAAACAGATGACAGTCTTCAGCTGTATTATAGATTTCAGATACACAAGTCAATAGTGAAAAACTGTCTTGTGGACAAGGGACAACGCTCTTTCTTCCCTGAACATCTGCCTACATTAGGCTGCAATGCCAAATGAAGAACATTTATTCAACTTTTTCCTATTGTGGAAAACAGGCAGGTGTTTTACCTGCACTAAACTGAAGAAAGGCTTATATTATCTCAGTTTGTAGGGAAATTCTTGTCATAGTATAGCCAACAAGTAAACACTTCCAGCGTGCATGCAAGGGAGATTACAGCATCAAACATCTGCATAGTGTAGAAAGGCAGATTACAGAAGTTAGCGGTCACACAGCGTCCCAGTTATAAAAAGGATATACAAAGCACTTCACTCCACGAACACCCAAAAAAAATTTTCCCAGTGAAAACGATATACAAGAGTCTCCAGGATTTTTCCTTTTCCTTAAGATTCAAGCAATTAAACCTCTCAAACTCATAGGACATCAATAAACGATCCCCTAAACTTACAATTTCCATCTTTCACCACTGTAATTAGTACAGTAACATAATTACATGATAAAATACTACTTTTTATTTTATCCAAGTCTTACACTGGATCAGACATCACACTGAGAGTTTAGCAGAATTAATGAAGTTTGTGTTTACCCAAAGGGTCTTTAGAACAGCAGTATTACCTTCTTTACTGCAAGAACAGCGTGCTGAACAACATATGCCACACATTTTCTCAAATCAATCATTACTCCAGGTTAAAACAGACAACCTCTGGAAAAATTTGATTTTAGAATATCTTCAGTGGTCCTCAACAGGCTTCAAGAATAACAACAAAACCACTCCTGGAATTTAGTAATGAGTAAGCTTTAACTAATACCATAACAGGCATCTAACTTAAACTGTAAGATTTTGCTCCACAGCCAAAATAATTAGCAAAAGTCACCACTTTATACCACACCTGAAAAACAAAAGTTTCAAGACTGCAAATACAATCGCAAAATTAATCTCCTACACATAGCCTTATCCCAGGATAATGTTTCAGACTACTAATAAAATGTAAACTTGCACTTTCTCCCCGTGCCTCCCCCCCAACAACCTTTCTACAGAAGAAAATAATTTTAAAAAAATCATTTGACAGTCATGAACAGTCTTAAATGTTTACATCTTACAGCTACCTACAATACAATGTAAGAAAGCTAGAAAGAGAAAATGCAATGCACAAATAGTTATGCACACAGCATGCTTCACAACCAGCACACAATATAAAAGCATTCTCTCTCACTACACGTCCCAGAGGCAACTAAAAAGACAATTTATGAATGCCATCTGCTTCTAGTGCCCCTCTAACAATGTATTAGCAAAATACATGTATTTCAAAATAGAGGAAAAAGCCTTACTCTGCTATATCAAGATATCCACAGGAAGCAGCTGCATGTAGAGGTATCCAGCCTTCATTATCTGGTTGATTAATATTTGCTCCATTTTCCACCAGAAATTTCACCATATCTACGTTATCATCTATACAAGCCTATAAAGAAAGAAAGATTTAAGAAATAAGTTCATATTAAAGCTGTTCTACAATACTGTGCATCTTTAAGCAACATCTTCAGGAAAAAAGGTTAGTACTTCCAGGTCTGATGAGGGAGTAGGGTTTATTTGTTGGGGTTTGACAGGAAGACGGGAAGAATTTGATAGAAAAGCAGCAGGTGTTACAGATTTGTAAAAAAATCCTTAAATAAACGAATTCAAACAGAGTTTAACAAAACCAACAAATATGATTTCCTCAGGCAAATTTGTTCCAGTTTTCTGAGAAGCCATTTACAATCCCCACTGCAACCTTGTTCTCCAGTACACAGTGGTTCCCTTTATAAAGCCCCCAGGCCCTCGCTCCATCCCAGGCCCAGCTCACTCACTTGAGCGGATATTACAATTCAATAAACAGCTACCCCATGAAGTATAATTGTTGTGACCAAGAGATGGGGAACAGTTTGGAAAACAATACTGTAACATGGTTTTAATTATAATGCAGTCAAGACTAAGGAGTATGGAAGGGGATGTTACGTTGCATTTCAACACCCCCCTGCTGTTTTCTACTGCAGCATATTATATATCATCATACATCTTTTAACAGTCTATTAATCACTGCTGTTTATAAAATTACTTGAGTATCAATTTGGCACATTGCAAAGATATTATCATTTGTGCACATCTTTTAATGACCAAGCAAACAGTGTTGCCCAGATGCAGAACTACTGCCGCTCTCCAGATCTCCATCTTGACTGGCTCCTATTTTGCCTTTCTTCTCTGCGTTTGAGTATTTTTCTCACAGGGTGCTCAGCGAGTCTTCTTGCCAACTTCCATACTGCTGCCCTTAAAAGGGCAGAGCAACAGAGAGAAAAGTCCCTCTGTATTTCAGGACAGCAAGGACTCAAAACAGCTAGACCCCACAAGACTGGTATTAATTTTTTAGCTTAATAAATCAACAATACTACATAACCAGAAGGCTGAAATGAGAACTTTTACTGCTGGGCTCCTAAATCCTTCTAGAGAATTATGCCTCTAATTAAATGCAATTAAGGTATAAATTTTACTTTTCAGAATATTTCTACAGCAATAAAGACTGCAAATTATATACTGCTTTATTACGGAAAAAAATCTCAGATTTCCTTATTTAAGCAATTGTGCCTTCCGAGACAAATCCCGAAGCTTTCCTCCATTCTGCAGTGCTGAGGCAACAGCTACACCATGAGGGAGATGTGTTGCTGCCCCGTTTAACCAGCCAAACAAAACCAGCAAGAAATTATCCCTCATTGACCCCATTTGCTTTAGTTAGGTACGAACTTAAGGCTTTGTTTAGAATGTAACACAGAACTGTTTTAACAACGAGTCTCATCTAGACTTGTTCATCCATAAACTTGCAGCTAGACTGCAACTAGACTGCAGTACACTGCTTGCATTATCTGTTTTTCAATTAAAAACAAAACCACATTCTTGGGTGAAAACATTAATAAACCTTCCTACCTTTTCAGGTATTCTTGACAACTGCCTTCCTAAAGGATTTTCTGAATTATCTTTTTAGTCATATCCATCCCTACAATCAGCAATTCTTTTAATAAAATAATTTATGAACATACTCCAACAATAAAGACTACAAATTCCTCAAGCATATTGTCTTCAATTTCTTCCACTTATCATCAGTGTACAATGCTGACAGGCTAGTAACAAGCTCTGAAAGAAAAGAACTGCTCTCTTTGCAAGGCATTTTGTTACTTAAATGAAAAGGAACTAAATGCAAGACATCATAACTCAGTTCAGGAGGAAAACAAATTCAAGAAACACAGATGTTTACACTTAACAGACATATTAACCTAGCCATATTTCACACATGCCATATATCCATTTTTTCTGGATATCCAATTTGCCTGACCATCAAATATCCTACGTATAGCATAATATTCACCAATTTATTACAAGGAAAATAAATTTATATCAGAAAACTTTGAAATTGCCTAAGCATTTTTAAATATCTATCTTTTAATATTACATTTCAATATGCTGCATACTCATATATCTTAAAATCCTCTAAAATTCATGATCTGTGAAAAAAGGGTATCTTAAAATTGATTAGCACTATTAAAAAAAAAAAAGCCAGACCATCTGGTTGTGACAGAACACAACACAGAACAATCCTTGCCCATTTTTCAAGTATACATAAGAAAAACTGGCAAGACATACTCATAAAAATACTGTTGCTAAGTGAATCAAAAGCTTACATATGCAGCACATTAAAAGACATATGACTAAGTGGCTAAAAATATTTGACCAAATTTGGGCAGTTTATTGTGCCATACATGGTAAGAATCAGGAGAGCTCAAATACACTTCTCATGTATTATCAGAGATTGCACATTCATGACAAGCAAAGATAAACAATCTGTGAGATTACATATATTAGGATGATAGAAGAGTGACTATTAAGATAATAAAAAAATTTACTTGCATATGCAAATGGGAAAGTACTGGCATTACTAGTGATCACATTTGTGAGGTTTCAATAATGTGCCTCATAACTGATTATACAATCCGAACAACTGTTCTAACAATTTTATTATGGGACAACAGAAGCCACAGAAGCTGAAGTTGATGAAATGGAAGACAGTTGTGTAATGTAAAAAATATGACCTTTGAGCTTCCTTAAACAAAGATCACTTAAAAATGAGCCTTGTACCTGAAATATTTTATAGAAAACCCACTGTGGCCTCCAAGAAGGTTATTACCTATCTTAAGGTGAAGAAAAGCAAATGCAATTGATCCTATTGCTGAAGAACATGTATATAATACGTCCTCTTTCTCCTTGTCCCCCTTTTTCACTTTAACAGCACCACAGGTGTTTAATGGACCCTATCATTCTCAGTACTTTCCATACAAAAGACACCTCTGACTATCAGCAGGTACCTTAAGTCAGAAAGGCAAGAAACAAATGTTATAAAAGAAATTTTATCTCAACGTTTTTCCATTTCTACTCTGATTGTCATTGCGCTATCTTCGCAGTCACTTCTAAAAGCAGTATTTATCAAGTGCCAGAAGTGCCTCTGTTGTTAAAGACTGACATCTCAACCCCATAAGGAAAGCTTGTCAGAACAGCGTGATAAACTTAAAGCAACAGCCTCTGAAAAGTCTGCCCTTCTAGACCTCAGCCTGAAAGTATTACAAAGGAAAAAGCAATGTACATGCAAGAGGTAAATAACAAGTTCCGTTGATGTTACAGTGACTCAAAAAGATAACTTCCCATTATGACTTCTGTCCCAGTCTCGGCACAGAGGATAGATAGCCACAGGCCTTCCTCTTCCACATCTGCTACAATCTTTCTAGGATTAATCTTGGTTCTTGGCATTCATCTCCCCATCCCCAGTCTCTCCCTTCATGGTCCTTAGTTCCCACCTAGAGCCTCAGTTACCACTTAGTGAAACACCAGGTCGCCCTAAAGCTCCTTCCGAGTGCTTGCTAACCACCACATCTGTCAAGCACACACACCAGCCAGCTCCTGGGGCAAGCACAAGAGCATGGGAGCTCACGCTCAAGATTCCCTTCATCCCATGCACTGGTTCTGTCTCTCAACCCTGGTTCCCAGCTTCCACAAACTGGTAGAAAGGCAGCATTTCTGCATGAAGCACTCACTACCCTGCCAAATTTGATGGAAGTTAGCCAACGGGTCCCAAACAGAACAACAGCTGGACAGTGCAATCATATAAACCTCGTTTCCTTTGTGAACTAATTTAGAAACTAGGCTAATTAGTCATAAAGGAAGCAAAACAAAGCAAAGTGGATAATACAAAGTCTGGTTACCTTTTCTGATAAGAACAGAGATGAAATCTCAAAGGAAGTATATTAAGGACCAGGAAAGAAAAACCGCTTTCTATTTGTACAACAGCCTGAAACCTGGACTGCAAAGACCAGCAAAGATCAACAGCACCCGGCTCCCACACAGACCAGCCCTAGGTAGGTCCAACTTGTCCTGGAGACAACATGCCAATGTTAAGTGAAACAAAGTTTTAAACTTTTCCCAGAAATACTTTCTGATCACTCGGAAGGGAATAACCAGATGCCTGCTGAACATGCTAGATTTTAACTGTATTCACCATGACTTCGTACCCCAGTGCAAGTGGCATGTGATCTAGCTGGCTCTCCTTACTATCAGGTGTTAAGTACATAGGTGAAGGGTAGACTTAAGATGGTAAGTAACCTTAAAATAGATAGCTTTAAAAGAGATATCTAGAGTGCTTGGTACCTCAGCGAGTAACCACCCAAAGAATTCAGCAGACAGTACTCCTCCCCAAAAGACAGGAAAAACAAGTGTGTATTTTTTAAAAAAATTAGAAATCCTGTTGGGAAAGAGACAAGCAATCAGCTAGACTACTGTCCCATATACATGCAGCAAAGCTATACAGTATGTACCTTACATTGGACTACAATTTTTATTGTTTTTCATCAATGATAAGATCTAATGAGGTAACATCTAATGAGGTTTAGACATTCAATTTTTTACCAGTATTTTCTAGAGAGAGATTAAAACCTACCTTTTACTGTTACCTGATTAGTATCCTGATCTATTCCACAAATTAAGATATTTTGCCTCTAATAGCGGAAAATAAACATTGTCTATTTAATCTGTCACCACACTTCATTTTTCCTTATTTACCCTTAGTACAGAAAGAAGTCAAAAATATGAACACAGAGTAATACATTAGACTTAAAGGGATAAAACAAGCCAAACAACCATTTTGAATTCCTGGGGGAACGCTGGAAACAGGAGAAAGACCTCACACAGTGGCCTGGAGAACAGTTTATCCCTTCCTTTGATTTATCTAGTGAACCAAGTCCAGTGAGTCCAATGGAACTAAGCAGGACATTAACATCTTTGTTAACGTCCCCAAGAACCAAATTAAGGGAGGGCATCCACACCTAGCAGAGAGCTGGTTAAAAGCAGTTCCTATTCTCTTCACCTTGGATTGCTTGTTCCCTCTGCCATCACATACCACACCCTGATAGCTATGCCGACATACTTTGCTGAACTGGATCTAAAGTAGATCAGAAAAGCAATTAGAATTTAAAATTACATAAAATAAGAAAAGGACAGCAATATACTATTATCTTTATCTGATTAAAACAGAATTATTTGCTTCGATTATATTAAAATATTTTTTATATTCAGAGAAGAAGCCTTGTTCTGAAATTCATCTTCATGTCCTAATTCCACTATCAGAGAAACAAAATTTTGTTTTACTGTGAAATTTCACCCATTACAAAACCTGTGTTAAAGCTTCTTGTTTCAAACCAACACTTTTCAAAGAACACATTTCTAAATTTGCAACCACTTCTACCACTCTCACTTTTAAATTTACAACACATTTTAAGCCTACTTTCTTCTTTGTACAGAATTCCTAAGGAAATCATATTACTTCCTCTGTCTACCTGGCTTTTCTCCCTCCCCTCAGCAATTTCAACAGGAATAGAGGTTGAAGAGAATTCAATTCACTACCTGTCATGAAGAGGTGGTTAAAAGATAATTCCTCTGAAATAATGCTGCCACAGTGCAGTTCACAGTGTGAACTCGACAATTACCACTTCAACCTGGGTCCTCTCTCTGGCCCTCCAGTGAGCTCAGCACCACCAGATAATCCCCACAGTTTGAACACCACTTGCAGTCCACAATGATTTTTGCCCTCATGAGGAAAGGTTTTGTTAGGACAGAGGACATCACAGTTCACTAGTCACACTGTTTATGAACATCTTCTGTTCATCTCCACTCTCCTTGGGAAAAAAAAGAATAAGCTGACACATTGCAATTCTCAATTTTATTTTTTTCTTTCAGTAAACCACTAACTGAGAGGGTATAAAAAGAAATTTGGTCAAAAGATCCAAAGCAAGCTTGAGCAACGCTTTCCACTTTCAGTAGATCACATATTTATGCTGCACATCAATTAAGAATGCAGCACAAACAAGTCAAGTGGCACTAAGGCGTATGAAGTGAAAACATAAGCCTTATCTAACTTCCAAGCTACAGATTCGCAGCAACCTGGCAGTTACAGCCACTAGAACAAAGGAGGAATATTTTTGGCACCTTAAATTTGTTCATAGGTCATTAATTCAGTGTTTTCGTACGAAGTATAACATCTTAGGAGTCTAATATTAGTAATGACAATGTCCTAAGAGTCACTGAATATTTGGGAACACTTCCAAGATAGAGGGTAATAAGAATGACCAACAAATTAGGTCATGAAATATTAGTGATTATTACACTTACTTAATATTTAAGGAATCGCTATAAAAGCATGTATTTTACATTTGCTGAGTATTCATTTTGATATAGTACATACAGGGTGGAAAGGCTGCTGTTGATGTTCATGTTTACAGTAATAAACAGGACAGTTTTAGTGTTGTAACAGAACTTCAGGCACTAATCTAGTATTACAGATGACAAATGTTGCTCAATTATGAAATTAAGTATAATCTTTCCAGTGTTCATTTAGCCAACCCACAAGTCACAGCTTCTATTTTTCAGTGAGCTGGAGTAATACTGGATATCTCTGCACTGTGACAAAATCTAGTTATAGGATTGAATATTTTACTTTTTTAAAGTATACTTACTAGTAAAAACGGAACAGTTTACCATGCAAATATCCTTGATAAACTAGCAATATTACCCTTTTGCTACACTAGTGTTATTTTGTTTAACTTGTTTGTTAATATTGTGTGTATGATGCATGAGTGTGTTATTTTCAGTTAAGAATGGCCTACTATTTAAAATCCTGCAGAGTTGGTCCATACAAAATTGTTAAAATGACAGCTGCCCTATCCAATAACTCACATTAACAAATCATTTCAAGAGCATCTCATTGCTTCTGCAAGTTCTGGAAGTTTCAAGTTTATTGTCTGTATTTCCCTCACCCCAGAATATGAGTCAATCTTGGCATAAATTTCAGTGTCAAACCCTTTCCCCCACTGCAGGGCAGCAAACTTTTCTCTGGAGAAATTTCTTGGAAACGTTTCACTTCTAGGTGTAGAAAATGAGAATCCTTTTAGACACCTGCAAAAGCAGGTGGGCAAGACACTTTCTCCTAAAGGAGAAAACACTACTTGAGGCTGATGCAACATTTCATGTCCATTCAAGTCTCATGGGGAAGGCATGCAGAGACTCTTGAAACCGAGCACCCATTAACCATCATTACTTAATTCGAATGCTGCAGAGCTGTCAAACATTGACAAAAATAGACAAATCATTCCAGAACTCAAACTTCTCTAGCTATTAATTCCACTTCATGTAAACACCTTGTCATATGCATGAGTGTATCTCAACAGAAGTTCACTTAGATTTCATTTCAGCTCCAAGAGGTGGATCAAACCAGGAGCTACACAAAATCGATAACTGTTTAGCTCAAATATTCAGTAAGAGCATAATGTAATTTCTATACTACAATTTTGCCTTGTTCTCTCTGTTAGACTGAAGTACTAAATTAATTACATGCCCTTAAGCTTTGCTAGTTTATAATTTATAGTTAGACCTGTAAATTTAATTAAGGGCACAATTCATGAAAAACACTAAAATCTATCACTGTTGAGACTGATACAATCTACGTGTTATAAAACTTATTTCATAGGGACTTCCCACTATTTAAACCCTAATGAATGCTTAACCATAGTCCTTAATCAGGACTGTAATATAATACATATATTTAAGTGGTTTTAGCGTGTTTCAAGTAGTGATAGAATTATTCGTGTCCTCTAACCTCCTGCCGAGATAAATAAGGGGAAGAGGACAGTTGGCCATAATATGTTATTTACTATAACCAGAGACGCTACCATTCCTGTTAGCAACCCCAGCAATGGATCAAGACTCACTCTGACAGACATTATATGGACAAAACAAACCCATCTAATGCCTGCTTTCCTGTTTTTGCTCAAAAAAACCCTAGCTATTCCAGGCTACCTAGTATTACATGCAAATCTACTTTCAAATAAGTATTTGTTTTCTTTTTTAGCTGCGTGCAAATCTATTTTCAGGAACACTTGAAATTCTCACACTAAAAGTTATCTCTTAATTAAAACTGCCATACTAAATGTTTAGTATTAAACTTTAATGGTATTCATTTATTTCAACTCAAAGAAAAATCTCAAGACAACCTGCCAAAAAAATACCCGGAAAAAGCCTGCCAAAAAAACCCAAACAATTCTGGAAAAATGAGATGTCATGGAAAAAAATGTTAGCCCTTACAAAATTATTTTAGAAGAGATCAAACCAAACAGCATTCAAAGATTAAAATACTGATATAAACTTTAATGGTATTCATTTATTTCAACTCAAAGAAAAATCTCAAGACAACCTGCCAAAAAAATACCCGGAAAAAGCCTGCCAAAAAAACCCAAACAATTCTGGAAAAATGAGATGTCATGGAAAAAAATGTTAGCCCTTACAAAATTATTTTAGAAGAGATCAAACCAAACAGCATTCAAAGATTAAAATACTGATACTGGAGCAGATCTATATGCCTGAATGTCCTTTTTCCTCCTGGCTCAATATATTGACATGGAACTGGAGCAGATCAACATGCCTGAATGTCCTTTTTCCTCCTGGCTCAATATATTGACATGAAGCTGGTGAAGATACTGGACACAAAGGACTCTATGAAGCAACCTTTGCCTAAACTTCACACAAATGAGGCTCTCCCTTAAACTCATGGTATTAAGCATCTGAGAAACAACTACTGCTGTTCCTTCTGGTTTGTTTCAACTTAAAAACGAAACTAGTACATTCTGTGGAACAACAGAACTTGCTTTTAAATGTAGATTCAGATTTCTTAGTCAGCTTTATAACCACACTGCAGGTGAAAGAGCATGAGTTTACTGGGCAAAATGGAGAAATGAAGATCTGACTGACAGCATGGTATTGCAGCTAGTACAATGTACAAATTCAGAAGCTGTCTTGAACCCTGAAGACTTAGGCAGGTAGGTATGTACAAATTACGTATAATAGATTCTCATTTTAGCTACACGTTGTTGAAACCTACGCCATTTGTCCAGCAGCACCAAATCATTGAATTTGGGAGTTAAATCCAGAACTGAATTTGACTCATTCATTTCACAAATGGCTTTCTCACTCTTCTGGCCTGTGCCTTCACAGTTTGCTTTCTGAGGCAATTTCAACAGTTGTAGCTGATGCACCATGCTCAGTAGAACACATACATACAACCCTCCACATCTACCTCCTGACAGGTATGGAAGCAGTCTTCATTCATTTAAAAGAAATGTTTTTTAGGAGTAAACAAAATTTTCATACTGTAAAAATACAGTGCCATTATGCAGCTATGCTTTCATTAAGCATTTATTGTTCTAATTCTGGCAGACAGTGATTAGTTTTCATGGTCACACAATGTGTAATTATTAAATTTCAGAAGAAGGCGGCAGTGTCATATAGTATATGTATTTCTGCCCCAGTCAAATTTAAGAATATGCCAATCATATTTCAAATACGTAATTTTTTTCATGAGTAAACATAATCTGCTTTTAGTATGGGCAACTAAACAAGTTCATGTGCCAAAGAAGCTTTTCAATTTAAAATACCTAACATACTGATACCCTCTAATACATGTTCTTAACCAAATTAATCAGCTAGCAAAACAAAAAGCCATGAAGAAAACTTATTAGAAGAATCTGTTTACATAAACAAACAGGTTTGTTCACTTTTATGTTCCTTGGATTAAATTTAAACCACGTGTGCCAAGTTTCCCTTTTTCCTCTCCTTCTGACTATCACCTCTATACAGCTCTGAGTTCTTCGGAAAAGAAAACTGCGCTGCCTTTCAAGAAAGCAAACCTGACCACATCTATCAGCACTCCGCTGTGAGCTCTTATGGGCTACATTAGTGATCTAGTCGTCAACTGACATTTAATCTTCTGCTTTAGCAGAATCTAGGGGAAGTTCTCATTGCCTTCTAATTTTAGCCAAGTGAAGTGGCAAAGCTAAGTAGAATAAAAGTAATAACATTGAATTCAATAAAAACAATTATAACCCTTCATCCCATCACAGAAAAAAAAAATATACATGTTGATAGAGCATACTAAACTAACCAAGACAGACTTTCTGTGTGCTCACTTTCCTACTACACATTACTGTTGACAGTAAAAAGCACCTTTAACAGAAGAAACCAAGACTACAGGTACAAAAAGGCAGTAAGACACTCAAATTTGCAGCTACACACCTATGAATGCGTCATTCAATTAGCACTTGCCATGCGTGGTTTTATCCTCATCATTATACACTATATTAGAAGCAACAGCATATTTTTAGTAAGCGGATAAGGCTGGTATCGTTCAGGGCTTTTTTCCTCCCTAAGTAGGGGAATCTATGTAAATAAGCAACTAAATTGTATAATTCAACTTAACACAATAGAATAAAAAAGTACATGTGAAGTATGAATATGTCTGTTAGATTTATATACATTTTATATGTAAAAAATTAATATAATCATGTCATACCTGGATGGAAACAAGAATTAAATTAGAAGTAAAAGTGGCATTCTGAATTGCTTAAACATTAATAAAATTATTTTAAATGTGGTAAATATATTAGTTTATCAAAACTGCAGTTTGTACACAAAACCAATTAAACAAAGGTAGTACTACTTATAAACAGGAAACAACTAATTGTTCCTCATCATTTTCCATTTTTAAGGAAAGAATATATTGCTACTCCTACTTTCTGTTCCTAGACTGGGAAAAGAAAAGCTATTCTTCTCTAATAGAAATCCCAGTAAATTTTTCGATTTATGATCAAACTTATGATTCACTGAATTGACTGGATAAATTGGAAAGCATTTTCAGCTCTTCAAAAATGCTATTAAGTCTCGAAGCTGACGTAGGTTGCAAATCAGCAGGTTCAGGATGAAAGCAGAGTATTCTGACAGTCTCACTGAAATTTTAGCAGAACACCAAGGACTGTCTAAAAACCAATTAAATAGAGTTTTAGTGAAATTATCCAAAAGCAAATCAGCCAAACTTGTTACAGTAAATATCAAACAGTTGCTCTTTCTTAAAACTATAATTTTTAATACAGATTTTGTCTATTCAGATGGTAACAAGGTGAGAAACCTGCAGCTTCCAGTCCCCGCAACCCTGCAGGTGTCAGACAACACCTTTGCCAGGTGTACCAGAAGTAACACCTCAGTGCTCCTCAGGGCAGCCCTGGCTCCGAAGCAGGGCAACACAGACATGTTGATAAACCTCCAGGATAATCCTGTTAGCATTTTAAACACGTAAAGACAGCACAGTATGTTTTACACTCATCAGTAATGTATATGCATTTTAACTTCACTTTTCAACAGAAAAAGCAAGAAGCAGCTCTCCAATTTTCCTTTTTAGAAAAGACTGCCTGTGGTATACACATATATATACATAACTACATTTTAAAATAGCTCAATTCATTTCTGACTTCAGAAATATATTCAGCATAAAACCTAAAGAAACTGGGACCAGGTTTGCTTTCTGATCCGCTGAAAGTTTGAAGGAATTACTCAGGGGAGCACGTAAGGTATAGATAATGCTAAAAAATTTTGTGGCAGGTAATTTCCATATATATTTTCATATTCCACACTGTAGGTAAACACACAGCATCACTTGGAACAACCTGTCCAAAGCCTTTTTTCTCATTTAATCTGCACAAAAAAATGTCACTGTGATCCCCAAAAGGTAAGGTACTTGCAACAGACAAAGGTCACCAAGACTCAAGTAAATCCTCTGCAAGGATAAGATCAACTCAGACTACACCTAAAGCCAAGATTCAAGTCAGACTAGGCACTTCAGGAATCCCTTAAAGAAGGGTGTACTCATGCTGTGCCTTTGCTAAATAATCTTCTAAAATAACTTAAATGAAATACATTGCCATGTTTTAGTATAGATAACAAAACTGTTTGTACAAACAAATAAGGAGATGATAATCAAATGCACTACAAGCCTCTGTCAAATATGAAGAATAAAAAAAAGTATTCAACACCAAACTCCCTCTCTCTCAAAGGCTAGCTATGCAGCTGTTCATCTACACAGATATGGTTTGCAACTTCTAAAAAAGGCATTTTTGCCACAGCGTAACTTAATACTCTATCTTCAATAGGCTAGCCACATTGTGCAACTTGCTGAGCAAACCCTCACTGGCTGGAACGAAGAGGAAACCTGCGCTCACTTGTGTGTACTTTGCCCCAGCAGCAGTCCCAGTCCCACCTCCAACAACTATCTTTCGACGGTATCCAAATTTTTCACCAGCACAAGAAAACAGCCGTGGGTACTTCTTAACAGAGACATCTAACAATTTATCTCCAGCCACAACCGTAAAACCAACATCCACTTTGTGAACTTTCTCTCCCCCAAAAGAGCACGACAGAAGTACCAGCTTCGACACCTCACTCTCTCTGGTCTATCTAAACAGGAAATACTTTGGTACAGTTGTCCCATTAGAAACTCATTATGACAGACCAACGAAGAAACTGCAAGTAATCACAAGTTCCTAGAAAACCGCTTACATCCCAATTACATTGAAAAATGGACAGGAAGACAACAGCCAAAAAGTAAAATAATCTAAGTTTATATAGACTCATCTACAACAGTATATACCACTATATATACACAATACATGGCATTTTAAAAGGGCAAATTTTCAAGTCTTCTTTTTTTTAAATGGGTATCACATGGACCAGAAGCCATTATTCTACAAAGCAATTTGATTAGGAAGTTACAGTAGTACAGAGATAAAGCAAAGGAATGGCAGCAATTAAAAATAAAATGTTTAACAAATAAAACTGTGAAAACCAACACAAAATCAGAATTTTAAAAATGGGTATAAATCAGTATAAACTTTAAGTAACAGAGAGTAGAAATTTGGAAAGGAAAGCTATGAATATCAGTGAAAAAACACAGTTGGCAGGGGCAGGAATACTAAGCCATTTCTTAAATATATTAAGAATGGGGAAAAAACTACCAGTGATATAGGGCATATATATATGAATAATATAGGAGAGAGAGAATTGGTCAACAAATACCTCTGCTTTGTGTTTTGAAGGAAGCAGAAAGTTTTATTTGTCTTGCATAGCGAGGATTATATACCACCTTCCAGTCTACTAGTAATAAAGAAAACCGCTAAAAACCCACAGACCACTATTTAACTCAGTAGGTCTTGGTAATACAAATCACAACTATACTTAGGCAGCTCTCTAGCCACTATTCAAGAACTTAAGGCAGCTTCAAGTCTGCCGATATTTATTTTCTAAATAGATCTTGAAATACCTGGGAAGCAGCAGAGGACACCAGCACTACAGAGTAATAACACAGATGCCTGAATGAGTTAGCCTGTCAGCCATACTGGATAAAAGAATTAAAAACACACAAAAAAAAAATTCCATGTCACAGATATCAAGATAACTGAGGTTCATTAGGCTTATTAGCAGTAAGGCAATACCATGCCAGCACAGTTATATTGCTTCAAAGGCTTGCTTAGCTTCACCAACAGCACCATGCAGCCAGACCTGATCAACATGGAAGGACCGCAACTGACATGCACTCCTAAGGTCTGGGGCACCAGCAAACACAGTTTTGAACCAACATAGGTCCATCAAGGCTCTTTAAGCTTGTAGCCTTGCCAGATGAAAGCTGACTCCACGCAGGGCAACTGTTCATAAATGTTCGTGAAAGCTTACTAGCTTTCATGCAGCAAAGACACCTTAGGTTCTGAACCTGAACAGGCTTCCTCATCAGAGGACACCCTTAAGCATGTCCCCCCCAAACCTGAATTAAACAGACTTCTCTTTTTTTTTTAGCCATAGTAGCCTCTCATCACACCAAGTATCAAAGACTAACTCCATCATTTTGGCACACAGTGCATGAAAAGCCAGCAGAAACTGAGTATTTTTGAGAAGCCCGTCTCTAGACTGCATCTGCAATCAGCATCATTGTTCTTCTCACAGCATTAAAGGGAAAAGCAAACCAGACTCCTCAGCTCCGTATGTATTCTGATACAGGAGGAAAGGAAGCAGCAGCTTCTTTTTCTTCGAATTGCTGCATGTGCTCCACTACCACCAATGTCTCCAGACTCATTCTGGCATATTTGTATACTATGAGTCACACTATACCACCTTCACCACTGCCACCAAACACTTGGACAGTACATCTGAAGCATCCCATGTAGCAGGGCTTAAGGACTCTCCAAATCACAGCTGTGGTCACTGCCTATTCTGTGTGGCACGACTTGCACTGCCTGAAGAGGTTGCGCCTGCCATCCCCAAATTCTCCGCAAACATCTAGGGAAGAGCTTACAAAAAGGGCAAGGATACAGCTGTATTTTCCCCATCACCTACAGAGCCTTAGGTCCTCACAAAACAAGTTCCCTTTGTGTGTAAAGGTAAACCTGTAGCCTAGTAACCTCTAAATCTTCCACTTCTCGCTACGCTTTTGAAGAGCAATTTTATCTAAGCAAGCAAGCAACAGGAAAATACTGTACCTAGATGAGCAATTGTAACCCATAGCCGTTACGGCACTCGTGTCATCTGCTCTTTTGCCAGAGCACAAGGAATTCATACGTTCTTACACATGTGCAGCAGTTCATCTCTAGCTTCTCAGTCCTGCATGCCAGATTTTGGAAGCTCAGACATCAGTTTCAAGGAGAAAAGGCACTAAAGAAACTTGCCAGAAAACCAAAATATTGCTTAAAAAAGGTTAAGTACTTATACTTACTGCTTCATCAACGGTGTCACTTTGCAGGAAGCTTTCACTTGAGTCAAAGTAAGACATTGACGTATTTCTTCCACTGCCTTTAGCAGCACATAATACCACTTTTCAGAATTTAGCAAAAGATACCTTTGGTAAAAGTCCTTGTAGTCAAATGCTGATAAAAACACACACTTTAAGAAAGTATTCTAATTGAGCTTGTAGGATCTTCTTCCCCTGCTACACTTGATTTTAGGTAGTTATACAAAAACAATATCCCAGCTGATAATAACTGGACCCTCACCCAAATATTCTGCATTAGAATTTCTAACATTCAGGAGATGACAATGTTTCAAAGTACTAATAAATACCATGGATATTGGTATTGGATAATTTCCATTTCTATGTTTCAAGATGAGCTTTAAGCAATATTCTGTTCCCTGCAGGACGTAGTGTTATAAAACGAGCAAACCCTAACTCCTTTGAGCTCACATACGCTAATCACTCAGAGCATGATTCTACAGGAGCTCACTGTTGACAAAAAGGGAGGTCCCAGTCTCCCTCCTCATTCTCAACTGCACACTCCCAAAAGCATTTGTCAGACTCTCCATTAGCCAATTCAACTCACCAGCAAGGCAGACACAACCCTTTGTCCCTCCCCACCCACTAAAATAAATAAATAAAAACAAAAAACAGGAGGGAAAGAAAACAGCATGGTGGGAGGAAGAAGCAAGAGCACGCCCTTTCAAGGCAGCAAAGTACAGTATTGGCTTAGTTGCACCTGGAGCTGCAGCCACTTCTGACCTTCCTTCTCAGAAAGGATTCTGGAGAAAGGGGTAAAAGCCTACACTTCTAATTATGTAGTAACTCATTTGTGTTGACTTCTAACTTCTGAGAGACTGCTGACATCTTTGAATTGCACCAGGACAGAAAACACGCTGGCCTCCTCTTTACCAGGACTCTGTCAGCTTGACAGAAATAACAAGAACCCAGAAGTTTACCTGACCTTAGCAGTATGCACGTCATCATGAAATTAATCATAAATGTTTTAAAGTCTGCTTCTTGTACATCAGAATGCTAGTTAAAGATGATTATTATTAAAGAGGAGAAAAATGAAACCCTGGTTGAAAAGCACATTGGCTTCAAAGTCAGTCATAGCAATGTGAGTGACTTTACTGTCTGCATTTCCCCCACAAATACGTAAGAACAAGTGCTAAACAGGTGGAAAAACACAAAAAAATGAAACAGATTTGATTATATGGAGAAAGCATACACACTGCCTGAGCATGGAGAAAGTCTATGCACTGCAGAGTTTTGGCAGGTAACCGTTCAGTGGCCCTGGCAGGGACAGAGCAGCAGCAAGGGCAGGGCTAGGGTTTGACAGGGAAGACTTTGAAGTTTCCCCGTTTCAGACAAATGGACAAAGGCACATCTGGCTTTCTCTACTATTCAATCATCCACCATTCACGCTGCAAACTGAAAGCTCCTGCAACACAAACTGTTTTTAAAACTGGTTCTCAATTTATTTTCATGAAAAATCTATCCATTTGGCTAGGGGCTATGCTCCAAATACCTCGGAGGGCACAGTGAGAAACTGCCTCCATGTTAAACAGAAAAGAGAAACCCACTCCCTGACATGCCAAAAGACTACCTTCACTGCCTTGAGCTTGCTTTTCTCCTCTATGGTGCACACCTCTACAAGAATTCCTGGAGGGGAAAGCTGTTCTGCCAGCTTAATTTACACTATTAAATTACCAAAACGTGCTTAAGCTTTATGCTTCTCTACGGACTCCACTTTTACATTAAATTTTCATTTATGCACACACGTATATGTAAGCAATAGTAAGGCTGAATCACTGCCTTGAGCTTGCTTTTCTCCTCTATGGTGCACACCTCTACAAGAATTCCTGGAGGGGAAAGCTGTTCTGCCAGCTTAATTTACACTATTAAATTACCAAAACGTGCTTAAGCTTTATGCTTCTCTACGGACTCCACTTTTACATTAAATTTTCAGTTATGCACACACGTATATATAAGCAATAGTAAGGCTGAACAGCCAAATATTCCAGGACTTGGAAATGCTTTAATTCATGCTGCCTAAGCCAAAGCAACTGGCTCCACAAGCGTATCACCTGTGTAAGTCCTAAATGATCTCTATTTCCCTGTGGCCAAAGCAACTTGTTTCATTCAATCTGTCAGATGATCAGTGCTTACATAATGTGCAGCTATTCAAAATTATGGATTTTTCTTCACTATTCAGTGTTCAGCTGTATTACGCAAATCTTATTCCACATGGAACTCATTTTCTCATGGGCTCTTCTACCTATCAGCACTTGCCACCATTTAGGTACATTAGCAGAATTTTCATAAAACCTCCACGACAAAAGTTATCATTTTACAGATGGTAAACAGACAAAAAGGTCAACATAAGCCATATGCCCTGATTTAACCATACAATTTGAAATACCATGGAACTGAGGTTTTAGGATATACACCATTTCATGTGTGTAAAGAAAAGCTTCCTTTCATTACACTTACAGCCACAAGTGCATAAAGTTTCTACAGATTTCCCTGCAGTCTCCTACCCCATACAGCATTCTCTCCTTTTTTCCCCCACTGATAAAGCAGAAGTCCCACACGCAACAGCATCTTTTAACAGATGTCCTGAACTATCCCAAGAGCAAATCCTCTATACAGGCCCTATAATCTAGGTATGATGACATAATAGAGTATTAAAAGGTTAATGCGTGTTAAGTCCAAGTACAGATTTCACAGGCAACATTAATTACCTGATATCCAATAGACCACCACCTGAGTTCCATTATTTCAGTATTCCCAGTATCAGTCTTTCTTTCCCACACCACCATTTAATTTTCCTAACTCTCAGTTTCATCCTGACAGCCAGCCCACATCTGACAGCTCGCTTTTGCCTCCACTCTTCTGACTCACTCCTACATCCCTACTCTATTTTTGCATCTTACAGCTTCCTCCTCTGTGCTAGTGGAGGCAAAGAGGTCACACCACAGATACTACCAGCGTGTCTCTAACTGATTTTAGACGTCCACAGCAACCTGGTATCTGTACTGCTTCCATGCACTGAATTACCATATTCAAAATTAACTTAGATATATCACCGTACAGTACTGTAGTTTTTCTTTAGATCTTGGTAAATTCTGCTGGGTATCAGCTTTTCTCTGAAGCACTCTTCTGGTGAATCTGAAAATGTTTGAAAAAAGGAGTTCCGAAAAATCCTAAATAGCCTCCAAAATGCTAGAATATTAAAAACAGATCCATCCAAGAAGACTTTCTCTTTGCTTCTCCCAACCTGATTAAGTATAAAAACATCCAGCTGTCATTCTGCAGCTACAATTGACAGAATGCCCTACCATGGTGGCAAACCCAACCCTGACTGGCTGAAGAAAAAAGGCAGTATCATCCTTCTTTACAGCTCTTAGCTGAAAATAGTAAGAGAACAGACTTTGTAGAGATCTGTACTTTTGATCAAAGGTATGGACTAAGGTATGGACTATCTTCCGGAGAAAGAACAACCCAATAGGCCAGAATTCTTCAGCCTAGAACAAAATATATATTGATGACCATATAATAAAGGACTACAAAATCATGAGTAATATGGAGAAAGTAAATCGGAATCAGCTGTTCACCCCTTCTGCTAGTACAAGGAGTTGAAGTCACTACATGAAGCTAGTGAGAGTTGAGACCAAAAGACATCAAAAAACAAAAGCTGCTTTTTTGAAAGCTGATCGGAATGCCCCATATCAGCAGAAGCAGAGATGACTTATAACTGAGCTCAGTAGATTGGCCTTTCCTTTTTACACAAATCAGGCACTGGAGCTATGTGATTAACTGAAAGAGCCCTAAAGGCCTTAGGCAGCCCAGATATAGAAAAAAACTCTCTTACTGCAAGTCAAATGAACACTATAGCATTTTTACTGCATACTACTCTCATCACAGTAGGTAAAGGACAAAGTGCTCTGTTTTTTTCTTTTCTGCAGTAGAACATATGTTGTTTTTCATTAGTATTCCAAATAAAGGTACTGACGTTCTTGCGTTCTCAATATATCATACTTCTTGTAAAACAGGATTCTGTGTATCTGAATAAAGAGATATGACTAAGTTTAACAGTCTAGCCTCTCATTCAGGAGGGTTTTTTAAAGTATAGGTATGTAAGTTACCACAAGAAGAATTACAGTAAAGCTTATGTGCATCCTAATATTTGAGAGTAAATACAGGGTAGCTTACCTCACTGCAAACATAGTCATTTTCAATGACTGGTGCCACCATACTCAGATGCTCTTCCCAGAGGAACCTGAATCAGATCTCTCTGAAGGAATCCCTTAATATGCAAGCCTCAACAGGCGCTTATTTAAACTGTTAGCATCTATTCAAGCAGTTAATAAACAGGTCAAACACAGAAAAAAGCATACTGGATTCTGTCGACTAAACTTTGTAACAGCTACAGGGATCATCACCAGTTTACAAGCTTGGGTAAATCTCATCTGATGGCAAAAGTTCATTATGCAACAAAGCTGTATTATCAATATGCTAATATTCTTTATTAAATTAGCATTAAATCTTTGATATACAGTCACTGCCACAAAAGGAATTTCTTCTACTAGCTACATAGGCTCTTGCCATATTTTTAGTTTTAATAATTAGCTACTGTGCTACTGAAGGAGGCCAAGAAAGAGGGTATTATAGACAAAGCTAAAGCCAGCTGGGCTGTTGGGGTTTTTTTTTTGTTGTTGGATGGCTGCCTTCATTTCACTGAAACACTACAAAGCAAGTTGACCATATAAGGCACTGGGATTCCCATGGAAAATGCTTACACAAATCAGATCCACACAGTCTTTTTAGTTTATATATTGTAGTTAATACGACCATTTGCAGTAAATTGTTAAAAGATACTTCAGAATTAAATCTTACAGATATAGCACTACTTTTGCCTTAACTGAGTTCATGTAAGTAGCCTTCCAGAAGAATCGACAGCGTAACATTCAACTGAATATGTTTATTTAGGTAATGTTAGACTAGATCAATTTCAAAATCGCAGGCAGCATTCATAAAAACAACGTCCTTGATTTTGGTGCAAATGAAAAGTACCAGAAAAGCCTAATTCACAATTCAGGGGTCTGACAGCAAATGAATCTCCCTGCCAGCCGCTGGCTGCAGCCTGCATTTATCAGAGGCAGCAACTTGCTGCATGGAAAGATTATTCGTAGCCTAGAGAATAACTCTAATGAGCAAGGGCTTATAAGGAGATGGTAATACACAGTCTACAGAGAAAGGGCAGGGAGAACTGAAGAAAGCACCATCTTGAACAGGCGGGGGTGCAAAATAAAGAGGACTGCAGGGCTTCCGCTTCAGAAGGGCAGAGGAGCTTTCGAGACGGTGGAAGGAAAACATTGTCACTCTCAAAGAAGGGGCAAGAAAGAAATATATACAGACTTTAGGGTTAGGCAGACAAATATAGGAATACAAAAAGCCTTAGTTAGAGGTATGTGCCAGCATGACGACAGTATCTTCCAACTCTAGGATTTATTTTTCAGAAGGAATCAAGCACTTAAATGTTGGGAAGCAACACTTCTAACACAGTACCAAAATTACTAGAGAACTCTGCCATTCCTCTTGGATCCTACCTTTGCATTTATTAAAAGGTCAATTAATTAATTTAATATCTTTTTAGGTATGAATTTCACAACACGGATTAATGCTTTATGAGAACTCAATTTTGCCAATACACTGTACAGTTTGGTCAACACTGGGTTTCCTTTTCAAACAGATATCCAAACCTCACAGTATTCTGTATACCACACTATCCGATCTGTTAAATTAACTAGGACATTTGCACCTGCTTTAGCTGGGACTAGAATATAATTCTTCAATCAACACATAGTCTATTGATTCATAAGGACAAAAAACGTGTCTGTAGTTTAATACAGTCTGAACACATTCCATCCGATAAATTCAAGCTGCTGCCAGGTCTAGCTGCCTTCTTGCACCTCAGAGAATATACTCCACCTAACCCAGACACTACTCTCTGTACTAATATTAAAAATAATACTCAGCAATTTTTGAAAGCATCCCTACTTCCTCATTACTATACGCACTAGTTACCAACTGCCTGTATGACACAGGCTCATGTAGCATGATGCTGGAAGTTGGTATTTTCAATGCAGAATTCTCTACCTAAAAATTCCCTTCCCCTAACACAGAAGTGAAATTTTAGATTGTTGCTATCCTATCACGGGAGTAAGATAACGTTCAGTGAAACAATGTGCAGTAATAACAAATAATAATTAGTATCGGTCACCAACAATTCTATCCATTAAATACTCAAAACTTAAGTGCTTCCTCCATTGCATATAGTTTATGCTATTCATCTTTAATAGCTGTTTTGGGATTCCCTCTCCCACAACCCAACTGCTTACAAACTGAGTGACAAAATCACCAATCTATTAGCTACTATTCCAGTCACTCACATCAAAGAATCTGTAAAATGACAGGTAGTGAGATCAACTTCATATATCCTCCATAAAAATACAGGGGTTTCAGATTAATGTAACCATTTACATTATATTGTCTACAAAAGCATCTGAGTTTTTCCTGCAAGCACACTGGAAAATTATGTTAACTATCAACGCATACACCACCCGCTCTAATATCTAACCAGCCATCACATCACTATGGCACCCCTAGATGTAACAACTCCCGTATTCGAAAATGAAAGTAAACTTCAAAGATTTTTCTTAAATTTTACACCCCTTAGGTTTGCTCTGGGTTTTTTTTTTTGTATTTCCTGAGGAAAAGAGGAAGACTATGTTTCCACTTCCCTCAATGTTTGAATTTTATGTAATCATTAACTGGCATTTTTAGTTAAGGCAACAGTCAAAAGACAGGGTTCTGATTCAGAAAAGCAAAACCATTTACAGAAGGATGAACCTTCTATTCCAAGTACAATACTGATTTATATTTGTATCCATAACCAGAATACAACAGCCATAATTAATAAATGCAAACAATTCTCTGCTTATTAAGAACTTTAAGCACAGACTTCCAAGAACTAAAAGAACAGGTGGGGTTTTTTCCTCAGTGCAAATAAACAGGTTCAGAACAGGATGGGCTGACAAAATATGAAGTTTATTTAGAGAGACAGTCCTCAAGATTTGGGATAGAACATAAAAGCAGCAAGATTCAGAAATCTGGCTTCTTTCTGGGGAAAGGCTAGTTTGGGCATCCAAAGAACAAACTCTTCAAGCTCTAAGTCTATGAGGCAGACGGGATGCTCATCTTTGACCGAGTAAGATTTCACCTATAGATTTAATACTTACGAATGGCACTATGGTCTTCTATGCATTAAGCTTTAGAAAGGATTAACAAAACCACTGCTTTCTCTTCTCATAATTTAATGATTTAATACACCCTAGCATGGGGGATCTTTTCACAGTCATTTAATATAAAATGATGGCCACCACTTTAAGTCAGAACAGAACTTTCTGTTAAGAGACAATTTTCCTATTAAACTATATATACATATAGATCTCCTGAAGATGCCTCTTCTATTCCAGTTGAGGTGTGAGTTACTGGCAAAAGTCTCAAAAATCAGTAAGTCCAGATGTTCCAGGAATAAACTTTCACTTAGTTTCCCCCTCCTACCCTAATGGACTTGAAGATTTTGTTCATAACGAAAGAGAACTTAACCATATAGCATGGTTTCACATGGTTTCACACTTACTAAGTTTAGCATGGAAGTCCAACATCAAAATCTAATTATCAGGAAACAGAGATCATTCTGGACAAATAAAGACAGAAAAATGAACCTAGAGAAAATTTTACGGGCCAGATCTCTAAGAACTTTATGTCTCAATTTTGCCTCGAATATATATAAAATTTAAAAAAAAGTGTGATGTTTAAGGTAGTCTTAAATCTCATAGTCACTAAGATTCATATGATAAATAGTATAGGCAATTATACCAGTTTAAAAAAAAAAAAAAGTAGAAAAAGAAGCAGTGTGTAGCCAAACAGGACGCATAATCAGTTTTATTACAGAAATTAAGTACATATGTGACCACAGTATAAATACACACACAAAGAGGAGAGATGCCAACTACATCTGTGTGTAAGATGAAATTTCGGTCTGTTCTTAAATTTGCCCCCAACGCTAACCACCTTTGAAACCTGTGTGCCGCACTAGGAATCAGAGCCATCTCTATTCAAGTTCGGAATTCATTTGGCTAGCACTCCCCCAAATTAAAAAGATCCCTTAAGGAGCTGTAAAGCATTTAGATATGTGTGATTTTATTCACAGAGGAGAGCTAAGACTCCAGTTCTCAAGATCTTATCATTGGGTTGTCTCAAGAAGTAATTTAATGGACTGCTCAATTAGTTCTTATACCAATATTTTAGGAGTTACTGCACTCCAACTGCAAGCTTTTCTACCATGTGACTTGCCAAGTGAACAAATTGAACTTCTCTACACAAGAGTGAACGAGCACAGGAATGTACAGGAGCTGTCAACCAAAAAGTATTGTGCTTAAGTAGGCATTTAGTCTATAATAATGACAGCACTGTAGTTCAGAGTATCTACACATCCCTAACTATCTAAAGTAAATGCACACTTAGTTCAGAAAAAAGTATCATTATACCAAGCTACTTCAGATAACTTTATAGTAGTATATAGCAGTAACTATATTTCTGCTCTGCAGGATATCAATTTGCTAAAAGCATGTTTTATGTGGCCTTGGACTCAAAAAGCCACATATATGGGCTCTCCCTAGAAGAAACATCTAAGGAAGCGTACTCATTCAATTCCTATGGGCATCCCAGAGATTGCCTCTGTGGCAGCTGGGATGGTGAGCTTTCATTTGGAAGGACTGTATTGAGTACTGAGACGCTTCTGGAATCCAGCAAAGTTATTTTCTAACAGTCCTGCACTAAATAAGTAACATCAGATTAACACTGAAGTAATACAGCATTAATAGACTGCTGGCCTTAGGAATGGCACAGAAAATACTTAATGCTCTGCTGAGGACTAACTCTTGTTAGACTAAATTAGGTTAGGTAAAAAACACAGCACAACTGTAGCATGCCTGCAGACATACAAATACCATGAGCCAGTCAAAGTCCTCTGCAATGTGCTAGTAGGCAAGAGGGAGAGGGAAATGAGATCGCAGGTGAGATTTTGCCTTTCCAAGTTAGTCTAGGCCATAGATTACTTTCTTCCCATGGAAATAACTAATGTCTGAGACAGAACGGGTTGCTAAAACAGCCAAGTACTTTGCACCTAAATATCCTAAGCTGCGGTGTACAAGGAGTGGGGTTCTACACAGACAACAGCTGATGCTGCACAGTCACTCTGGAACTTCTTACCCAGTCACTAGCAGTCATAGGTCAAAATTTTAGAATCAGTTCACATCTTGTCCCTTCCTCACTCCCCTCCTGCTGCCTAGGAACTGAGAGAGGAGCGGGTAACTGCTTATCAACAAAATTCAGCCCAGCAGTCTTTATGATCACTTAGGAAAAGAATGGAAATTCAGGCCAGGGCAAAACAAAAGCATACATCCTTCTTAGCTTAACGAGTGACAATTTAGAAGTCTTAAGCCTTGTAAGGTCACAAAGAATAATAAGCACTCCTCTTTCAAAACCTGCAAGCAGCTGACCTTGATCACACACTGGGGCACTACTCATCTTCATTCTTATCACAAAGTTGCATCTCACGACTGTGGAGGACAGTTGTGAAAGACAACGATGTTGCAGAATGCAAACGTCACTTTCTGAGATCAAAGTGAAGAAAAGGACAGATCCAGACTAGCTGAATCCAAATGCAACTCAGTCACTTTCTGGCCAAGAAGCTTCCAGTAACTTTGCAGTTGTTCTTTGTATCGTCATACACCACCGTATTGTTGATATATTCATCAACAAAATAGTGTGTGTGTATATTTGCATTAAAAGCGATGCAGATGTTGAGTTTCAGAAGAAAAAGCTTTGTTTTTAAGACGGTTATGAGAATCAATTCTCTCAGCCCTAATGAAAAGCAACAGGACATCAGGGACACCAGCAGCAGCACACTTATGAATGAATAAGGTTATTATCTAAGTAGAAGAAACAGCTGAGTTATATCAAACCCAAAGTTCCCCCACATGAAGATGGCAAGCAAAAACAGTGGTGAGACAGAAGACACTCACACCACCTTGCTGCTCTAGGGGTTTGTGTTTAACCACACTACTCCAAAGCAGAGTATATAATTATCCAGCAGACAAGAAAAAAGTACTTTGATATTGTCTGCAGTAAAACAGGTTTAGGTATTATCATAGATGGCTCTTTTCGCTAAACAATTTATTTAGTTAAAACAGATGCAAACTGTGTGCTTAGATAAGAGTTGTTTATTGTTCTAGAGATGGGGAAAACAATGCCTTTGCAAACTGGAAAGCTGCATTAAAGTTATAGCTATAGTTTTGGAGAATCTAGAATATATGATTTTAAATGTGAGCATTGACAAAAGGATGCTCCAAGTATACCAAGAAAGGGCTGTAGAGTTTGGCCCCAGCTGGGCAAGCCTTATGGATAATTCTACTAAAGCTGTGGAATTTACAGGAGTTTAAGTGTTTCCAGGTGTAGAAGCAACATCCAGTTCTTGAGTCTGTGCTCACTACTGTCTACAGTAGAACCCTATAAAGACTTGTAAATAAATTAATCATTGTTTCTTAGACAAGCATTGATAATTGAGGTTTTCAGATGAAGGTGTCAGACATAGATTAATATTATTTGGTTAAGCAGTTATCAAGTGTAACTTGAATCAATTTTATCACAAATAAGACAACAAAAAAGGATGAATTGTATTTATTTTCCTGGTGTTTTAAATCATTGCGTTCAGGTGACTGTAGAGTCATTATCTCTAACAGCGAGACTAGAAAATGTTAGACTCAGACTTGGCCAATGCCTACAAAGGTAACCCAAAGCCCTTGTTCAGAATTTCCCTATTCTTACTGGGAAAGTTAATGCTATCTAGGGAAGAAGTCTATGCATGCATGTGCCTTAAGCCACCTATATAAATAGACACATCATTCATGCAGGAGCCAACATCAGAGATTGGGTGTGGGAAGGGAAAAGGAGTGTAAAACTGAGAATTATCACCTTGAAAAAGTGATTAAGATGTTTAAGAGTAAGTTGTGTTTAATTTTCACTTCCTCTTGGGAAACCAGGTGACAAAGCCAGTTTTTTGTAATTTGGAGCTCATTTGGATGCCATAAAAACAGGAGTTAGTTCCTCCCATGTTTAAGCATGTTTAGGGAGTATTGAGGTAACAAAAGAAGTGCCTATAAAATAAAAGTCTACCCAATTGCAACATGTATTACAACACAAGTTCCAGGTATTGCCTTGGTAGGTGCCTGCTACGTGTCTAGCAATGCAGAGTGTAACATTGCAGAACATGACTAGGTAGTTTAAGCAGAATATTCTAGTTATTAGTTGTAGTTTGGGCAAAAGTAGTTAGAACAGCTTGAATTAGACAGGAATCCAAGGAAAGAAGAACCTTATTTTTAATTTGACTAATACCATTCTTTATACGAGATGCCTATGAACTAGCCTCATTCATAACTATGAGGTAATGACTCCCTAATTGCAGCAATCTTCCCTATTAATGCTTAATATTTAAAATCAGCCTGTACTAAAGGTCTTGAACTGAAGATATGAGGTCTAACTGAAGGTTAAATGTGGAACTGCAATACATTATTTTTCTTGCTCATAAGGAAGTGGCTTATTTCTTTCATTTGAGATTTATTTGATCTACATCTCAGAACTCTGTCATGTAGACGTATACTGGACAAGCTGAACGGTTGATGGCTCTTGTGTCACCAGCAACCTCCTCATTACTCCAATGAAGTATGCACTTATTGGCACAACCAGCAGAAGATGAGGAAACCGGTACTATCCTTATTGTTCAGGTGATATTCTAAACTGCACAGCATGAGTTTCCTCAGTTAAACTGTACCGTAATCTCAGATGACTGCACTTGCATTGGCTTACGGTTCTTGAAATAAGGTAATAATTGACTAACCCTAGAATACCAAAGTGTGAAATCTGTTTGGCAAAACTAGGAAATTTTAGTAAAAATTATACACGAACACCACGACTGAAGCGCTTGTGTAACTGGAAAAGCAGCAGAATAGACTGATCTTCAATGTAGTTTATGAAGTGCTTAAACTTAACTTCTGTTCTAAGGATTACTGTTTGCCTTTTAGCTAATTTCTGTTCTCAACTTGTACTGAGTCATTTTTTCCATTACTGCAAGTTACTTTGTTTTTATTGGATGCTTTCAGTCTAAGCATATTCAGAACATCACAACTTCAAAACTATGGTTAAAGCAAGATAAAATTTGCTGAAATTAACAATTAAAATGAGCTTGAAGCAAGAGTTATGGCCCATCTACTTTAAAAAAAACTCTGTACAATACTTACATACCAAAATATAAATTTAACCCATTCCTTCTTTGTCACCAAGTAACAAATAGCAAAATTTAACCCATCCCTTCTTTGTCACCAAGTAACAAATAGCAACAGTTTTATCACCTTTTGGATGGATGTTAGGGACCCAACATATAGATTTTTATCACCAGGGATCATAACTTCTACTATCACAGTTTTAATTTCTCTCTTTAGGATCTTGGGTTTACATAAATTAAAACTTAATAAAAACTACAGACTGTTAAAAGATCCTCTGCTTTGTCGCATTACAAGTAAAGTCTCTGAACAGTAAGATTGCATATTTGTTTCTTTAATAGCTATTGCATTAAACACATGCATACACTATTACAAAAAAAACCTTACAGTTTACAGGATTGGACAATTTCACATATTTTATAGTATTCCAGTTTTCAAAGAAAAAATAACATTTAAAAGTTGGAGTATAATTGCTCTAAGGAAGTTCTGAGTAAGTATTCCTACCCAACTACTCAAATTAAATTCATCTGGTAAGGAAGAAAAAACCCATGAAACAAAAACTGAGCAGCACAGGAACAGTGGACAATTTTTTTTTCTTCCAGTATTACTATAGTGCCCCTCAGTTTGCAGGTACAGATACTAATGGAGTACAACCTGCCTTTGACAAAATAGTATAGTAAGTCAAAAATTTATTTTTCTTCAACAAGAAGCTGACATTAAAATGCAAGCTAGCATAATTTGTGTTTGATTGTATTCTTCTTCTCCAAACTTCATATACATCTTCCACTACGATGCATTGTAGAGCAGGAATGACATCTTCAGAGGTCTGTACATAGCCTAGCACAAGTGAAGCCACTGTTTCATTAGGAATTTCTGCTGGGTCTGTGTGTCAGGCAGATTATGGGATAAAAGCTATTGAATACAGCAGTTACCACATAACTCCCTGTATTACTGTACCACCTAGGAGCTCTAGACACACACCAGGATCTCCAGAAGCTTCTATATCCACACCTGTGGAGCAATTCAGGTTTTCAGGAAAAGGTTTCTGCTTTGGTAGCCAAAAATCTGCCTGAGTGTAGCAAAAACAGGAGAGTCTCCAAAAAGGGAAGGAAGAAAAAAAAAATTAAAATAAATAGATGAGCGTTAGTTAGCGTGCCACCAAAAGTCCTGAACTTGACAAACAATACTGCCAAAGAACTATCCTGGGTATCTAAATTTCTTCCTCCAATTCTAAGGATGACTATTCAAAGCAGACAGTCTAAACCATACTTTCACTAAAAAAATACTTTTGTTCAAACTGATTTCTCATCAAGCCAGCGCCCCTCACCTCTTCTCTTACTCACCTATTTGCACATTTGTCACATTTGAAAAAAAAAAGTAAAAAGCCAAGCTAAGGCATAGATTGCTGCAAAATCTAGAAAGGTACTGCAAAATAACCTATATATTAAATAAATATTCACTTACTTATACAGCATTGAAGTTAAGAACTGCATTTTATATCACTGCTTTGTGGAACAAAGAATACTTTGCTGTAACAAAACTTGTTACTCTCTTTTCACATAAAGTCTTTTCTGTCTGGTATGCTGTTGCCATTCCTGCTCTCCACTAGTTTCTCCGCTTCCAGTGTTATGCTTTTCAGGAACTAAGACCACTTAAGATGAGCACAACTTCTGTCCAGACTAACTTTGCAGTAGTGGAAAGATTATAACACAAACCTACCTGCCAAAGAAATAAGCTCTTAGGTCCGGGAATAGGCTGAGCAGAGACATATCCCTTCCCTCCTCGATAGGCTGAAGCTTGCATTTAGACTGGAGAAATATACTGAAGCTTGCATTTAGACTGGAGAGAAACTCCTTGCTTGGTCTGACCGAAACAGGAAGGACCACACCACAAGCTATCGAGGTCAATATATTACCAAACAGCATTCTAAAACTGTCTGTCGGCTAAATATACATAGTTAAAAGAAGAGCGGGGCAAAGATCATCATATTCCTTCTGGTAACCTTGCGGGGGGGGGGGTGTGGGGAAGAAGGGCCAACATGAATATAGCAGGAAACAGACGACCGTTTGGTACCCAACTGCAGTTAAGTCCCCTGTCTCCATATATTTACTTGCCTTCCATGGCCAAGGACTTGAGGAAGTTAGAATTCCGTAGACCCTATAAATTAAAAGCCACATAAATCAGATTAAAGACTTTTTTTTTTTAAAAAGTAGAAGACAGCCCTCCCATTTTTATTTCACCTAAAATTGCTCAGACAAAGATTAAGCAAATATCTTCCAGATACTTCAGTGGTAGAAGTAGTACAGCCTTCCACTAGGCACTCAACAGCTGGCATCTCAAAGGTACTTTATATACTTTAAATACAGCCCACCTCATAACAGAAAGTAGAACCATGTTCAGTGTCTACTCCTTGACAGCTGAATCAGGAAGGTTGTGAAACCCATGCAACAGCAGGTTCTTGTCTTCAAGGCCCAGTAGAAGACTTTTTTTTTTTAAAGTAATTTTAAGCAAACCACAGCTCTACTTTGTCTTTCACCTTCTTAATAGTCCTCCAAAACAGCACTTTCTACCAGAAAGAATTCCTAGTCTGACCTGGCTATTGGGAAAGGATCCTAACCATTCTGCATATGTATGCCATTGTATTAGCTTTTTTGCAGCCCTAGGGCACAACTACAAGAGCCTTCTTTCTTTAAAGGCAAGGTTTGAATGTGGCTATCAGCACTGCAGTTTAAGGAGGCTGCACCATTTTTCTCCCAGTTTATTAAGACCCCTTGGGAACATGTTAGCAGAACTGTTTGGTAGTTTGCTTGCACATACTCCCAGCTCTGCTTTTGCTTACAAGTCAGATTTTTGTCAAAAAGAAAACCTGAAGTAGTCCTCTTTGCAAGCCTCCATCAAAACCCAAAATATACAGCAAGTTTTCACGCAAGACTGAAAATTTCTACATTAGTTAGATGATGGTTTTGCAAGTTTAAATAAGTAGTCCCCTGGGAACAGCACAGAACACTAGCAACAGTAGTAATACAATTTCACCCAGTTTTTGTCTTTAATTTCCAAAACTAAACCAAGGATGGAACAGTAAACCCTCCATCCAGGCAAGAACATTTATACCGAGCCTCAGTGGAGCACAGATTTATGGAAGTGTCATTTATAAGCATGTAGTTTCTGACTTCTACTTTTGTAATAGCCCTTTTAGTTCAGCAGTTCCACACCAACCTCGCAGACCACAGGTAGTCAAAGTCACTGCTGCATGCATAGGAAAATGTGCACACGAAGTTGTCAGACTATCCTAGCTTCCTGCCATTCAGTCTGAGCTGATTAAACACTAATTAACAATAACTCCCTGAAACAGCAGCCACAGATGTAAAGGTTGGGGGGATAGCGAGAGCTTGTTATTTTAGTGGATGAAAGGGGAGGAAGGCTAGAGAAGGCGAGGATTAAGAAGGAAAGACTTATCTAAAAAAACAAAACACTTTGGATATTAAGCAGTGTCCTCATACAAATACTTGCTGGCGTCATGGAAAAGATCTCAATCAAGATTGAAAGCAAGTGGCAAATACTGGAATCAACTGTCATTTGGTTGTCGAACAGAAGAGCAAAGTTATGAATTTGCCTCAGTATTTGTCTCCAGGAATTCACAGCTGCTTGGCTCCAATTTTGATCTGCAAAATGAGTAATTTCCATTTTAGGAGACCAACTTGCAGGAGGTCAGAGCAATCTGGCTATCCTTGATTACACATCATGGTTGGTTATAAGCTGAAGGACCTACTTGTGCCAATACATGCACAAAATATAATCTAAGTTCATCAAAGCAAGTGTACTAGAACTTCATCAGCTGAGGCACTTTACTATGAGATTCAGCTACTACTGGAGAATTTAACATCTGCTTCTAGCAGTTTTAGCTCAAGTGTTGGATGAAATTACAAATTCAATAATCCCATATCACAGTAATGGTGGGTAAGCATTTTGGCTTCACGCATTCAAAGACTTCTCTATCTTCAAATTCAGTGGCCACATACAACTCAACATATGTTTGCCGATTAGCAAGCGCAGAACATCCATGCTTCTCCTCCCCTGCAGTCCTTCAAAAGAACTGAGGAAAAAAAAAGGATTACTGGCTTACAGCACTTAGTGGCTTACAGCACTTAGTGGAAGTACAAAGTGTTATAACTACTGGCATAATATAGGAAAGAATTATGACAATACAGAAAATTCACAATTCTTTCATTGTGTGTGGTATGTATATTGAAGTCACAGGTCAAGCCCAACGCAAACATAAGTTAGAGAGGACAAAGTTAAAGCTTGCCAATGTGAACATTCTTCTAAAAAAAGTTACTGCTGACATATTCGCTTGAATTCCCAAGCTCAAAAAGAATGCTGTAAAAGTTTATTGCACCAAAGATTCAGAGACATAAAGCCAAAATTTTAACTATTCATTTCATGACTGAAGAGTACTGTCAACCAGCTAAGCACCTGTACTGTTGGTTAATCAAGGCTGCCAAAACTCTAGTAAAAACAGTATGAAGACCTAGTAATAACATGGAGATATTACAGGTTAATTACATCACTACTATACATCTGAAGGTTCTACAGCACACCTGTCTACTCAACCCTGAACTCAAGGGATGCCAGGAGTCAATAAACTATATGGCATGGAAACATCTCCTCCTAATAGCTGCAAAGAAAAGCCACTCAGAATGTTAAGAATTATTAACCGTAAATGTAGTTTACACTTGAAGTGGGAGGGGAGAAAAATATATACACTTACTCCATAACCATCACAACAGCCTATTTTAAAAATACACTACCACTCTTCAGGCTAGAAACTAAAAGTTCTTTAAGTGGAATAGACAGATCAGAAAGTCAGATGCCTCCAAATACTTTTAAAACTAGACAAAAATCAAAACCACTATGAGTTTGCTCTTACCTATAACCTCTTGATACTTGCTGATAAAGGATACCTATTTCTGTTGAAAAAAATATAACTTCTCTTCTCCACAGTTGCTTATAGCTACAGCATCTTCTGCACAAGTTTTTCAGTGAGCTTTACTTCATATTGCACCTCCTACAGCCTTTACCATAACCAGTCCAATCTGACATTTTGCACTCGCTCATTCAGCGAGATGCAGCACTTCCCTTTGATTCTTGCTTTTGTGGACATTAGCTGTGACAGAGCCAAAGGGATAAACCTGATGACATGACAAAAGCCTCAGGTTAAACAGGCCTCAGAATACACATTCAAATACAAGATAGCAAAGTAGCCAGAACTACTGGCTCAACTGCAGAAACGCACGCCTTGCTGGCTAAAGAGAAGATTCTCTTGGCATGATGGACCAGTCCATTTAGCCAGTAACTTGCTGTCTAATTGTATTTTTCAGTTTAGACATTGTGCCAACCTGAAGGTGTAATTTTACAAATTAAGTGCTGTTCTCATCCCCTCCACCCCCACAAAGCAGATGGGGCAGACAAATTACCTTTCCCTAGTTATTCCAGCAAGCCACCAACAGTCTGCTACTCACCCTTCAGCATAATCTTGTAAACAGCAACTTCCCTTCATTCAGCATCCTCTTCCAAACTGACAACAGTATTAGTGTTGTATGACTAAAGTGTTTCGGGAAGGAGAGAATCATATTTTCCTCCAAGAGACTGACAACTTTTTGCAATTTTCACTGAAGTGGTTAATAACTTTTCCAAGCATTGTGTTATCATGGAGTCAGGTTCCACCAACTGATAAAACTCAGTCACTGAAGTATCTGGAACTTTAAGTCTTATATTCAGAAATCAAGAAAATTGCAGAAAACCTACATGCCACATTGTACCTAAAGCAGGCAAATTATCTGCATCTTAAGGTAAGAATTTAAGAAAGATTCTTATATGCAACTTCTAAAGGCAGAGCATTACTAAAATTGGACTTCACCCAGAAATATTTGAGATTAAGAAGGTAAATAGCCTAACAGAGTCATCAATATTCTCAGTGAATCAAGACTCACTGAAAGTGCCAGAAGCATTTCACAATCTAAACACTGAGACTGACAAAAGCAAGAGTTCAGAGAAATCTTTGGTTCATGTAATCGGCTTTACAGGAACAACTCCTCGCATTCTGCTACTCCTTGCATCAAGCAGAGTTAAAACATTCCAGAGATAAACTTATAGTGCAATCATGAGTTTGGGGGGATGGGGTGTCATCTTAGGTATCCTCACAAAGTCAAGAGGAGCAGAGATGTAAATATCCTATGTCTCAATGGTTGCTGATACTACCAAAGAAAGGAAACAAACCCACAACAGACCTTTCTTGGAGGAAGAAATCGAAGTAGGGCAAATGCTGGGTTTCCATAAGCATCAGCACCTTGTTTAACTCTCTACAGATGCAGACTTGAATTCAGAGCCTGCTTTTATAACTCAAAGCACAAACAACTAACCAGTGAGGCTTATTTATTAAGTTACGAGGCAAAAGAATTCAATTGCCAAGATCCAGTTTCTATAACACAAGAAAAGCAAGGAGAGAGGAGGACAGAAAAAGGGGCAATTTACCTGGATTAGAAAAAACTCCTACCTCTATCACTGTTCTATCTTATGATCAGGGAAATATTTTCCACCCTATCTTTCACTGTGCCCACCTTTGCCCAGGTCAAAGAACTTCTTCAAAGAGCAGCTTATGCAACTGTACGATGTAATATGGGTCTCATAATCAGACAGCTACCAGAGGTAAGTACAGAAGTGTATTGATAAAAAAAGTTAGTGATGTCATTCCTAGTTAGTGACACTCCTCAGTTTTTCAGCCTATCACATGAGCTCAACTGCCAAACACCTGAAGCCAGATTTTTAGCCATCTTTGTTTTAAAATTTGAAGGTTCTGGCTTAAGGTTTAAATGGTCTTAACATCCAAGTATTATTTATAGTTTAAGCTGCAATAAAGCAGTCCAAATCAGTAGACTTGGGCTGTTACTTGTTTACCTTCCAAGTAGTAATAGAATGCAAAGCATGTTATCGAATACATTATCAGTAATGAAACATGACAAAGCAAATTGAACAGGAAAAAACATCAAGAAAATTTCCCCATATTTAAGTCATTAAACTTAGCTATAGAAAACAGCATTAGATAATTATAGAGAGTAATTGAAAAGTGCTCGAAATCCTAGAAGAAAGAAATTAAGACAGCAAAGCCTCCCAAAAGCAGTCACAAGAGTTTCTGTCTTGAAAAGATTAAGAACTTGTTACTGTATGTGCAGGTAAGCAAACAGCTGCCAAGATACAAAGTCCCTGGAGGCTCTCCAAAAATGGGAACATTACACATCAGCTCTTCAAGCAAATGCTTGAGTCATATCTCTGTGTAGTTGATGATAAACTGTGTCACTGAAGTATCTATGGCTCTGATGTCAACAAGGCTTCTTAATAGAAAGTTACTTTTAAGTGCTGCCTGGTCTTTTATTGGAATCCCCATAGTTTGCATGCCTCCAACTTTTACTGATGCTTTTTATTTATATGCCGTATTTTGAAAAAACTTAAATGGAAAAACATCTTTATGTTACTATCATGTAAGTTTTTCCATGCCAGAATTTTCTTGTTTTCATGTTTTAATCCAGCATATACACCTGACATGACAGGTCACTCACTCTAAAAAAGAATGCCAAAAAATTAACAGCTTTTGAAATCCACCATCTTATCAATCAAGTGTTTTGTTTTAGTAGGCTTGTCTGGCTTTTGTGAAGTTTTTCTAAGTCAAACTGAAGTTCATACCCAACAGCTGACCTTCCCTCAGGAACTGCTCCCTACACATCCAGAAAAACTCCCCTATTTCCATGTTCCTCGTGCCAGAGAATCTGCTAACGATTAGGCTCCAGAAAGCTATGGTAACTTATTCACGGGTACAGCAATTCTCACATGGGTAGGCTTCTTGCAGCAAAAATAGATGACTGCTCCAGACACATTTAAGTTGATTTTAATCCCTCACAAAACATGTCATCCAGTCAATCCATCTGCTGCATCAAAATACAAAACTTCACCCAATGCAGTGCACCCTCCTCATTGAGTTGTGTGTACATTTTTTCTCTCCTCTGTTGCACTGAACGTGGAGATGAGCATCTTCTCAGGTTACTGTAGCATTCCTGCTTTGGTGACAGGATGGACAATTATGCTAGAATCAAGAAAAAATTCAAGTCACCAAATGGTTACAGTAGGCTTATTTGAATTTCAATAGGAAAATCTGTAATCCTAGGCAGAAATTGGGAGGTTCTGAAAAGAAGTCTAGTTAATGTCACTTTGCATCAGGAACTGGCAACTACCATAGCAGTCTGGACACAGCACACTTCTCAAACTGGACAAACTGAGTTCATATATATAAATCTCAATTGGTAGATACAAAATAAGGCAACTACTTGAAGTGACTGGCTAATCAGTTATAGGACTCCAATCATCCTACCAAATACAACCAGGTACTGACTGTTGTAGCTGCTACTTAGGTTTCATGCTTACTTTACATGATCTTTGAGAATTGTGAACTGAAAATACCGATTAAGAAGAAACTCAGAAGTCAATAGTTATTTTACTGAAGAACTGTATCCAACTGTACTCAAAGCCATATTAAATATTTGTACCAGTCTTTAATAAAGCTTGTTCAGGGTGGTAGTTTTTCTTGAAGGGAGAAGGGAAATGACATGTTTAAGCATGAAGTTCTTACTAAAGGCAACGTGACATTCAAATACTTTGGGGAAGTCTCTAGCCTTAAACAAGACCAAAGCCAACAAACTAAACCTGAATACTAGCTAATCTGTAACTATCAAGAAGATGAATCAAACAGTCCTTCTCAGGCATGCTAAGACAGTACCACAGAATCACCTGGCGCTTCAAGCCTACAATGAACATTTCTCCAAACAGAACTTCCGTCATCTGTTGTATACTCACACCTATCAATATAGTAGTTTTCCTTTTCTAGGGACTGTGGGGAAAAGAATTTAGATATACTGAATGGACTCTAGCAATTAAGATTTTTATTTTATATAAAAAGCAGTATCTCAAGCTGCCACAAAAGAATTGCATGATAAAAAAGGCAAAGGGACAGCTAAATGGAAATGGGCTTTTCCTCCCAGTGACATAAATACCTTCTCTTGAACATTTCCGTTCATGAAAAGGGAAGAGTTACATTTGACATGCTGGTACTACCAAAGAGGCAGAAGTAATCTACCACACCATCATCTAAGCTGAGTATCTGACACTAAATATTTTTCCCCAATTAATGGTAGTCAACTAGCTACAATTATCACTATATGAAGCTCAGTCTCCTCTATGGGGAGAAAAAGGAAAAAATACCTAGTCTGCATTTAGCTTTTCTAAACTAACCTTATCATAAGACAGCATTGTCTTTAACGTTGCTTAGACACTAGAACGGCACATGGATTCCAAACTCGACAGCCTTATGAAATTAGATTATCATTGCTATTCATTAGTGCAAAGCTAGCCCATTAGCAAGGAATTAGTCAGGAATTACTAGTTTTAAGTGAAGGATAACTACATACAGAGGTTAGCACTAGGATAATCTAATTCAAGAACAACTCTCTAGAGGAAATTAGGGAAAGGATAAAATCCCTCCACACCTCTCATCCTACTTTCAGAAAAGCAAGTAATACGTCTTTTAAACAAGACTTCCTATATACAAGCAGCCAGAGGTTGCCTGTGTTTCCATACGTCACATCAGTATCTACAGCTGCATCCAGCACCGGTATATGTTGCCAAAGCATAAATCTCACAAGACAGCCTCTTCCTGAATCACAACTGCAGCTTCTCTAACTTAGGTCTTTCTTTTCACAAGCTGTTACAGCCTATAAATTAATTTAGATTCCCCGCCCCCGGTTTTACATTCATGATGTTTATACCTGGAGTTATTTGTGTACCAAAATGAAAATTTTTCTCATTATTCTATAAGCAGCAAGTGCAACATTTCCAGTAGTATTTATTTGCAGCAGTCAAATCTTTAACAAACAGTAGAGAAGGTATTCTAAAAATCCAAACGCCACTTGAGCTTGCAAACGCAGACCTATAATTACAATCGACACTTTTTTACTACATTATGGAGTACAGCATCCTCTTCAATTGCTGAGAAAGCAATTGGAAAAGAGCTCCCCCACCCCCACATTTTCTTACATGGGTCAGTAACTGATAAAACACTTTTACAAAATATGCAGTGTCTTCTGGCATTCACACTAAGTTGCCTTGTACTTTCCTTCGACACAGTAGTTTTTAAATCACCACTGCTACATTTACCTACAGCTACAGGTAAAACTTGTTTATACAATAACTTCATGAGCTTTCTTTGAAGTCACATTTGACAGATCAGGCCAAAGCCAGGTAGACTGTGGATAAGGTATGACATTGCAAATTGCAGGTAAAAGCATGAAGAAATTATTTCCTATAAACCCAAGTGTGAAGACAGCTCAACTAAAACAGAGGGCAATCATATACTTGTCAGTAGCCTTCTTCAGCATTTTACAAGTATATTGCAAGTGTTAAGCACAAGAGCCACTGCATCTGTTAAGTTACTCCTTTACAGAGATGGGGGAAAGTTGTTTCTCTTCCTAGGCATACAAATACGCGATAAGCACTGTGACATACAAGTATTGGCATTCAATACCACTATTACACACATACAAGTGTAGCTGTACAGAGATACAAATGCCAACCATTTGGCTAGGTTGTCTGCAAGCAAGTAGAAAATGAGTGACCAGAAAGCTACATCCAGAGAGATTCACAAACAAAAACCCACTGACAGCCACAGCATTAATACAACCCACCCTCTCTGAGTGCTTCTTCTTCAGAAGCAAAGAAACTGATGTTACACAAAAATTATTCTTAAAGAGATAAAGTGTTAAACTTATTTTCCATTGAGTAGGAGACAAAGCATACACTCCTCGTGAAAAAAATCTTTATAATTAGGACCTAAAATAATTCAAGTTGCAGTAGTTGAACAAAATAAAAGTGGTCGTAAATTGTGAAGTTTGGCAAGCTTTCTAAAAACATTGTTTTATATGGTTTGATAGAAATGAGATTATTACTTAACAACAGGAGTCCCAATCTGGCCCACAGGCACAATGCTGTCACCCCAATCTTCATTTTTCACTTTGATTAAAACCTTAGGCAATGCATTTTTGCCCAAGTTTGCAGTAAGTTCGGCACCTAAAGCACCAGGCTGGATTGATTTGAAAACATTTCCAAAAGAACAGCTTATTGAAACAAGTTTAAGAGTTATTGACTTTTTGTAACTAGATAAAAAAATAACTTAATACTGCAACAACAATAAGCAGGGTTACTTATATTTTATAGAATACAGGGAAGGTAGTCAAAAGACTGATCGAGGAGATAATACCAATAGCTTTGGACTGTTTCATCTCCGGGATGGGGGCACACTTTTGGAAAACTCTCATTGATTTCATTAAGATTATTCACTTAATTAAGCCTAATCATTCAAGTATAACTGCATACATTTGTGAACATACTGCAAGTGACAACGCTTTTGTTAAAATTTGGGATGACATGCTTTGCAGCTTTAAAATAACAAGTTTTCCACTTCAGTAATGGAAGCATAGGTTTTCAATCAAGAATGCTATAGCAAATTTCAGGACAATTTAGTAAGCCAAAAGTTTCAAAGCCAGAAGTCCAAGACAGTATTTTGGTTTCAAAAAGGGGCCCACAAGGATCCCAGATTTGACAGAGGAATGCAGCTTCTCAGTGAAAGCTTCATCCAAGTTAAGTGTTTCAGAAAGGTAGCATTGACCACACACATACATCAGAGTACACGCTTGTCAGCTGTGTTCACCTTTGTTACCGGATGAAGATATTGTTATTTTGCCTTAGACAAATACTCAAATTCAAGTGTGAAATTTTAAGAAAAATACTGTGAGTTCATCCTATTAAGTTTGAAGCAGAACTATTAACAAACAGGTCTCATGTTGCTAACATTCATCTTAGTCATTCTGTGAAAGAACCAAAAAAATAACAGGAAAATGAAATTCACATGAAGAGTGGCATATATATATTTCAGATCCATGACACAGGCCAAGACTTGCATGTAATGCCCTGATGTACAAGAAACCTCAAATACTCAGGTATGTATATAGAAGATACTTTGGTTACTCTTTTAGCTTCACTATAAGGACGGTAAAACAGCAACAGCAAAACTAAATAAATAATCACCCCAGAACTAAAACTTGCGTAGTAATCACCACTGGCTGGCCCACTGATCCTGTCAAAGCAAGCTGTCATAGTTTGACCTCAAGACCATGAATTACAATCATAACATGGGAAAATAAATCAAAGGATATTTCACACTGATTATTTTTTTAAATAAAAAAAATCAGTGAGACTTGGTCCATGACAGAACGTTTTAGAGCTGGAACCACTTCTAACAACCACAGCTTACAGTTATTTTAGTATCAAAATAGATGGTTATGTGCCAGTTACAGACCAAATGTAGAATTAAAGTATTCAGAAGTTACAGTAGTATAAGAACTATTTTCTTGCAGCCTTCAAGACAAACCTACTTCTGTGTGTAGGCCCAAAATGAGGCTACATTTGCTGGTCAAGTTTTTTTCAGGGGTTTCATCCCTTTCTTAAAGCCAACTTCACTCTTCATTCTGTTTAACAGACCTTTAGAAGCCATTAGTCTAAGAAATATATTGTTAATGGGGTAAGTGCTAACACCAGTCAGGCATAAATGGGAAACAGTCTCGTTCAAAGACTTCATCATATTGCTCTAATTTTGGTTTTGTGAATGAATCATTAAAGATTCAGTGTTTCCAGGATAAGCACAGTGGCTGATTCAGTGTTCTCAAAAAAACAACTGAGACAGAAAAGCTGGGTACCAGGTCTTGTCAAAACAAAGCATTTAAAAAAAATAAATCCAGAAATGCTTCCCCCTCTACCCCCAAGTATCCTGATCATCTTTTGCCTTCTTGTTCTATCCTTAGTCTTGAAATTACTAGAAAGGAAACAGCTGAGGAATGCTGCCACTCTTATGCCATGCTTTCCATTGACTGTCATTTCAGGAATGCATATAGGAAAGTAAAGCAGCTTGGAATGTCTCCACCCACCCAGCAGCATCAGAAGCTGCCCAGCTTACCAATAGCTCCACTGTCTTGCAGCTGCATTCCAGTTTGCATTTTTACAGTTGCCCAGATCAATGAAGAAAGATATGTTAAGCACTGGTACAACATTTGTTAGGTAAATGTCCTCATACGTTGCATGTCCTATATGCATATACTCCATATTGATACTACAGTATGGCAGCAACAAAGCATAATTTACAATTTCTTGGTTGCAAGAGTCCCAGAGGATGTACTCATGCTACAGTTGTCCAAAACTACCACCACATTCCTTTCAGAGCATGTTAGTTTGTCTAAGTCTAACCCGTCTGAATGTATTCTTGGATAAAATTTAAGTATCTACAAGAACATATGCATGTTCCTCCATTCCACGTCCTGTCAGTCCAGCCTCAAGTGTCACAATTACACAAAGCAGCAAGCAATTTGCTGGGCTCTCAATTTTTGATAAGATTGCAGTAAGTGTCTTACTAGCCCAAGTAACAATCAAGTGAAAGAGAGCAAGCGAGAGTATGAGCAAAGAGATGAACAAGTAAAGAACTGGCCAAGAGCCTGTCAAACCATCTGTTCCATCTAAAATTTAGCATATACCCTTAAGCCTGGAATACAGATCCTCAGTTAGAAGACTTAAGTTTTATCGCTACTAATGATTTATACTGACTGCTTCTGTCTCCTAGCCTCAAATTTAGCTAACAAAATGAAATTTAGTAATTTAGTAAGAAATAACACGCTTGCTACTACAATGCCAAGATCAAAAAGGCCTCAAATCAAGTGTGTTCACATCAGTTTTATTCATACATGCAAGAGCACATCTCATCTACTCTTACAAGGTGCTTTTGATGATTTATCATGAAAAAAGTGTTCTAACAATACCAAGAAAATGCCAGAATACCATGGATAAAGCTTTACTGTAAAAGCAGTATTAATGCTACAGTGAAATTCATAGCTATAGACCAGCAGAAATTGCCCCTAAACATTAACTTCAGTAAATACTAAAGCCCTAATGGCTGAATTCATCCTTACATTGAACGTAGAACTCTTCCTCCATGACTAGGTAAGAAATCTGTCAGTTACACTAACATGGAAACTTGCTTTAAAGAATTTAAAATTATTATATGCTAGAATATACTTGGGTTGTTCTATTTCTGCACAAGAAACATCCATAGCAATGAAAACTGCTACGTAACCAGACATAGAAATCCCAGGTTCAAACTTGACAGACCATGAAGAAGCCAAGAGACACTTGGAGATAATAAACCTAAAAAGGTGAAAAGATTGTTACTTGTTTCTTTTATAAAACACCAAGCAAAACACAATTCTTTTGAATGCAGCATTTAAATTTCCACTATTATACTTAAAGTATATTATGAAGAATCACATCTGTTTTTCCTCTTCTTGCTTCCATTTCAAAGGGCAAAAAAAAAAATCTTAGATGACAAGATCAGTAGGAAGTTAACAAGTACTTATTGTAGAATCTGAACCTAGCTACTGTAACTACGGAGAGAAAGATCTATAGCCCACACAAGAACCAACTTCTATTACAAAGGGGATTTTAAACAAATAAGCCTCTGTAGTCTAATCACTGTATGAAGTCAACATTACACTTATTTCAGGACTCATTTTCTCTGTGCTTTGTTGTACAGATGGAGAATTAAAAAAATAAATCAGGATAACATAATACAAGCTGAGCAAAGGACTCCAAAATTCTCAGTTGTGTATCATGTACAAGAGCATTAGGGGCTTTGGTGGCTGGGAGGTTGTTTCCCCTCCAAACAGTGAGATTTAGGCATCAGGTTCATAACCGAGTACAAACCTTTCTGTACGAAAGGAAGTCCTCTTACTTGACAGTCTTGAAAAATTAACAGGTTTACCATACACACCAGTATTTTCACTCTCCAAAAGAGGTAGTGCAGAAGTCATAGCTAGGAGGTTACTAAGATAGCTTTGAGCTATTTCCATACCTTCCTTACCCTTGGTTGTTGGGTGCTGCTGCTATGATGCAAATACCCTAGAGATTTAAGACTGTAGCAACCTGTTCTTTGCTCTTATGACTTGACATGCTCCACATGCTGTGGCACCAGCTCAAATACATGACCTGTGTTATCATTCGTCAAAAAGAACCCTGACAGGGCAGCCTTAATGCCCTCTATCAAGTTCTAAGGCAAAGGGATCCGTTGCTGCTAGATTTTGTGTCTCTTTTTCATCACTCCCTGCTGCTTGAAAGGATGTCGTAACAAGGATGACAGTTGATGCCTACTGTAACGATACCCGTTACTGTACCAGGTACTATGAGCATGCCACCCGGAGTCCTGACAGAATTTTTCACATAAACTACTGCAGAAACTCCCATAAAGGAAGGTACTTTTTATCCAAGAAATAATGTTTCCTGTGGGTTCTATGGGATTTAAGACAGCAATAACTATGCTTTATCAGTTAGAAAGAGTAAGTGTTCAGTGAGACACACTTGTGAAGAGTTTCTCAGCATCTTAATTACTACTGAGGGATCAAAGCAGCAGAGTCCTACAGCAGTGGCATCAAATCAAAATTTCTATTTAACACGGCATACTGCTATGCCTGCAGACTAATACATAACTATAACGTGGGTAAAACAGTCTCACCTTCATGTTCAATTTAGTACTTGAAGAGTTGCAGAAAAACACTGATATTTGCAACAGAGAGATAGCCTTTGGGGAACTTTGCTTAATTAAACTGTACTTGTCCTGGACAAAAAAGAGCACATGAATCCTTCATTAAGGTTAAGGAGCCTCTCTTGCTGTTCAGCCTTCACCAGTGACAACACCTACAGTACTCAATGATCCCCATGCACAAACAGCCAAGACAATTTCCCTTATCTTACCTCCAAAGCAGTACCCTCCCCAGAAAGAAGCAAGATCAAGACAGCAGGACATGCTCCTTTCATACTATGTGGTGGAATTAAGCCGCAGCACCCACCTTCCTCACCCAGAGTGAATGAGGCCAAACACCAGGTTACCACCTCCTAAGTCTGAGCAACCTCAAAGAAGGACAGCCAAAAAGCAGGCTGCATAAATTGTCATACCTAACCACAGCCTAATCTCAGCCGCCTTCTTTATCAGGAGCATGCAGGTACTCCACAGTGCACACCCCGTGCTCCCAGGGGAGCAGCGTGCATAGGAAATCCAGCCTTCCAGGAAGCTGGTCACATCACGATCCCTCCCCACCACATGCAGCCTTCCCATGGTGCTGCCCAGAAAGAGTGAGCTCCTCTTTCCCATAAAAAGCTCTACGTAACTTTTAGGCAAATTACTTTCAGTCACTTAAGCAATAAATTCCAATCAGAGCTAGTGAACCAAGCCCTCTTTCATGGAAGGCAAGGAAAGAGAGGAAGAGAGAATCCAAACTCTGAGGAAGGATACGTGCTAAGCTTTCAGGCTGACAGAACCAAATCCCACTCCGAATAAATATGACTGCCCTAGAAGGGACCAGGTTTTATTGAAAACAGTAGATAGTCTCCTCTTTACATTATTTCGGAATATGCCACTTTTCCCCCCCCCCACTCTGTGGAAACTATGAATCTGTGAGGTCACAGCTCACCTCTGGGCTCTGTTTTTCCTCTCAATTTCTCCTTGCATTCAATTGTTAAGGCAGACAAGAAAAGCTGCACTATCTGCAAGTTAGATCCATCCTGCGTGAAAACTGCCCGTGAACGCAGTATTTAAAAACAATCAACTTCAACCTCCACTAAAGTAACAGAACAGACATCTGATTGTAAATTTAAGGTCTAATTTAAAAGTAAGTTTTCTGGTCTTACAGATATATACACACAACATATATAACATAGGATATTCCAGCAGAATACATACTATCCTGCTGCAATATCCTACACTGCATGTATCTCCCATAGATAGAAAAATGGCATACCCAGTTTTGTCCTTTGTGCTGAAGGCCTAACCTGAATGTATGCTAGAACAAGTTTTTAAAGAGAATGACATTTGAACCCAATACTACATACAGGAATAATAATCATCATCTAATAACAATTTTCTCCCCTTCTGTGAGATTTTTAACTCAAAGAAATTTAATTGACATGTCCTCAGATATGATGCACTCAAGTCTGCTCATTTATGCGCATACAAATATAAGACAAAATCACTCACTGGCAGCGTCAAGAGATGAAGAAAGTACCTGCATATGCTCTCCTCCTTCCTTCTCTAAGCTACCAAGCCAATTGTTATTTTTTCTTTCCCATATGCATTAAGAAAAATGATTCTACATAAAGCTTTCTGATGGTGATGGCATTTTAGCCCACTGATATAGGAAAAGTTTGGCTAATGGCTTTAGTAACAAAGCTTGATGCTCCATTAAAGACCAGATCTGAAGTTCGCCAGAATTTCAGGATTAATGGTACTTTCCCCTCAGCACCTGGGCTGTGGAAAAGAAAACACAGCTTAAATCTCTTCCTGTAACTGTCATAGTTAGCTGGAAAAAACAAAGGCTGAATAGTATATTAAATATTTAATTCCACTGCTATTGCAGACCCATGCATTTCTTCTCAACAGCTGCAAAAAAGTTAGATGCAAGACCAAAAGGACACAACCCAAAAGAGGTAGAGTCACTTTATCTTTACTGAGATAAATTTATTCCTGTGAAGCAGTAAAATCTACATGGGATCTGACAGACAACACAAAAAAAAACCCAAAACCAAACCACAAACAAAAAGCATAAAGCAACAGCAAACCATGGCAGTCTTAAACACAACCAACATGGACTTTGACACAATTGACATCAGTCAGACAAAACTCTGTCAGGAAGAATGACAAGTTTTTGAAGAGTTTCCTTTGGGAACAGCTTTGTTCCACACCACTGCCAAATCTGATTAAATGAACTCATGTTATAGACTGCATCATGTATGATTTGCACCTTTCATATGGCACATTCAAGGAGAATAAGATTTATTGATAATAATGAAGTGAAACCATACGGAGTTGGTCATGGGCAGGCTTTTGTTATATGCTTTTTTTTTATAGCAAAAGGCAACATTCATTTACTGGACTGCCTCAAGAGAATTATAATTTCACAATTGATCTTCGTATTTGCTTTTAATAACATAAAACCAGAAAAGGCTCTTCGGTATCACTGGAGGAGGGGGGAGGGGAACGAGGAGAGTGAGCAAGAGTTTTAGCAGTGATGTAAATCTTCACCTTTGTTCCCTTAGACTTTGCCCTTCCAAACTGCAAGCTGACTACAGGTAAAAAGGAAGGGAGAATAAGCTCAGAATGATCTTGATGAAAGCTTTGTTGTATATAGTATCAAAGACATTTTGAAAATGCCATCTGGACTTCATGAAGAGAGACACCACCATTCATCTCTTATTCTAACAATAGAGTTAAACCAAACGTCATGCTTTCCTACCAATCACTGGAGTACAGTAACTTGCAGACCCAACGATCTAACCAGTTAAGGTATGACTTCTAACACAGAGCTCCCTGGAAGCACGAAGCAATCATAACTTGATTAGAGAAGGATAAATACATAAAACCTCACTATGAAGTGACAGGCTAGCCTGAAGTTAGGTAACCATGCTGCAGTAACATGCTGACAGGCTTAACCACAACACACATTCATTCTTCCAGTTCAGTTCACAACTGAAAGTAAACCAATACCCTTTACAGGGGAGCAAGTGACAACTAATACACAGGAAATAGAGCAAAGAGTAGTAGAATTTTACATCTCATGTTCAGGAGGGGATTCTATCCGTTATTATGGGGCAACTTATGTATTTGTAGAGCTTCACATCCTTGAAAAGAAATCTATATGGGATGGATAAAATACACTAAACAAAAATGAGGTGGTGAATTTAAGAAAAGCACTGTATAACAACAATGTCCTAATTACCTCACCTAACCATTCTGGGAAGATTTCTACTTGATCAACCTACATCTCATAATCATTAAGATTTTTTTTTTTTTAAACTATTGAACAACTTCTAAACTTAAGAACAAGAAGCTAGCCTGTCAAAGATAATATTTTGCTTTTTGGATATCCAGTGAATTTAATATTGTGTGGAAGCTTTTGGCCTTCTAGAGAAACAAAAACTATTCAGGCAAACCCGCATTATCTTCGGATTGCCACAGCCTTTCCTTATTTGGCTAACGTTTTGAGATTCCAATCAGACTGCTATGAAGTTCAACATGCACAAAGCATCCATTTTGAGGAAACTTCACAGCCAGTTTCCTTTCCATTCCCCCCCTGCCCCAAGTGAAAGTTATCTCCCTCAGCACCAGCCCCCCTCCCGCATACCCGCACCAGAACAAAGCAATATGGATTCGGTTTTTTACTGCTCTCCAACGCACGAAAGAAAACTGTAAGAGCCCTGCTCCCCTTAAAGTTCAGCTTTCACACTGCGGCAGAAGCCATCACTAAAGAAAGCAAGCGCCCGTTATTGATACACGTTGCTGTATTAGGAACAAAACACTGGTTCCCCTTAGAAACCGGAGAGAAATAGACGGCCCGTCTCTCCACGCGCCCGCACGCACACACGAGCGGGGTTTAATCGGCTCAACTGCCGCGAAACCGGGGAGACGGGGGAAGCAGGAAACTGCTATCGGGATGCCGGGCAAGCGGCACCGGGGGAAGCGCC